>NC_135268.1:13570988-13910154 GCF_051311805.1 Agelaius phoeniceus
AGTAAAGGCATTTTCCCCTTTAACAACAAGGGAACTAAACCAGTCTTTTTCCTTCCCCTTCCAAGTTAACTATAGCCCAATAGCAAACACCTATGGCTCCTGATGAAAATAAATCAGTAATCCTGGTGCTGATATAAAGATGTAGACGTCCTAACTGTCTACCCAGTGCCTTCAGTGGGAATGTCACTGTGCACACACTCAGCTGAACTGGTATCTCAGCAGTAACTGTTCTAGACCCATCCAAGAAACAGCTTTGGGAATAGAGGCACACTGATCTCATCCCATGTGCTCTTCTCTAAGCAGCAAAATACTGTGGCCATTGAAGGCAAGGCTTACAACATGGATTAAAAAAAGCCCTCTTTACACAGTTTTGAAAAATAAGAGAATAATTAAGTGGCTTAAAGTTCTAACACAAATATTTCATGAGGGATAAAGCTTTGGTTTTCTCCTCCTCTTGATCTCCAGCTGCACTATATATGTTGTACATGTAGAATAGTTTTAACTATGGTCCATTCAATTCCAATCAATTCCAATACCATTCCATTCAATTTCAATAAAATTCAGCCCAATCAACTGGTCAGGTTTGAGGGGTTTTTATGAGATGGCAGTATTAAGCACCAAAGCAATTTGCCCAGACATGGAAAAAAATAACTCCAGTCTCAATTCTAGCTACTTATTCATGCTTACCTCTTGCAGATGTTTCAAGTGAGAATTTCACCAGCATTCAAGCTTGACTCTTTTAAAACATTTACTGAACATTTGTATTCATGTCAACATTACTGCCTGGCCACTGCTGGCTCTACTTGTTCAAAAAACGTATTTAAAGACCCTGAACTACATCCAGAGTGCTTAGTGACCTCAGAACCCAAACCACGGATTTGAAAGATATTTAGCATGTCTTAGTTTTTATATTGTTTGAACAGGTCCCAAGTGTTTACAAGTCCTTAATAACTGCCCCAATACATAGGTGAAATTGTAATTTATGCTTCATTCTTCATTCTCAAAGACATAATTGGCCACTACCGCCAACATACCTGTGTAGGCTGCATTCTCCAAGTCAATTTTGCTCACAATAAGTCAGTAGGAGGAAAGACAAAGTATCTGAACATTTTATAAACCATCAGATTTAACATACCTGACATGAAAAAATAAATACAAGGTAGAAATAAATATATTTATAGTAAAAAATAAGTGTTTTGTGTATCAATAAATAGAACAACCCGGATTCTTCTTCCAAGGTAACCCATTTGCTCTAATAAATGAGCTTTTTAGCGACCAGGAGTGTGTTCTTCAGAAGCATTGCAACAGTCATAGGTCCTACCCCTCCTGGCACCGGAGTGATAAAGGCAGCCTTCTTCTTCACTTCTAAGAGAAAAGAGAAAAAGGCATTGACTAAGAGCATTTCCAAACCTTTTTTCCCACATATGCAGGAAGGGCTGTGACTGGCAGGTACTTCAGGGAAGGGATCAGCCAGGGCAGAAGCCTGACTGCAGCCAGGGCAGGGATGGAACATGGCCAGCACTGGGGCTGCGAGGTTCTTCTCCTAATGTGAATGTATCACCCAGGGCTAGTTCTGGGTCAGGGCTGCACAACCCGTTCCAGCTGATCTCCCTGCAGCACCCTGCCTTCTCCCCATGGCAGCGCAGGCACTCACACAGCCTGTGCTCAGACAGATGGAAGGTTAATCCCAAGGAATTCTTTTGGTAAGGGGCAATTTCTGCCCCTGTGACACAGCTGACCAGCTGTCCCAGGAACATCTGTGTGACAAGAAGTCAGGATGAGCCCAGGAGAGCAGCATGGATGTGGATGTGCATCACCCCCATCTGTCAGCTGGGACACTGCACCTCCAATATCCAGAGCTATGGAAGCTGGGGATGCCATTCTGTAGGTAAGGAGGTGATCCCCCCAGCTCTATGTTCCTGAGGAGCAGCACACAGAGCAGGAGGTTGCTGGAACTACTGCCATCCACAGCAGACCAGCAGCAGCCAAGTCACCTAGTCAGCCTCTGTCCCCCACGTGACAGAGGACACACAACCAGCACCACAAATGGTTTCAAGCATCAGCATTTTTAAACGCCCTAGTACAACCTTTTCTACCCTGCTTCTCACATGCACAACGCCTGTGTGGCCTTTTACTCCTTTGTGATTGGTCAATGCATCTCAGCATTTCCTGCTCATTTTCCTTTAACAATGTTCACCTGTTTTACACAGCTGCACCTCATTAGGGATGAGGCCCCACTCCCTCTGTCCCATAATCTGTTCTCCTATACCACAAGCTATAAAGACACCCTGAGATCATAGAAAGAAACTTAAAACTGGAGAGGGAGAGAGTACAATTTTCTGTTTGATTTGTTTTTCTGATTCACGCTATAGACAAGGACGAGAGTTTTCTTCAAGAAAAAAAAAAAACCAATTCTAGCGGCAGAATTTCCACTGCAATTTCAGCCATAAACACCCAGTTCCTCCAGCAAAGACTTATTTTTTAAGATTAGTTTTACTAGGGTGCCTAGGTTAAACCAGGATGCAAAGGGGCAGGTTCTCTGTGAAGTATCACAAAGGAAAATCTTACTGAAGTAGCTCCAACCATTAGCCATGTTAGACTAGTCAAATTCAGTGTACACTTTGAGTGCATTTAAGTTAACCTGTTTGTATGAGGAATTCATACAACACAGCAATAAATCCTGGCTTGATCTTCTTATCTACTGTGCAAAATGCCATGGATCAGAATTACAGGCTGTTGGCAAAGGAATTCTGCTCAACTTTGTAGGAACTCACCTTGTTAATACTGAGTCAGGGTTTTTTTAGGGCACCAGCATGAGAGGTTTTTTGTTTGTTAGTTTGGGGCTTTTTTTGGCTTGCTTAGCAATAAGTTCTTGGTAAATCATTCCCCACTTACAGAAGCTTTGCTTTTTCAAAGACTCACACACAGGAGACACCTAAGCAAGCATAACTGACAGAAACACATTCAATTTCACTGAAGTCCCTACAGAGAAGACTCTGCCTGCCTATCAGAAGAGATTAAGAGACTGAAAACTAGGCACCTGGCTTTGAAACAAACAAGATCACTTGCTACTGCTTTTAGTGTATTTATCTTGAATCTCTGGAATCTATGTGGTGCTTAACTGTCAAGAATAAGGTCTCAAGAAAAGAAATATTACAAAAGAATTGGAAAAACTGGACACTGGGGATTTTGGGAAATGATATTCACTAGATTTGAGGAGCCAGACATAAATGAAATTAATAAAATGCTGTCTGAACCTCCCCCATGGCAGGGAACTCATAAGAGCATTTGAGAAGTTAACAGCAAATATCTCACTGAACTAAAGAACAGAAGTTCAACCCTCATTGAGGAGAGCTGGTAAATACAACCAGGAGGGTTTTAATTACCCTGTTGACTGGCACTATCAGATATACTCTTAAAATATATGGAAAGGAAATCAGGCTACAATGTGGTTTTTCTTCAGATGTAAAATTTAACAAATTTAATTAAGATGTCATATGACAGTTACTTCTCAATATTCTCAAACACAAACAATTAACCTTTTTAACAGTCATACTATTTTGAAGTACCTACCATTGCAGAATGGTGCTTAGAGTTAATACAGTTACTATGAATTCTCAGATTAATGTCATAATTATTGAAATGTACCCACATCTGAAGAAAACACAGCCATTCACACAGAAAGTACTGTAGGCACTTTAAACCGAAATATGATGGTTTTCATTGCAATGTTACCTACCTCTTTTTGTGGTGTTATTCAAACTACTCCCACCTTACCTACAAAGAGGACAACCCACAACCAGACCTTGTCTTTCCTCAAGAAAGGCTTTCAATGCCTGTCAGGTCACTGTCAGGTACAGCATGCATTGCCTGTGGTGTTAGTAACCCTACCCAGCAGGAAACACACAGTGCACTGTTTTCCCAAGTTGTTGGGGAATTCCTCTGCCCATATTATACCATTATGGAAATCCCTGTGGAGAGGTGTGGCAGAAGCCAAATTTCTTGTCAGTTAGCATAAAACCACCCAGATAGCTTATGCACAAGAGCTGATCCAGATTTTTGAACACACAACAGGTGTCTGTGCTGGGGAAATTGCCATCTGGTAAGTTTCCATTGGTAAGAGTAAATACAGATATGGTGAGTGCAATTTTCCAAGATGAATGCCAGAGACCAAAGGGGGAAGATAGCTTGGCCTCAAAAACATCAATAGACTTTTCCTGGTCAAGTGAAATAGGCCCAAGCACAGTTCTCAGACACCACATAAATGTGTGTCTGATCTCATGTAGGCAGGTGAGCTTGTGTGCTGTCAGGTCCATCAGGTCCTGCTTCTGCTTCTCAGGAATGAGGTAACTTTCAGTTACTTCAATGTAAAAAAGTCCACAGCTTTTCTCCTGCTTTCTCCAGATGGGCCCTGGTCTCCCAGGCCTTCCCCTGACAATCTGGAAAATGCAAATCAGACAGCTATGGGGGAGGAGCTGCTATTTTGCAGCTTCTGTAGAACCTCAAAATCTTCCTTTGATTCTTCAGAAGAAATGAAATGTAGATTGTTTCCTTGAAAAACAGGATCCACTGCTTTGGAGACAGCCCTTCATTCCTAGGTTCCTTTAAAGCTGAGGACATCAGACACCTAATAGGGTTAATCACACAAACCAATGGCAAGTCTCAACCTGAAGGCAGTTCTGGGTCCTGTGCATCTGCATTAAGTGATGCAGAGTAATTCCTGCCTAAGCACTGTTTCCACACAGCTTTACGAGTCCCCGTAAAGCTACACCAGATCCCTGCAGCACTGCCCAAGTGTGAAATCATGTGCTCAGCAGCCACACTAGATATCCTATGTTCTGCTCCACACGTTCTGGGATTCTTCTCACTACGCACTGTGGGATGCCAACCAGCAAGCATCTACCCCATTTCTCAGAGTACCTTCTTTTTCTCATCCTTGTTTCTCTAATTGTAGCTATTTTAACTGCAATATAAAGGAAAACTAAGGAATTCTGGTGCAGTGCTGTAATTCCAACAGTATGTACCAGTGACACTGCTGAACAAGACCCTCTTCTGTGCAGGAGAAACTTGACAGGACATGCAGCAGCTCACTGACCCCCGTTGGCCAGCAGCCTTCTGGCTTCTATCACAGCCTAACACCAACCTTCTGATTCATTCCTTGCAGTCATGGAGCACAACAGGCAATGGTTCCCCTAAGGTCTGCAGGGCAGCGATGTGGTGACCTGATCACACAGACTGGGCTCTTCTCCATGGCAAATAAATGCCAGACCTTTGAAATCAACTGCAAAAGGAACTAACTAAAGTTATAGCAAAAGCACCTGGAACCATGCACATTCTGTTTCCATGATGACTGTTTGGGAAAGCTGCACAGGGAGCTAGTTTGGAAAAGATTCAAGGAGTGAGGAGCAGCCTATAGCCAGGCAGGTACCGCAATGAACGCGGAGAGGCAGCAAACACCATCAGATGCAGTAGCTGTCACAGAGGCCAGGCTTCCTGCACACTGCTGGCAAGACACACCTGAAGGACCACCACTTCCACTAATTAATTGGATTTGAAGACTGTGGTGGGTAATCCCATTCAGAGAAAATGCATAATATACACCCATCACCTCAGACCACATCCATCACTTGTTGGAGCTCTCTCTTCTGCTCTTGAGTGCTGGCAATCCCTCCCTGCTCATGGTGGCACCAATTCTCCACAATCTCTTTCACACTGTCCAGTCAGAAAGAACAGTTCTCATGTGTAAAGCCCTCCACTCACATCACAACTATACCACCTAACAAAAATCTCACACAAAGGGTACCTTTTCTACATAGGCATCTAATCGAGACCGAACAATCAGCACTGCTGTTTGCCAAAAATCTGGAAGGAATTGTAAAGAAATACAAGCAACTTTGGTTTCATTGGTATTTCCAGTTCCACCTGCAAAGGTGAACCACTACTGTGGCGTGTTACTAGCCTGCTCTACCAGTTACTCCTGGAAATGATGCTCCAATCAAAAGAGCTATTTCAGCTAAATCTTCTGGGTAAGTTGTTGCTTTATTTCATGTTCCTGGTCCTTGTAGCCCTCCTCCTCCCTTGGCATTATAGTTGTGGCAACAAAAGTGTATAAAACAGGGCCAAGTGCACCCACACATGCACTAGGCTGCTCAGAGAAACAGATCTCCCTTTCTGTCACTGAAACTTGCTGCCCCAAAAGCAGCTAAAATGGTGCTGGGGATCACACAGGGATGCCACTGCTTCTCCTCGTTCGTGGAACTTCACTCTTCCTCCTGATGCCTCCAGAAGGCAGGACAGCCACTACCCGGAGGATAGAATTCTTAACATAAGCAGGGATTCTCCATGTGCTGTGGTGGTTTTACATGAAGAGTAGCACATGCAGTGCCATTTATCCCTGCAGTATCAGGCTGGATATCTCAGTGCTTTGCAGCTGACCTCCACATGCACAGTGTTCTCCTTTCTTGCTCTTTTAGATACCTGGGAACTGCACAGTAAACTATTCTGGACCAAACAACTACTGGTTTTTGATGTGCACACAGTTTGGAGTGTCAAAATAAAGAGGACATGTGGGGAAATGGGAAATCACAAATACTGTTCACTAAAGACATTCCATTAATTTCACAAATGTGTACACTGAATTTAACAATGAAAGACATAAAAAAGAAACTAAATTCATCCCTTTTGTTGTTAAAGAGATATAAATAACTTCAATTCTCTCACCTACCTTGCAGAGATTAGAAGATGGGATCCAAGTACTGGCAAGATAAGCAACTGAATCAAAACACCTTCCACCCACCTAATAAAATTAATTTCCACTACAGGAACATTTCAGCCAGATGACCTGGTGAAGGAAGACACTTCCATCTATTTTTTGTAAATGAAATTTGAACTCTGATTGCCCACTTAAACCTTTCTCACTCTCCACTGCTGGATTTTTCTCCTAAAGAAGTAGATGAAGAGACAATAGATACTGGTGGGCTATGTGATGTTACACAGGTGCCACATATCAAGCCAGCCATTTATGTGCCTGGCCTCAACCTGCAAAACCCATTTTCACTCAAGCTTAAATAGAGATTCAGCCAAGTGATTAAATGGGGGAAAAGGATAAAATTATTTGCTACACAAACTTGCTGGCTTGTTCCATTTCCTAACTGCCAGATCAAGTACTTGCCAAGGGTGGTTTACTTGCTCGTCTTCAGAACTGTATACACTGGGATATTTTTTGTTGTTGTTAAAGATTCAGTGAAACTTTCACCGATACCAATGAACCAACAACAGCTTCCCTTTGGCAATGCACAGAGAAATGCTACTTGTAACTGCAGTGGCATAATCCAAGCTAAAGTTCCTCCCTCTTTTTTGGATCTTCCCTCCCCCCAGGTGAAATCTCGAGAACAACCCACAGCAGACATGACGAGACAGATACAGGGCATTGCTGAAACTCTGAATCATGGCCTTGCCACTGAATCTACACCTTTATTGCAGGCACAAGGTCCCGTGTTTGAAGAGAAATAAACAAGAAGGATGCAGGTTAACATGAAACACTGCCCAAGTTACAGCTTTTTTCCTCCCCTACCTGCTAAAGCTAACCAAACACCTCAAAATTCTCTGTACTTTAGTACAGAGAACTTTACAGAGAACTTTAGTTCAGCTCTGAAAACAGAAAATAGAACCTTTTCTTTGTGATACCAGAAATCCAGGCAGGATAAGGGGGAAAAAATTTTTTTTCAAGCTGTCCTCCAAAAGATTTTTCCTGGAGCTCTGTTGCACACATCCAGTTACACATTTCCAAACACATTCCAAGACAGTCGCTCAGCTATACTCATGCAGGTAATTTCACAGACTTCAACAGACAGGTAACATGCATGATGAATAAAACCAGCAGCGAACTAAGGGAGTGATGTAATTAGAAATACACACAGCTGGCTAAAACCATTCTGAATATAATTAAGCTTTGAAACATTATGCCAGCCAAGATGTTAATAACTGTGGAAAAAAAAACCTGTGGGTGATTTTCATACTTATCAAAACAAGGAACTGTTGAGAACCATTAATAATGTGGGTAAATGCTGTCTAAGCTTCCCACACTCAACCCTGCCAATAAGTGCAACAATCCTGCTATTCCAGTCTGGAGCTCCTCCAGAGCAGAGATATTTAATCAAGTTACATTGTGAACTTGCTCTGCAACAAGTTAAACATAAAAAGATCAATATATAACAACAATTTTTATCTGTTAGGCTTGCCTGGACCAAGATATTACGCACTTTAGATGAGCCCACATTAAACTTTAGCATAAAGCATATTTCTAAAGCCAAGTTATCATTTTCACAGACAAGTGTAGAGGAGGAGAACAAAAGGAGGCTTTGAGAAGCTGTGGTTTAATAATAGTTGCTATGAACAGCAGGAGACCCTATGCTTGAGAAAGAGCAGAAATTGTTTTCATTGATTACTTTTCAAACATTCCACAAACTCAAAAGATTAAAGGAACTGGACACAAGCACCTTCTACACCACTGCCAAAGAGCTCATCTGTGTCTCTTAGGGGTTGCTGGTACCTGTAATTAAAAATGACACTTTGTCTCCTAACTAACAAACAATTTAATAGCAGATAGATTTGTGTTCTTATTTAAGTAAACACAAAAAACTGAAAACAGTCTCATTTGAGACACTACCTAGTCCAAAAACTTACCATGAGTGAATGCCATGAACTTCAATATATTTATCCAATGGATTTGTATAAAGAGTGTTTCACTAACCTTCAAAGTCCACATCCCCAACTAATTTGGTTTTTCCTGTAAGAGGATCATGGATATGGTTGATGCCTACGTCAATCACAGCTGCACCTTCTTTGACCATATCAGCTGTAATCAACTTTGGGATACCTGGAATCATAAACACATATTTCACTACCCCGGCCAGGCAATCTGAAGTTATCACTTTTGAATGATATCAAAGGGTGTGCATGCACAGCTATGCATGCACAAAATAGAAATCTACAACATTGAATATTTCTTGATACACTCCACACTGAACACAGCTATTCCTCAATTGCACACTGTTTGTAACTACTACTAGAGAAAAGAGAAAGAAAACCCACAAAAAACATCCCACCAAAAGTTGTGCCATGGGATTGGTTTTGGGTCAAGAAACACACTCAACCAGTAGGCAATTTGAACTGTTACAGTAATCCCAGCAGACAACACTGATCTTCCACAGGGACAACAGACCATTTCTTGCTCTTTACAGCAATTCAGGAGACTTCTGCACTTGACCTGGGAAGCCCACCCTGGGCACTGCACACATTATGGCCTTCATCTCTGTGTGGGGTCCTGGAGTAGGAGTATTTTGCTATTAAAAAATTCCAGCTGAAAGAGCCACAACAAACCACCTCATCTTTTTTCATATGCACCATATTTCTCCAGCACATTTAAATGTGAAGCTTTTGATACTCATCACGAATATGTGCTTCAGTCGGGACCCAGAAAACCTAAAAGGTCACTTCAAAGTCAGCTAATGAAATGTATCCATGGCCTTATGACTCCTGTCAGGAATTTCTTCCCTACCGCGCAACCTCCAACTTTCAGTAGTGGGACTATTTAGTTTGGAAATTCCAACTCACCTTGCTTCTTGAGCAATTCCATCAGCTTTTTGTTCTGAGAGCAATGTTAGACTACCTCCAAAAAGGGAGTCTGCACTCCCCTCTCCCCATCAAGCAGCTTTCTCTCAGATGGGGAGAAGGCAAAAAGGAAAAGAAACCAAATCCATACAGGTTGAAACTGCAGTTTTTTGGAGGGAAGTGCTGGTGTACAAGCTCTGGCTCCATGTGCAGTGCTGAAGCACTGACACAGTCATTTGGATACAGACAGTACCAGAACACTCCTTGCTCTCCATTTCTCACTCCCCCATAAGATACTTGCTTGAAACTCTGCTTCTCATGTTGAGCAAGCCAAGATCTCAAACTCTTTCCTACCCTGTTTGATAACATCTGACTGCATCTCCTTCATCCCCCTCTGATGTAATCCATGGCAACCTGGCTGGTAATTGGATAATGCTTCAGCCTTATGGGGGTAAATGATCTGTGTGTGATAGGGCTGGAAGTATATTAATGGAAGCTGCACAGTTACACACTTGGTAAAATCGTTTGATAATAAGCCAAATACTTAATAGCAACAAATGAACTAACCCCCAAACCAAATGAGCATATCTAGCTACTTAAGCCTACTTTACATACCAAGTAGGAAGGGATAAACATTAGGATAGGTTTTCCTAAAACGCATTGACTGAAGAATATGGAAAAATCTTTCATTGGCAATTTTTGCAGAAAATGATGAATCACATTTTAAACAAAGGAAAAACAAGGCCCTACCTAATCTGAGTTTAGGTGCAAGAACCAAGAATTTCCAAGGAAGCTAACCAGAATAAAAGGTCTAATCAACCAGCACTTCCAACACAAGAAGACCACAGATCATGTCCTGAGGGACAGCACAAGCAGTCCAAGCAGAAGTTCATCCGGAATTTGACACAGTCACGACTTTTCCTGTTTATCCCTCCCTCCAAATGTGGCAGGCAGATGAGCCCTGTTTCTCTCAGCAGACTGGAAAGCCCAGAGAGCAGGAGCAGCAAGCTGACTGGCTCCAGAGTCCTGCTGCTTCTATCACAGCCTTGCCTGTCCTGAGGAGGCTCTAGGAGCACTGCTGGGTAAAGCTGCACTTACAGTGATGCCATGGGGCTGGGCTGATGGCAAAAAGAACAGACTCCATGAGATGTCTATACAGACAGGGAGTGCAGGCCAAGAGGGGTAACCCCTGCAGAGAGATACAAAGTGTCAGGTGTGCTTAACAGGAGACAATGCCTTAGAAATCCAAAAGCTGTGTGCTATTGAAAGAAATTTTAGGGAGGGGTAGGCTGGACAAGAGCAGCCTGCTGGAATTTAAGATGCAAGGAGTTGGGTAGGAATAAGAAGGAATCAACTGCATGGATAGTTACAATCAGGAAAATTGGTGCCCCAAGCCTGGGGGCAAATGAGAGCACACAGAGCCAGATCTTCTTACATTCAGGAGTAAGAGAAAAGAAGCACCTGATTTGAAGTACCACCAAAACCATGAATGCAAGTGAACAGGAAAGCACTCAGAGGTGGAGCACCTGATCAGAAGGGACTCACTGCAACAAGTCACCAATCAGGAGCCAGGATGCAGATAGCTCTTGTAAAAGTACCATGCAGGAAAAGGAACCTTGGTCTTCCAATGCAGACACACGCAAAAAAAGCTCTCTTCTTCTGCACATCTTCTGCAGTGGCCTGTAAAAGCAGCTGTTCCAACCTGGTAAGGTGTAAGTCACAAGAAAGGTAACACTCACTGAACAGATCACCCCTTTCCAGGGAGTGCGTGATCCCAGAGGTAAAACATGCACAGTTCTCATGTAACAAAAGGAAGCTTGGAGTGATTCCACCTTTCTAAAACACAACTTTCCCCAGAGCACACACCAGGGCAGGGCTGAGTGCTGTTTGCACAACCTAGCCCCAAGATTTTTCATCATTTCAAGTATATCTCAAGTTGTGTAATGAGTGTTGTATCATGCTCCTGTTACAAATTATAGAAGGAAAATAATGTGAAAGGTAAACATGGCTGAATGGCTACTGGACCATTTAACTCCAAGCATAAACAATGACAAACCATGTTCAGCACAGAAATCATAAGCAATGACTAAACTGGAAGCAGTGAATTTGGATTAAAAGTCACTGGTTTATTTCCAGTTAGCACACCATTGCTGTCTTTTATTCACAGTGGTGAATTCTGGTCAGGCCCACAGTTAACAATTAGATGTGGGATAAATAAGTTATTTCTTGATCCTGGCCTGCCAGTGAAGTTAAACCCTGAAGGCAAGGGCATCTCACTTCAACACAAAGTGACAAGTTTTAGACAGGTACCTGTCTTCATCTAGAAAATACATAAGGAAGTCTTGGGTCTTCAGGATGAGAAAGAGGGGGAAAGGGAGCAGAAAAGAGGAAAGACAATCCTCTTGTAGTCCAACAAAACAGTACAAGAGAAGGATGATACCCCTGAGCTGCAGAGGGACCCAGAATTTTACCAAGATCATACTAAGTTGGGTCATTTGATTTTTTAAAATTATTTTGTAATTCTACTTCAAATATCTGTAAACAAATAAAAAAGCTGCTTAGAAGCAGAGTTCCACTTGTTTCTTTGGGAAAGATTAGCTAAACTCCAAGTATTTCAGTTTACATTGCTTCAAGAGTACAGACACTGCTCTTTCAGTCCCCTTCCTCTAGGCAATTACCATTGTCTTTCTCTTGACATGATAATTGTAAAAGAGAAAAAACCCCAGCCATTACTAACATAGGTTACCCAAACCTCCTGTTAATTTGGCAAGGTTGGCCTTAATTCTAACAGCAATGGAATGATACCGTGGGTTTATGAATGCAGGATCCAGCTGATTGAAAGAAACCCTCCTGTCAAAATTTAAATGACTCATGATTTTTCCATGGCACAGAGAATATTTTAATTTACATAATTACACCTGTATAAACTATGCACTGACTGGTTCCCAATCTTGAGTTCACCCCAAAGTCTCCCTAAGGGAAAGGTGTCGCATGTGACAAGAAAGAGTTTATGAGTCTGCAAATGTGAAGGGCAAGAACAAAGAGCCAAATCACTTGCCCTTCCTACAGTGATAAATCCTACCTACTGCAACACCCTCAGCAAGCACTGATTATTCAGTGAAACAGCCAGTGCCACAGACACAGACTGCAAAATCCTCTTTTCAGAAGGTTTGAAATACTGCAATTGGAGCATCAACACCAACGAGTATTACCTGCAGCAACTATTACTATGTCAGCAAGCTGTGTATGGATCTTGAGCTGCTCTTTTGGGGTGTATCTGTGAGTAATGGTCACTGTAGCATCACCTGAAACAGAAGAGAAAAACAATGAATTGTCAGATGTAAAATACTATAAAAAGCACAGCATTTACCTTCAGGTGCAAATTACTTACTTTGGTACATTAACAACAGAACAGATGATCAGATTTGTCTTGGGATGTGACTTTTAAATCAGCATAGGCAGAACACTCACACGACTTGCTGCTCGCACATATGAAAAAACATTTGTTCTTAAAAATTCTTGCAGGATGAATTCATTTACATACTGTGGACTCAACTCCCTTCCATGGCTTTGTTACATTCAGTGGAACTCCACAAAGCAAACCCAGCACAGAACCCTGTGTGTTTTACCAAGCCCAGTGTGTAGAGGGTGCCACAAGATTCAGCTGTTTGCCCCACACCAAAGCTTCAATACAAGATCACCAGTAGAAGCACAAGAAGCACACATCTTTCTGCTCCTGCAGAATAAACTCTCCTGGTAAGACATGAAAAACCCTTGTGATGTTTGATGGAGATATTGAGGAGAGACCACAACATGAGCAGTCACAGGGAGAGGGTCCAAAGCAGCAAAGAGAACAGCTCTCCAAGAAGACTGCTTCCAACCTGCTCTGTAATTATTTTTACTGCACAGTGTTCAGGTGTTACATACCCCCATCTCTGCCTTCTACTCATCACAGACACCTAGGCCATGTTATTTGCAATTAAACTAAAACCTTTTGCCTTCTCAGACATGACCATCACATCTGCTTCCTTTGGAATGCATCTGACTGGTCTAATATGTGCCTCTCATTAACTCTCTCAGGCATCTCATCTTCAACCTTTCTGCGTCCAGGCTTCACTGCTCTCTCCCCTCATTTTTCACCCCTCTTCTTCAGGCTTTACAGTGCGCATCATCTCCCCAAAGACAAGCAGATCAAAACGTTTGCAGAAAAGTACAAAAACAGAAAAGTACAGGCTAAAAAAATAGCCTGTATTCTTCCAATACCTGCTTTAAGCAAAAGAAGTATGTCTCACCCAAAATCACAATCATGACTCATCATAAAGGTTGAGAAAAACCAATGGACAAAAGCCAAAGTTACAAGGTTATCTCTAAGGAATAAAATTGGTGCTAATTTGCCTGTAAGATTTTAGTGAGGAATGTGTCTGTAGTCAGCTCCTGAAACCAAGTAACTGCCTTCACTACCAAAAATGAAAGGAGAAAAAAAAAGCAAAAAAAAAAGCCCCTACCTTGAGAATAGCAGTCCAGAAGCTTACAGACACCTCAGAAAGGGGAGGTTTTCCATTTATTTGTGATCATGCCCAAACAGAAAATAAACAACTACTTTTACACTGCTACTTCTGCTGAAAGAAGAGGAATATATTTAACAATTAAGATTCCACATCATACTCCCAAGCCAATTCCCTAGCTTACAAAACAGAGATAGTCTCTTGACTACACAGAACAATATTTATTTTGGAAGGGGTTCACATAGCTTTTCCATCTGATCAGATATTGCCACCTGCAGGACATGAGGGCATCTACATATGAAACATCACAAATTATGACAGTCCCCAACTTGAAATTTTTGTTCATAATCTAGAAAGAAAACCAACCAAAATGCACAACAACAACAAAAAAAAAGTAGTACCAGGTATACCCACCCCTTGCATCATTTCTCAATTTTAAAAAAATTAATCAAACCAGCCCAGTTGATGCAAAAACCTCTTTCCTGACTGATAACCTGAGAAAGTTTTTTCAGCATCTCACTGTAGGTCTTCTCTGGTCCCTATCCTCCTGAGTTTCAAAAAAGAAAAAAAACCTGAAACCACGGCCTGGCCTCCCTTCCTTTCCACATGCAATCCAGCCCAACCTCTTGCTGCTCAAAGCAGAAATTAAACCCAAATGCAGAAGATTAAGCAGATCTTCAAGGAGAGCCCCATCAGTGAGTCAGGGAGGGAAAACTCCACCAGATCACCCCAAATACAGAATTATTTATCATCATGTACAAAGCACAGACATTTAATGCCAGCTCATTATCAGAGGAGTACACGTTCCTTTGTTTTCTCATTGACAGCTATTTTATACTGTGTGCCAGCACTCAGCAGACTGGAAAACTATGAAACTACCTGAGAAATAAATCCATTTCTTCAGATTAGGCAAAGAACTTCTGTGAGTTAACACTTTCTGTATCCAGGCTCCAGTGTCAGCAAGGGACTATGAAGATTCTTCTGTCCCTGCACCAAATATGTGACATACCTAGAACCACTGGCAACGCCAGCGAGCAGGGCTTCAACCAAAGTCTTCTGACATGTCAGGAACCACAACTTTGGCAGAAGACCATGAAGAACCACAAAAATCTCATGGACTGACCCCCCAAAACAAGCTGCACTACCAGACAGTTAAACAGGAACTAGAAACCCAGGATACAGGACAACAAAACTGAGCCGTGGATCCAATTCACTCAAAAGCTGGAAGCTGCAAACAGTATTTAGTTACAGCAAGAAACTGCCCATGCAGCTGTTGAGGGTTTTGCAACAGGCTGCTGAAAGCATCACAGGTCACCAGGTCCCCTAATTTCCAGGTGGGAAATGTGTAAGTAGTCTGTAACATGACCTTGTGTTCTACCAAGCCTACTTCAAACATCAGCTACACTGCCAATAACAAATGTCACCCAATATTTGCAGCAAATGGCAAAAATGCTACTAATTTCCGTGGGAATGAGGATGAGACCAGAACTATGCAGCAATGGTAATTACAATCCAGGCACTGAGAGAAGTTCCAAATAGCAACTTTCCCACAGAGGCTGAATGGAAAAACCAACTCTATGATTAGTGTAAAGCTTTTAGCATTTTATTATATTAATAACAGATTTCACTCTGCTCCAATTAAACAGGCCTGGAATTAAATATCCATGTTTACCTCATTTGTGGATACCACCACGGCAGTTTCTAACATCAAAATGAAGTGGCAAAAGGGCAGCATTCTATCTAAGCTATATTTGTTTTAATTTCTACAGCACTATTTTAGCAGCACATGTAGGCTTCTGTAATTAGGATTCCTTAAAAATATTTCCACCACAGAACTCAATTTCCACAGGGATATAAACTGCACTGCAGAAACAGCCCCCAGGCCAACAAGTAATCATGGTACTCACACTGCAGAGTTCCTTGGTGGGTCATTCAGGTACTTTTACAAGCAACACCTCACTGACATAGCACAACTCAAGGGTCATGCCACACCTTTTTGTTTATTCATACTTAAATCTGTGTGTGTACATGTATACATATGTGTACATGTGTGCTCATTGGTGTATGACCAACCAAATCAATATTGAACAAGCATGAGGGTAAGGCACATAAACAGCTACACTGTAAAAACATTATGGGAGCCTCTGCAGCTCTTCAAGGCTACCCTCAAGGATCAGTTGAAATAGCAGCTGTTTCAAACGGAGGAAGAAGTGATGACTTAACACCAGAAAAAGCCAAGTCCAGAAACTGCTCTCCTGAGAATAAGGCAGGAAATGTGTTAGCGAATTTATTTTCTTGGTCTGGTTGAAAGTATTCACAAGTGTGGCAAGCTTGCTCTTTAATCTGAGTCCTCCAGCCAGCTTTATTTTCAGGACTTCACAAATGGAAACATTGAGATAACATTCCTGGACTTACCTCCAGGCCTTTCATGCTCTCCATCAGTATGTAAAAGCATTGAAATAGGCATTCCAACATTTTTGGATCTTCCAGCTACAAGAACATTTTTTCCAAATGTTTGTATTCCTTGCAGGAAAAAAAAAGTAAAAAATTATATTCCAGTATTTTGATATATCTAAACCCTTCTTCTCAATCCCCATGACAGAATTATTTATGGTTGTGGACTGCTGACATCAACATGACTTGAAAATCCACAAGGCTGAATTTGAGGGATGAATCCACAAAACAACTTTCAGCTTTCACCTCAGAGAAAGAAAACTGACAGCTCATTCAGGGTACCTGAATCACCCTTAGCAAGGACTTAATTTCCTCGCTCCAGCCACAACAGGATGTACTTATGTCTACCAGTAAGAACATGTACATTTTTAATAAAAAATTACAACTATTGAAAACTTATGCATTTTTCCCCTTCCAGTACTGAATTAAGTGCTCCCATTTTTTGTTCTTGTTTTTCCCCCTTCTCTACAAGAACTTACACATCCCATCTTTTATTTGACAAATAGAACAACAACAGCACAGAAAATTTCCTGCAAAATTACGAAACCCAGAAAGTTACTGAAGTGTTCCACCAAATACTACTGTCCACACTTAAGTAATAGCTGTGCTAATGGCACAAGTGGCCATCTACTTGGCAGCTCCTTATTCAGATTAATACTCTAAATGTTTGTTCTTCAATCAGCCCAACACATTTAGAGAACCTTGACCTTTTAGCTCACACCTGAGTTGATCCCTTGTTCACCTCCCAGGACAAGAAGAGTTCCAGGAGAGGAGAGTCTCTTACCTGTCCGTTTTATGATCTCCCAGACAGCAGCAGCGGTGGCAGGGATTATGGAAGGCTGATCCAGACACAGCCGCCCAATGTTCATGATATGGAACCCATCCACATCCTTCTCAGGGGTGATGGCATTGCAGACTGTCCGTTCATCTATGTGATCTAGGAGACACACAGCCCTCCTCAGCTACAGCTCCATCAGGTGCCATCAATGCATCATCACACAGCCCAGACCTGGCCAGGGTAATCAATTACTGCTCTTGATTGAGCCAGCTACACTGCCCCTAAAGGCAGTTTTACCTTTTCAAACAAACAGTTTACTGAAGATTAGGTTAAGCCATTTGTCACAGTGTTGATACAACAGACTCTGTCAAAATATGAGAGCCCAGTATGCAGCTGAGAATGAGGACAGTAACTATTAGAAGAAATATTTAAGGAAGTCATTTCTGCAACACAGAATTCTTAAACATGAAATGACTCAAAAAGCCCAACAAACCACCACAGGAGAACAGTTATATGCATTTTTCTGGTTTCTAAGCCCACAGAGGACACATGAGCTAATTTTTAAACAAATTAATGGAAATCTCAAGCTGAAGTAACTTTGAAGGTCTAGCTTTCCTTTTCCAACAACACCTTTTTTTAGTCAACTGTTCATCAGTAGGACCAAAACATAGCAAACAGTTTGGTGTCTTCTTGCTTTTTTAATGAAGTACACTATTGTTGATCTCAAAACACTGAATATGGCTTAAATGGCATTGCCTGCACAAATTTTGTATTCATATGTACTCATACTAAATATTTTTCATATGCACTGATGATACAGGACAGCTCTGTAACTCCTTAAAACTTACACAGCATAAACATTAGTACCAATTATGAAAAAAACGTGTTTGCCAGACCTCTCCCTGCAGAGTTACAATCCCAAGCATAAACCTGGAATACATAACACCACAGAGGAACAGCTCCACAAAACATCCCATACCAACCCAAAAAGCAAACTGCTTAATGACTGACCCACGGCCTGCTGAGAGCCCCAAAATGGCACTGACTGACCCACAGCCTGCAGTAACCCAGTCCTGTTGAAAGGTTTGGTCTGGGAGAAAGTCAAGCTGACCCCCAGAGCAGGTAAATGGGGCAAGAGCCACTGACCCTCTATGAGTTAATGACCTGTTTGTTACTGAGCCTCCTGGGAATTTGGTTGTTCCTCCCCAGCACCAGTAAGAGTGAACCAAAGTACTTCCCCCTAAACCTGACAAGTAGGCTGGGGGTTTATCATTTCCATCTCAAAGCAATTGCTTTTTGTATCCCCTACGTGACTCACAACCTGAACAGAATCCTGCAACTGTGCGGCAAAATGTCCCAGTGTCCAAGTCAGAGAGCACTACAGGAGGTTAAAAAAACCAAATAAAGGAAAATAAGCATCAACAAGGAAATTCAGATGTTGCCAGTAAAATATTTTAGAGACATAAACAGGATGTTTTAATTCAGTAGGTTTGTGTGGTTTTCTATTAAAAGGAGCTAGATAATTAAAAGATAAGCATGCTGTAGAACTTAAACCATGCTAATCTCCTGTTAAAAGACTTCCAATTAGAAAACCCCAAGAGTTAAACCAGGCTGCTAAGATTTACAGTTTAATTCTCCACTTTATGATGAGAGCAAGTTTGCTTTTGAATCCTAATGAGAAAAGACTTTGGAAATTAAGATATTAAGTACATTGATGAAAGAGTCTCTCAGAACTGAAACTTGCCTCACAGAGACTGAAAGCAACCATAACCCTGTTTTTATGTCAACTTGGGAATTAAAGAAAACAAAACCAAGGAAGAAATTTGGAGTAACCTATTAAATGGCTTTTGCAAAAGAGAACTTGTTACCCTTAGGCAAGTCAGTTGTTCTTCCAACACAAACTTGGCAGCCATGCTTTTCCTTGTGCCTAGGATGAGCAGAACACTGCTCTGAAAAACACCTCCTCCACACTGTCTTTAGCTTCCCAAAACTACACAGATAATGGACACAATTATGTTAAAGGAAAAAAAATCATGCTTTACATGGATATTTTCAACATTCAAAATTGATTTGCAGAATTCCAGAACAAGGTTTACAGTACTGGGAGGAAATGCTGCTGCACAGCTTGGGACAAGTGAGCTGTGAGCCAGAGAAGAAGCTCCCACATGCCTTAATTTCCAGAGGAACAAAATAATTTCTTAATTATCTTACTGTCAGTCTCATAAAACATGAGCTGATACCCATACAAATTTCCTTGCTGTCATTACAAGCCACTCCCCTGGCCAAGTTACTCCCTACACTTCTCCTCTCCTTTTTGGCTGAACTTGCAGGACTACACTGGGCATCACTAGCCAAGCATTTGCCCACAGAGAAACTCCTATTTACACAACAACTGTCTCTGGTGCTAGGACATGGAAAATAAAGACTGGTTTTCAAAAGGGAAGAGTATTAAAAATAATAACATAGCACAAAAGGCATTTGAAAAAAAATACTGCATGGATTTTCATCTTCTGTTGCAAATATATTAATATTTTGTGGCCCTCCCCCAGGCAACTCAAACCAATAAAAAGGAAAACTTCTAGAAAACTATCACAAGAAATGCACTCAAAAGGTGCACAGAAAAGAATTTCTCCTGAGGCAAAGATTACAATCCTCAAAGTTAAGTTGCCCCAGCTTACAATAGTGCAACAGAACAAAGCTATTTCTGATTCCCTTTTTAACCCAAAATTGATCAAAAGCCACACCCTATGTAGTTTACTGCAAAAAAGCCCCAGACCCGACACCACAACCTCAGTTCTGGAATAAGCAGCCTCCACTGACAGAGTTTTCGCAACTTCTGAGCTTTGTCTCCTTCATTACAACATTACAAGGCAAATAAAATTTGGAAAACGAGCTAAATTAACTTTTAACCCTTTCGTTTATTAAGTTCCTTAGAGGAAAAAAAACCACTTAACTGAGTTATATTGTTATGGAATAACAATATAACTCACAGAAAGAGCTTACTGAATATTTCCAGTTCATGAAAAATTGCACATTTTACTATACAGACACTGCAATATTGACAGAGCTCTGCTATGGATTAACTTGTTCTAAAGCTTTTCCTACCACAAGCAACAGCTATGCCTGTCTGATAGGTTGGAGGGAGGCTAATTAGTCTTCATGTAGTTATTGTGTCACTTCTTGGGAGGAATCTCCAAACAATTTTAGGACTAATCCTTACTTAAGGACTTGAGCATTTCAGCACAGAAGCATCAAACAGTTCAATTGACACAGCTAGAATTATCATCATGCTTTTTTTCTTTCCTCACGTTGACCAGGTTTAAATTCACTACATTTTGAGACTAAAAGAAGTTCTGAACTGTGCACTGATGAAAGCAGACTTTAGCAACCTGATATTCTCCTCATAAATGCACTTCTATGAGTGGTACCTAACCACTCCCCTAAGTACCCTCACCAGCAAGACACATGACACCTCCCATTTTTAGGGAACACTGGGAGTCCAGTGTACAAGCCTGCTTCCTTTGCTGCAGACTTCAGACAGGATGATTGCCATCCCCAAGCTGCTGGTGCTTCATCTTCTGCAGTTCTCATGGCTGCAATTAAACTTTGTTAATTACATCACCTGCTGCTGCGAATCTCTGGCACTGGGAGAGATGCTCCTCCAAAGGAAACTGTCCATATTCCATCAGCTCCTACCTCGAAGGCCAGGATGTGGCTCCTGACTTGTATTATACTCCCACCTTGTGGCGAATTTATTTCACTACATGGCCCATTTTGGGCAGCTTTCATGTACCACCAAGTGCAAACCCTCCTCACCATGAGCACTCCTGTTTATTACAAATACAACCAAAGCATTTCTTCCTTCATAATATTCATTTTGGCTGTTTTATAGATAAAAAACATTTTCAGTTTAGTTCTTTATTTCTCTGCAAGTTTTATCCCTGCAAAAATACCACTTGGCCAGCTACTCCCCAGTGATATTTTATTATAAATTAAGAGAAGGTAAATAAAAACCCCAAAAATTTAGTCAAGGCTTTTAGGACCTTCGCACAATGCTCACCTGGAACACCAGGGCTAACAATGAAAATAAATGTTGAATGTTTAAGGCAAAACCTGGAATCACTATGAGAAAGGCTATAGCATCACTTGCTACATACCATAATATTGCATGATATAGAGGATGAAAGCATAAAATTCAAGGCAAACCAGTGCAACAATCTCAAAAAAAAAAAAATTAAACTGGATAAATTATGTGAAATGCCTTGAAACACCACTGTGACAGATCATTAAAAAAGGCAAGTCTTACATATGAAATTTTTTTTCTTCAAAATGAACTGCATATTCAACAAAAACCACCTCACCTAACCCTTCCTCATGCAGGTCCTCTTTCAAGAGTTTCTTATGGCCCTAAGGTACACTTGCAACCCAAAACTATTCAACTCTTTCCTCTTATATGGACTGTGTAATACGAGGAGTGGGACAAAGATGTCACACACCTGGGAGAGGTAGCTGAACTAATAAACCACTAACTCTGGAATCCTTGTTGAGTTTTGCTGTCATATCCAAGAGCTCTTCCTGTGAAATGTCTTTAGGCCTCAGTATGATCTCACTAGAAATGCCTGATAAAAACAAAAGACAGAGGACATGTCAGAATAAGAATACAGAGTTATCAGCTTAGTTATTTAGTCCAAAAATCAGTCTGGTTCTTAAGAACTGTTTCCAAACACAAAATGAAACTTACGGCACCCATTCAAATCACATTAAAACTACTTTCTCCATACAGCCATGCAATTCCTTAGGTCCATCAGAGAACACGTGGAAGAAATTGGTGCAAAATTAAATTAAGACACGAAGGGGATTCCTCCTGCTTTATTTTTTTCTCTTTAAAGCTTACTACAGGAACACTCATATGACATACCCACAGCTGCAGCTGCCTTTATCTTGTTCCTGACATAGATGTGACTGGCTGGATTGTCTCCTACCAATATGACAGTGAGGTGAGGCCTCTGGTTCCCAGCAGATATCCACGATTCCACATCCCTTCGAACTTCTTTCAAAACCTGGTGTGCAAGCCTCGTCCCTGAGATAACAGCTGCTTCATCACTATAAAGACAAAAAGGTACACGGTATTTAGGGCTAAAATTGCACCAGGAAGAAAGCACCTTCAAGTGTGTACTCTACCATTTTCAACACTCCCAAATGTTTTGATTCATGTAGCAGTACTTCAAATATTACTTCAAAAACACTAAAACACTACAAACCCACACAGGAAAAGGAGTGCTTTCCCACTTGTCACAGTTGAGATGGCCACAATACACAAAGTACCACCATATAATTGCAGATAGCTTTCAGCATTCACCCATACAGAGTGACCCCATACCTCTCCAGATCACTCCATGCCCTTACCCACACAGAGTAACAGCACACAATCCAGAAGGCTACAAGCCTCTGTTCTTTCTTGTTCAACCTTTCATACCCTCATGGTTCATGCACTGCACCTGTGTGCCCTCTGCTCCCTGTGGTGCTTGGTCAGTGCCCCTGGACACTCCGTGGCTCATTACCCTCAACAATGCTCACCTGCTGCTCAGAGCTGGAGCCCATTGGGGATGATGCTCGGCCACAGCCCCACTCCCAATTCCACAACCTGTGTGCCCACATCCACTCTCTTACCTGAAGAGTGTGGATGTGCCATCAGTGCACTTGGAAGAGAAGCTCACCAGCCACAACTCATTTCCCAACACACACAGCCAGCCACGTAAATGTACATGAACTCCTGCATTTTGGAATAAAATATGAGGATGGTCTTACTCCCTTAAGTTTTACTGGTTTAAGGAAGGTTACCCATTTCCCTCCTCAAATTTCCCTAAAAATTGATTTGACAAAGCATTATTTACACTATTTTTTGTCCAAGCCTCAAAGATATAGTTCTCATATTTCATTGCTGATGGGAAGGGAGTCAGTACATAGCACTTCTCACATCTGTAAAATATAAAAATAGCAAATACTGAAATATGTTGATGCTTCTTAGGTTTAGAACCTAGATAAGTCCTTTGATGGATATATCACACAAGAACTGCATGAACAAATAAATCACTGCCTATACAGAAAGCTTACACTGCAGCAGGCTATTCAAGACATTGAAACTAAGTCATGAATAATTATTATTGTAAATTTTACACACATTAAAACATTGACCAGGTGTTGGTCAATGACAGGTTTAATGATAGATTTGTGACAGATTTCATGACCAAGTTAAATGACAGACTTAATATGTCACTGCACCATCCTGTCCCACTGTTATCCCACCCACCCAGGGATGCTCTTACTCTGAACCCATCATGGATTTACCACAGAAAATTCTTCTTGTTTATGAACCCGGTGACTTGCAGGCCATGACACAAACTAAGATCTATTTTAGATCAATTTGTACTCTAAAAGCCCGAGATCACATCCAGCATCACAACAGGACATGTTCCACACCCCATAAAATCCTCTGGAAAATTATTATGCAGGGACATCTACATTTTGCAGAACTGGAAAAAACAGTTACTAGCAACGTAGCACAGAAGTAGGATACGCTCTGGCCCAGAAATACAGCTGTTTCTCCCAAAACTGACAGAATCAATACTCAATACACAGAACATCCAAGGGGTCAGATGCTTATTTCAATGGCTGTTCAGCTCACTGATCTTTTCATTCTTGAAATCACAAAGCCAGTGCCCTCAGCATTAGCACTTGTGATGTGCTGAACCTCTTTAGTCAGCTTTCAGGCAGGTCTTAACACAATTACATGTAAACGAAAAGGTTCATAAGCAGGAGCTCAAACAGACCCTCCCATGCACACCCAGGCAAGAGCTCAGAGCTGCAGTGCTGCAAAACCAACACCAGAATCCATTTGCAGACAGCACAATAAATTAAATGCATGGGGTGATTATTGTCAGGACACTGATCCCCAGTGCACCAAAGCATGCCCCGTTTGCCACCAATTGATGAATATACACGGTAATTCTGTATAAATTCCCTGACAGGCTCTTTAAAGTATCAGGAGCAAGCAAACTCGCAGACTCCCCTCAGGGAGGGGGCAGGAAGGTCACATAGCGAGGGGTTTCTTCAATTTCAAGGGCACCGCTTAAATCCCCAATGGATCACCAAGGCGAGGGCCACGGCCCGCTCGCCCCCCCCTCTCCCGCTGCTTCTTCCCCTTTTCCCCTTGGAAGAACCGCGGAACGCAGCGGGGATCGGAGGGCATCCGTCCCGAAGGGCGATCGCGGGGGGCCCAAGCCCGCTGATCCCTCAGGCGTTTCCCGCCCTTTGGACACGCCGCGCCATGAGGGGTACGAGGATGAGGAGGATGAGAAGGAGGGAGGAGAATGACGAGGAAAAAGATCCGATCGGCCCAAGGTACCTAGCGGCGCTGCGGGGGAAGCTGCTGGCGCTGCGAGCGAGGGTTCGCCACCGCCTCAGGGGCACCCAGCCCCGGCGCAGCAGCGCGGCAGAGGAGGAGGAGGCGGAGGAGAGGGACAAGGCTGTGGTGGCCGCCGCCATTTCGGTCGGTCCCCACCGACGGAAGCGGCGCAGCAACCAAGCGACGGCAGGCGGGGCCACCGCCGGCACCGGGATCGCGGCCAGAGCGGGCGGAGCGCGGGGACGGCTGGAGCTGAGGGAAGGCAGATGCTGAGGAATCTGCGTGACAGGGATTTGGACCCTCAGGGTACAGCAGGAGCCGCGCAAAAGATGCCCCAAACCTGGGCTTGGCTGCAGCCTTTGGCTCCCGTGAGCTGCTGTTCCCGTCGCAGTTTGGTGTGGGTAGACACGGAGCTCCACGGACAAGCATCGCTGCTGCTCCTCATAGTTATTCGCCGCACCCCCGTGTTTTCTGAGGGGAAAACTCAGGGAATCGCTTGCAGCTTGCATATTGGTGACTTCTGTCATGTTCAATGGCAGATTTTATAGTAAAAAATCGGCTGTGCAGAGCGGAAGGAGGAAACAAAACAAGATCTATCTGAAATAGCATTTAAAAAGCATGCCAAAATAACAGTACTCTCACCAGCCTACTGACAGCGGGAAAATTCCTTTATAAAGCTGGGAAAAGCTTTGGAAAGATGTGTCAACTTAGTGAGGCTTCATGTTCTGCTATGGTCGTGACAAGGATTCTGACGAGTTAAATGCTTCCAAAAGCAATGTGGCTCAGGTGCTTCCACAGACAATGTGCATGCTGGGTTTTAATGTCTTGCCCTTTCTAAAATATTATTCTTATCAAATTATACCCTGGATAAAAAGATGCCATTGTCCGCCCGTCCCTCAGCACCGCCCGTCCCTCAGCATCTCCCGTCCACCGCTCACTCGGTTCTGCTGCTTGTCCCGGCCCTTCCCCTCGTCCCGTGGTTGCGACGCCCCTTCCACCTGTGGGGTCCAGCCGACGTGGCTGCGGCCACCTCAGGGCTCTTCTCCCTCTGCCCCGCGCTGCTGCTCCCGGCCTGGGCGCCGCTGAGGGGCTGGCCAACCTTCCTTCGCCTTCCTCCCGGCGCCCCGGGCCGGCTGCAGCGCCAGCAGCGCCCCTCGCAGCGCCGCCAGGTACGCGGCGCCCACCGGGGAGGTTTCCGCCTCGCTCCTTCCTCCTCACCCTCCTCACCCTCCTCGTCCCCCTCACGCTGAGGCGGGAAGCGCGCGGCGGGCAAAAAGGGCGGGAAACGCCTGAGGGGACGGCGAGGAGCATTTGATCAGTGTTTGGTGAGGGACCGAACGTGGCACAAATGTCTTGGTTTGACTTTCAGAAGACACAAAAGTTCAGCCAGGGAAAGGTAGAGACTTTCAAATTTCAGACACAAACTTTGTGCTGTTAAAAAAAACCCCAAAACCAAAAACCAAAAACCAAAAAACCAATCGGATTCAAAGAGTCGGGAACTCTGCAGCTGTGGGACATTAATGCTACAGCTTGTCTAATTCCCCACGAAGAATATGGTAACATTGCGAAGGTATAGAAGGGAATACCAACTAATATGTGCATAACTCTTTGGAGTTTATGCAATTTTCAAGAGGCTTTGGAAAAATACACTTTCAATAAGGAAAATGCCACTGTTATGAATAAGAAGCTTGACTGGGCCAATATTCAAGCAGCAATCAATTTATTATTTAATAAGGTAAAATATGAGCAATACAGTGCTGGGTACAGTGGGGGAAGTTTTCCCTCCAACTGCACACTGATAATTGATGGTTACAGGTATTTATAGGGGTATACTCATCAGTTTTTTTCAACAGTTTCTATTTCTAATTTTTACTCATCAGCAATTTTTATTCCAAATTATTACATCACAATTCTATACACTATTGTGATTTGAATTTCTCAGGATGTATTTTCAAAGGAGTATCCCCAGATGGTGATGGTCCGGTTTCCGAAAGAAGAAAGACGAATCCCATCTGGTGGAGTCCAGCTCCCCAGATGTGTCCACCTTTTAATTGCAGAGACTATAAATCTCATAACAGTGATGTCCAGCTTCCCTTTGGTTGAAAGCATAAATCCTTGAGGTGATGTTCATCTTCCTTTCTCAAACTGTTTTTCTCTGCTTCAATAAGGTGTGAGATAAGCATATTTCCTATATATATATTCCAAAGCTATAGTTTCAAGGATACAAGTAATATTCTAAACTTATACTTCAAAAGGTTCAAAAAGTTATTATTGCAGAGCTTTTTTTTTTTTTTTTTTTTTTTTTAACGCAAGCAAAAAGCAACATCCTTAACACCTTAATTCCAATGCTCCTAAATCAACCAGGGGTAATTGCAAACAAAAGATAGGTTCAAAGGCCTTTTTCCATGCTTTATTTTCCTCAGTTATTATTAGAATTCGCAACTATCCCATTGTCGATGTCCACACATTTCGCATTCACAAGTGCACACTTCGCCTGTTTGTACCTGACATGAAACACAGCTTTGCATCTCACAGTCCCCCACCTGCTTGTATAAATTTTCATTTATCTTACTCATTCGTGTCTGGGCTTCAAATCTGGCCAAAACTTTGGAAGCTTTCTCTTTTTGGTCTCTTTTCTTTAATTTCATTATTTTGGTTATCTTAGCTCTTTTCTCAAATCGAACAACTTCTCCAGTAGCCATTTCCTGTGGAAGGGGCTAACAGCGGGCCTGTTAGCTAAAGGAGCGAGAAGAAGCTGAGAAGTAAGAAGAAACTGATAAGGAGCTCTCTCCAAGGCTGTAACCAAGGAGACCAAGAGAAGAAAGATAGAAGAACTTTGCAGCTGGATGAAACATTTTTAGAAAGTTAATTAAGTCACCATAACTTCTCACCAATAGTATTATGTTGATTTATTGTGGCCAATAGTAAAGATAGAAGAAGGATAAACAATTGGAAAGTGTATAAAAATCAGCCATATTCAATAATAAAGTGTTGCCAACTGAGACTGCTTGTGGTCTCTGCTTTATGTCGTGACCGCCTCGACAGCGACAATTTCCGAGTCGGTTACTGCCATCTGCATGCTTTGGATAACTGGGTAGATTAGTCAGATAAAACATGGAATAAGGCAAGGTAGAAACAATAACCCAGCCAATGAGCACAATATCAGGAACTCTATTTTCTTCCACTAAGCTCTTCCTCCAAGCATCTGGTCCCACCATGAGGCTTGAAGAATGGAATTCCATTTTTGGACAGGGACATGAGCCACCCTTTTGATCTCTGCTGCCAAATCCCGGATGGTTTCTCTGTAATCATTAATCTCAACACAGCATTCTGACTCATTGAATTTCCCACACACTCCCCCTTCTTCAGTGAGCAAATAGTCCAAGGCTACTCGATTCTGATACACAAAAGCCCCCACCTGAGTGTGCTGCCAGCTTAACAAGTCCAGGCCCTTTGAGGAGTGATTCAAGACTACCTCTACCACTGCTTGCAGTCTGATCAACCTATTCAACAGGTAAATTGGGGTCCTATATCCCCAGCTTCCATCTTGAGCCCAAGTGGCTGGCCCGTAATAATCTATTATTCTTTCCGCCGGCCACTCTTCTTCTCTCCATTTTTGGTCCCTTTCTGCCCTTGGAAACTCCAGTTTCAATTCTCTTTTTCTCCCTTTTAAGGTTTTCATATAAGGGTGCTCCTAACAGGTTACTCTTGGACTTTGGTAGTACAAAGAAGGAGGGTTGTATAATCCCTAAAGTACAGGATCCTTTCCCTCTACGGGACAGTTCACTGTAAGCTTTTTGCCCACAAATCCAATATATACCATTTGGGTCTTTCCATGGGTCATTTACAGCTTCAGGTTTTTCCCAGTACATTCTTAGGGTCTCCAGGGATTGGTAAGGTTAGCTCCAGGACTTTTATACCAGCACAACTTTGTTTTGTTGTTCCATTTGCAGTTTTTCTCTTTATTTAAGCTCCAGTATCTAGCAGGAGGTGTTGGCTGCCAAGTTCTAGCATTATTGTTTGAATTCATGGCTAAAGTAGACATGCAGGGAGTATACCCTACCACTTCAGTATATTTTCTCCCCTCCTTGCTGATGCAAACTGTCTCAATTATTCGATGATTCAAAATCCATCCTTCAGGCCACTTCAATGTTTTGGAAATTTGAGTATGGTTCCATTTTAGGAATTGCTCTGGAGCTAGACCCTCACCTCTCCGTGGCCACTTTTTGGCTGATTTTAATCCTCCACAAATCCAACAGTTGGATAACTCTAATTCTGTGGCAATTTCTTGCATTAGATCTACAAAAAGGTTCTTATTTGAAGTCAGAAAACCCCAATCACCATATTGCTGTTCTAACTGTTTGTATTTTTCACTCAATTTCTTTAGCTTTTCTTGTTCTGCCCGTTTCTTTTTTGCTGCTGATTCTTGCTTTTGTAATTTTTGAGTCATTTGTTTTATTTTACTCTCTGGGTCTCTTCCTTCTCTGTCTCTTGCTAAACAAAAGAATTTGGCGTATCACAGACAAATTTGTTCATCATCATCTTTGAGAAGGTTGGTTAACACAGGTCCATCCTTGATAGAAACCTTGACATGTTTTAAATTTTCTCCAACCCAGTATAATTTTCCACCCATAGTGCACATCTTTAATTGGTTATGGTCATAGCACACTTCACTAGCATGGGAATGTGCCATGAACATTGATTCCATTTTTCCCCCGAACCAGACAGTGTGATTGCATTTGTCACAGACAGCTGGAGCAATAGGCTCTGATCTTGCAGCTTGCTCGTGGATTTTGTGGAGTTCAGGAGTGAGGCTAAGGCCCATTGCCTGGGATGCCATGATCAATACAGTGAGAATAATCCTCAAGGGGTTTAACTCTCTACCTCTCTCAAGGCCCCTTGGGTTGCATCCAAGGGCCGAGATGTAGATCTTCTCGGTAGCAGAGTTTATACCTTGGGATTTAGTCACTGATATTTTCTGTTTCATTTTTGCCTTTTGCCTCATGAGCCTTCAGATCTCGATTTATCGTGATCATGGTCCGATTCTTTTTAATTTAGGCCAATTGGCCCCTGAGTTCAGGGGATATGCGACTACAGTAGGGTTGGTGTATGTGCCTCCTCCTCTTCCAGCGATACTTGGCTTCCTGCCACTCTTTTGCTTTAATTTGATATTCGTCCGGTATCCAATTGCCCTTGTCACACTCTACTTTTTCTAGTTTGGCCTTTGGTACTTCCTGCAAATCAATTCCTACTCTTGTTCCGTGTACCCAGGCTCTCCACCAATCTTTATCTCTTGTTTTAATATATCCTTTCCTTACTGCAGCCCACAAAGTTTTATCAGTTTCTTTCTCTATTTCTTTCATACAATTACAGCAGAGAGCATTAGGGACCTGTCCCCTTGGTAGGTGTGTATACCAAAATTCTTCACACTCTATACACTTAAAACAACCCCATGGATAACACTTACAGTTTGGAGAAGCACATTCTACCTCTCGTGAGTACAATTGGTTTTGCAGCTTAAGGTAGGAGCGTTTTCCTGACATACATCAGTCCCTTTTTAACTTGATTTTCAGTTCTCCGGGGGTAGATGCAATTCTCCACTGGGATTCAGCAGGCGTCTCTGTCGGTGGTTCCGTCTCTGTCGGTGGTTCCACTGGTCCTTTGACCCGCGACGCATGGGTCCAACCCTTTTCCACAGTTCAGACAGCTGTATCAGTGGTCAGCAGAGTTAAATATGGACCTTCCCACCTAGGAGACAAACTTTCTTCCTTCCAGCTTTTAATCAGCACCCAGCCACCCGGTTTTATTTGATGTATGCTAAATCTGAGAGGGGCTGATTGAGCAATTACCCCTTTCTCCCTTAGTTCTAGGACATGTTGTCCCATCTTCTGGATGTATTTTTGAATAGTCATATCAGCTATGACTACTGATGTTTGGGGTACTTCCTGGGAATAAGGCATTCCATAAAGCATCTCATATGCAGAAAGTCTCGTATCTGCATTTGGAAGTGTCCTTATATTAAGCAATGCTAAAGGTAAACATTTTACCCATGACATTTGGGTCTCAATCATTAATTTTGTTAACTGCTGTTTTATTGTTTGGTTCATTCTTTCTACCCTCCCAGAGCTCTGGGGGTGCCAAGGGGTGTGATATTCCCAGGAAATCCCCATGGCTTGTGTTACTCTTTTTATGATGCTGGAAGTAAAGTGGGAGCCTTGATCAGAATCAATGGCCCTGATAACCCCAAATCGAGGAATGATTTGTTCCAACAATATTTTAACCACAAACTTCGCTGTGGCTCAGGCAGCCGGGTAGGCTTCCACCCAATGAGTTAGTTGATCTACTAATACTAACAAGTATTTCCATCTGCCCACCCTTGGTAATTCAGTATAATCCACCTGAACCCTTTCAAATGGTCGGTAGGCTATTTTTCTACCACCGGTTGGAACTTGTCTCATTACCTTTTTGTTAACCTTTTGACATGTCAAACACCCCTGTGTTATTTGTTTCGCTATTTCAAAAATTCCAATACATCCATAATATTTTAAAAAATGATTTTTTGTTTCGCTATTTCAAAAATTCCAATACATCCATAATATTTTAAAAAACATAAGGCTCTTGTTCCCCAATGAGTCTGTTGGTGTAACTGGCTTAGAATCCTTCTAGCATAAGCTTTAGGTAAAATCTCTCTCCCATCTGATAGTACCCATTTTCCCAGCTCTTTCTTAGCTTCTAATCTTTTTATAGCTTCTTTTTCTTGAGTACCGTAACTTTTTGGCAGCTCCTCTTGAATTTCTGCTATAGAGTTCAGCTGGATAGTTTCTTTTAATTTACAGGCTGCATCCTTATCAGCTTGGTCAGCTGTGTTGTTTCCTCTTGCTAAGTAGCTTGACCCTCATTGATGACCTCTTACATCTACTACAGCTATTCTCTTAGGCCATTTCAGGGCTTCAAGCACTCTGATTATTAACTCCTGATGGATCAGTTTCTTCCCTTGAGTGTTTATCAAACCTCTTTCCATCCAGATTTTTCCAAATGTGTGTACAATTCCAAAAGCATATTTTGAGTCAGTGTAAATAGTCCCCACCTTATCTTTTAAAAGTTCTAAAGCTCGGTAAAAAGCAAATAATTCACAAGCCTGAGCTGACCAGCTAGCACTTATTTTTTCTCGTTCTATTACAGACAGATTTTCTTCTTCTACAATAGCGTATCCTGAATTTCTTTTCCCTTCTATCACCCTTGACGAACCATCGATAAAATATTTTTCCTCACTAGATAGCTCTGTCTCACTTAAATCTGGTCTCACTTTTGTTTGTAATTCAATTAATTCCACACAGTTATGAGCAAGCTCTTCAGCTGGCTCCCCATAAAGAAATTGAGCGGGGTTCTGAGCCAGAGTAACCTTAAGTTCCAGTTCAGGGGAATGTATCAAGATAGCTTCATACTTTAAAATCTGGCTATTAGTGAGCCATTTCTCTGCTTTTTGATGCAATATGTTTCTGACATTGTGAGGGGTATATACTGTTAAGGGAGCTCCAAATGTAACTTTCTTTGCTTCCTCTAAGGTTACCTGCTAACCTCCTAAGGTTACTCTGGCTCAGAACCCTGCTCAACCAGAAGGGCTGTTGCTACTATAGCTTGTAAACATATTGGCCATCCCCAACTAACAGGGTCCAGTAATTTTGAATAATACCCCACCGGCTTTTTGTCTCCTCCCCAGTCCTGGGTGAGCACTCCATAAGCAGTTTGCTCAGCCGTATTTACAAATAATTGAAAAGGTTTACCTAAGTTAGGTAGGCTGAGTACTGGGGCTTGAATTAGAGCATCTTTCAAATTCTTAAATTGTTTTTCATCCTCCTGGTTCTATTTCATTGTATTGACTGTTAGTTTTTCATACAAAAATTTCACCTTTTGACTATATCTATCTATCCATTGTCTACAATATCCCAATAACCCTAAGAGTTGTACCTCCCTTTTAGTATTAGGTGAAGGTAGACTTAGTATTCCCGATATTCTCTCAGGATCCAATTTCTTTGTTCCTTTACTCAGCCAGTGACCTAGATATTTCACTTCCTCTTCAGCAAATTGTGACTTAGCCCTTGAAATCTTTAGGCCTTTCTTTCCCAAGAAATTCAACAGACTGATTGTTGCTTCTCTCACTTGCTCCTGATTCTCTCCTGCAATTAATAGATCATCTACATATTGTACTAGTTTAGTTCCTTCTGGTCTTTCAAAATCCTGTAAAATTCTTTCTAAAGCCTGACCGAAAAGATTTGGGGATTCAGTAAAGCCCTGTGGAAGTACTGCCCACCTTAAGTGTTGTTTTCTCCCTGTGTCTGGATCTTGCCATTCAAAGGCAAAATAGTCTCTCCATCCCTCCTCTAAAGGACAGGACCAAAAGGCATCTTTCAAATCCACTACACTATACCAAGTATAGTCAGAGGAAACCTGACTTAGTAATGTATATGGGTTAGCTACCACAGGAAATCTTGTGGCTGCTCATTGATTAACAGCCCTTAGGTCTTGGACTAAACGGTAGCTGCCGTCACTTTTCTTCACAGGGATTATGGCAGTATTGTGGGGTGACAGACATTCTTCTAACTTGCCTTGCTTTAAGAGTTCTTCAATTACTGGCTTCAGCCCTCGCCTCCCATCTAGTGGAATAGGGTATTGTCTCACTCTTATAGGAAACTCAGGGTTTACAATGGTGATTTTTAAGGGCTCTATATCTAATTTACTGATTTTCCCGGGAGTGGACCAGACATCAGGACATATTTTACTCTCATCCTGCTCTGTCAATTTGTACAGCTGTACTGTTAGTTGATCATTTTGGGGTTGGATGCCAATTTTTAATGAAAGAATCAGGTCTTTCCCCAAAAGATTGCATTCTGCTTCTGAAACTAGTAATAGATTACTAATATCCACTTTTCCCTTAGCTTCAATTAATACTTGTTCAATAATGGGAACCTTAAAGGCCTCCCCTTTTGCTCCAATTACTTGAGCTGTTTTCCTGCTGATTTTGCATCCTTTTGGTAATCTTTGCACTGTTGATCTTTCGGCACCTGTATCTACTAAAAAGGTGAATTCTTCACCTTCGGGACCTGTTCTTAATTTTATCAAGGGCTCTTGCGATGGTCTGGTCCCTAATAAATAGAGCCCCTGACACCATTAATCCTGGTCAAACAGTTTTTGATCTGCCTCCTGTTTCTCGCAAAACCTTTTAACATGCCCTTCCTTACCACAGTAAAAGCAGGTAGGTTTTTTAGAACCTTCACCTGTTACTTTTCTCATGGTTTTAGCATTCCCTGAAGATGCACCACCGTTCTGTACCTCCTTTACCGCAGCCACAAAGATCTTAGCTTTGGCTTTGGCCTTTTCTTCATCTCTGCAAATATAAATTCTCTGTGCTTCCCTTAACAATTCTTGCAAACCTCTCTCTTGCCAACCGTCTAACTTTTCAAGTTTCTTTCTTATATCCTCCCAGGACTTTGCCACAAACTGTGTTTTGATTAATGCTTCCCCCACTGCTGTATCAGGATCTAATCCCAAATACATTTGTATACTCATCCTTTCTAACCAATCTATGGGTGACTCATCTTTCCCCTGACGTTCATTCAGGGCCTTGCTAATATTTTGCCCTCTGGGGACTGCTTCTCGGATTCCCTGAATAATTATATTCCTGAGATCCACCATATTCTGCCTGTCCTGGTCATTGTTATGGTCCCAGTTAGGGGCCATTTCATTTTTCCTAAAGGTCTCTGCTGGTGATCTCTATCCCAAATTCTCATGCCAGCCTGCCTTATCAGCTGCCTCTCCTCTGCTGTAAATAAAATACTTAAAATTGACTGAATCTCCGTCCAGGTGTAAATACTGGATCCTAGAAACTGATCTAACCTTTCAGACACCCCCAGAGGATCTTTAAGTAACCTTCCCATTTCTTTTTTAAAATCCTTTACATGTCCGGTGTTCAGGGGTGCTGACACATACCCGATGACTGGTCTCCCTTGATTTCCTACTAATGGTACTTCCCTCAATAGGTACAGCTGCCCCCCCTTCCCTTCTTTATTGCTACCCCCACTGCTTTCTGCTCGTGCCCTTTCCTGGCTTCTCGTTCTGTGTGCTGGTAGTGAATCAAGTACCGGGAGCGGAGCCACCGGGGCTTGTGGCAATGGGAGCGGAGCCACTGGGGTTTGTGGCAATGGGAGCGGAGCCACCGGGGCTTGTGGTGCAGGGGGTGCTGGAATGGGTGTAAAGGGTGCCGGGTTAGGTGCTGGATGAGGCACCAGTGCAGCTGGCTGTGGTAGATAAGGGGGGGGAAGGTTATCTAAGGGGTCCCACTGATCCCTTTTCTTTTTGATTTTTAATGCATACAGAGGAGTAGGCCAGGACCCATGCCATAAAGCAGCATAATCGCTTTCTTCTTGGTTAATAGGGTCCTTTTTATTTACACAGGCATTCAAGGCCTTACAGATCCACCCTTCAGATGACCTGTACATTGGCCAGTATAAATTATCAGGTCGTATCATTTCTTTAATCTATTCTACCATACAATATTGTATCATATTCTCTTTAATTTTTCCTCTCCTGGATTCACATTTGTCTCACAATTTTAACATTACCCTAAGGGGCTGTCCTGGGGTATATCTGGCAAAATGCTCCCTCTTTTTCCAGTACTTTCAGTACCTTTATTTTCCTGCTGGTTTATACCAGCTCCTGGGTATTTGCTCTGGCATTGACCCATTTTTCCACCGAACGGGTGTACCCTCACTCACTCTGACCTCACTTATTCAGACCTTAGTCCTTTCTTGTCAGGAATTTAATTAATAACAAGTCCCTTCTAACGCCTCCCGCCTCTGATTCTCTACCAGGAAAAGAAAACAAATTCCTCTCCATAACTATTATCTTATCTCACCACCCCCAACATTTTACATACAGAGAATCCTTTTCCACACACTTTGTTCCTTCACGTGCCGCTCCCCTTGTGGAGTAGCGAAACCAAGGTTAGAAGAACTCCATTCTCGTGTCGTGACTAGGTCACGTCTCATACACACACCATTCACACTCTCACACACCTACACCCACCCGTTCTTATCCCACCAAACCAAGCGATACTCACAGCCTCCTTTTCTCGCCTGGGTCTTCATGCATAAGTTTTTACAGGTGAATTCACTGCAGTCTACTCCGGGAGCTCAAAATTCTTTGCTCATAATTTACCTTATGGATTTCCTCTTCCCTGAGAGATTCCCCCGTCACTCAGGGCCACCGGAGGCAGAAGCCTCCAAGGTGGGGCGCCTCCCCAAAATCGGGAGTCTCCCTCAAAGGATTTGGAAATTCCCGGCCAACGTACCAAATCTGTTATGAATAAGAAGCTTGACTGGGCCAATATTCAAGCAGCAATCAATTTATTATTTAATAAGGTAAAATATGAGCAATACAGTGCTGGGTACAGTGGGGGAAGTTTTCCCTCCAACTGCACACTGATAATTGATGGTTACAGGTATTTATAGGGGTACTCATCCGTTTTTTTCAACAGTTTCTATTTCTAATTTTTACTCATCAGCAATTTTTATTCCAAATTATTACATCACAATTCTATACACTATTGTGATTTTAATTTCTCAGGATGTATTTTCAAAGGAGTATCCCCAGATGGTGATGGTCCAGTTTCCGAAAGAAGAAAGAATCCCATCTGGTGGAGTCCAGTTCCCCAGATGTGTCCACCTTTTAATTGCAGAATTTATGATATAAATCTCATAACAGTGATGTCCAGCTTCCCTTTGGTTGAAACCATAAATCCTTGAGGTGATGTTCATCTTCCTTTCTCAAACTGTTTTTCTCTGCTTCAATAAGGCGTGAGATAAGCATATTTCCTATATATATATATTCCAAAGCTATAGTTGCAAGGATACAAGTAATATTCTAAAATTATATTTCAAAAGGTTATTATTGCAGAGCTTTTTTTTTTTTTTTTTTTTTTTTTTAACGCAAGCAAAAAGCAACATCCTTAACACCTTAATTCCAATGCTCCTAAATCAACCAGGGGTAATTGCAAACAAAAGATAGGTTCAAAGGCCTTTTTCCATGCTTTATTTTCCTCAGTTATTATTAGAATTCGCAACTATCCCATTGTCGATGTCCACACATTTTGCATTCGCAAGTACACACTTCGCCTGTTTGTACCTGACACGAAACACAGCTTTGCATCTCACACCACGATCTTAGAGAGGCTTATATAGGTAACATCAGCAATGTAACACATTCGCTGAACTTTTAATATGAAAAGCACATTGAAAATTGTGACCTGGCATAAAATTTCTGGGGCTTTTTTTAGTTATGTGACTGACGTGGAGAGAACTTAGTTTCTGGGATTGTCTATAAATGAGTGTTATCCCAAATTTAAAGAAATGATTTAAAGAAATCATCTGGTGAGTACATCTATCAGAAAGTCAGCTGAAGAATGGTTTGGCAAGTGACAAGAGGACAGATATAACAGGTATGGGGATTGCTGGGAACTTCAGTGTGGGTTTGATTTGTTTTAAATTCATAAAGACATCTTCTGTTGACTTCGGTAGCAGTGCTAATTTCATCTGCATACCCAAATAAAAGCAGCATAAAATGCTGGGTTTGTTTTGATGATTTGTTATCAGAGAAAAAGAACTTCAATGTGTGATTTTCTCCCCCCCCCTCCCTTAATAGAATAAACTTTAAGGTAAGATCCACAGGAAGATCCCCTTACCACACAGAATTTGTAATGTGTGGTTAGACTACACACTAGAAATCTTGGCAACATCTGTAATTCTTAATCATTCTTATAGAATAACCCAAAAGACAAGTTAAACCAAATTAAGATATGTCAATCCAGCTTAAGAGAAGCTGAAAATCCTTGTTCTCTTGCCTAATGATGAAAACCAGTGAAAAAGTCAAAATAGCACACACTTCTGCAAATATCTGACAGAATTTGGAGACTGACACTATATAGAAAGAATTGTTTCTACTTCTATCAGGAATAGTTATTATTGTCTATCACTTATTTTGTAATATGGAAACTGCTATTTCAGATAAATCAGATTGTTTCTATTTGAAAACATGCATGAAAAAATGGGTCTAAATGATCCAGTAATATTTGTGAATGGCATTATAAATGTTTATCACTGTTTTTACTGTTATTACTTTCTAAAATTATTGCTTTTCTTACGCTATTTTCACTGTTATTACTTTGTAAAAGCAGTACCAGAACCTTTGTGCCACGTTCGATCCCTCACCAAACACTGATCAAATGCTCCTCGCCGTCCCCTCAGGCGTTTCCCGCCCTTTTTGCCCGCCGCGCGCTTCCCGCCTCAGCGTGAGGGGGACGAGGAGGGTGAGGAGGGTGAGGAGGAAGGAGCGAGGAGGAAACCTCCCCGGTGGGCGCCGCGTACCTGGCGGCGCTGCGAGGGGCGCTGCTGGCGCTACAGCCGGCCCGGGGCGCCGGGAGGAAGGCGAAGGAAGGTTGGCCAGCCCCTCAGCGGCGCCCAGGCCGGGAGCAGCAGCGCGGAGCAGAGGGAGAAGAGCCCTGAGGTGGCCGCAGCCACGTCGGCCGGACCCCACATGTGGAAGGGGCGTCGCTTGGGGACAGATAGAGAGATACAGGTGGCGGCTGAGGGACGGGCGGGGCTGAGGTGTGGGCGGAGCTGAGAGCGAGAGAAACTCATCCTTGAGGTAAATCTCCGCAGTTCGTAGGGGAGCTTTGGGAAAACTTGTCTGCTATTTCTTTTTCGTGAAAAGCCCTTTCTGCAGAGGGCAGAAGAATCGGCTTTTTATTTCTGTGGAAACCCCTTTAAGCGTAGCACCTTCATTTGAAATGTGTTCAGCCACTTTAATCAAATAGTAGTGGTGAAAACCCCCAAGCTCTATAATAATTGTTGCTGTCTTGGAGGGTGATGGCTTCTGAGTGTACTCTTTTTGTATGGAAGAGGATAGTGAGCTCAGGTCCACGGAACAAGGTGCTTGGCTGGGTTTTTGCAGAAGTATTCGTCTATTTTTGATGTTAAATGGAATGTATTTTTCAAGAACTTTTCCTGCCCTCCTAGAGAGGTCTTTACAAATGACTGACGTGTTATTCAGATGGTGACAATCATAATTTTTGATTGTCATAATTTTACCCGTGCAGAGTAAGCATGTTTATTTTCTCCAAGAAAGCATGTGGTTCCATGGTTTGCAGCTATTGAGAACTAAGCAATTTCCTAGTCATTCCTTCAAATATTTTATAAGTGTTTTCAGTTCATCAAGCTCATTACCAGTTAGCACAAAATATGCTATTTACTCAAAGCTGGAACTTTACATGGAAACCAAACTCTCTTTTCTATTCCAGGGGGGAAAACAAACAAACAACCAAAAAACCCAAACCAACCAAAACAAAAACAAAACAAAAAACCCAAACAATTTCAAGTGTAAAACGTAGTTTTAAGTTGCAATGATAGGCTTACTGTGACTTTATACATTTGACTTATCTACAGGCACTTTTGTGAATCCCTTAGGGTGCTGTGAAGATTAACTTTATTCATGCTTAATACCTTGACAATTTCAAAGAATGAATTATAACAATTCCCGGGCCTCATGAGGACTTTAAAAACCTGGGAGGCTTTTGATGTGTCCTGTTTTACTAGCATTTTTTCTTGGGCAATGTACTTTCCTGCTGAAAACTGGGTGGGAGGCAAAAGTCTGGAGTTGCACAAGATATTTCCATTGCTGTTTTAGTCGATTAACTTGACTCTGAAGAAAAAACATATGACATAGAGCACAAGGGAAGAACTGTAGAAGTTTTTACTGAGCCATGGTTTTCAAAAAGAGCATATTAAATAGGCATCTATTGCTGCTGGTAAATTATCCTTTTCAGTTTTTGAGAGAATCTGGTTATTGTTAGTATTTTAGTCACGGTCTTTGGTGTGTACTAGGCAGGGAAAGTGAAAAATCTGCCCTGGGATTTTGCAAATATCTGCTGCTCTGGTAAAGTGAAGCTGTGTGTAGCTCTGTCTGGGCTGTTCCTGAGACAGACATGGTGTAACAAGGCAATGTGGTCATTTCAGACAGACACCATTCCCAGGGGGAAAGCCATTATGTGTGCAGACACACTGGAGTTTGTTGAGAGGTGGCCAGGGCAGGCAGGACTTTCTCAAGGTTCTGAAGAGGGAGTAACAGTCTCAGGTCTCCTTTAAATGGCAGGGGGGGAAAAAAAATCACCGTTTTTTTAACAAGGAAGAAAATGTACATGGAAATTCACAAGGAAACAGAAGAACATTTCATGCTTGCTACCCATGGGTGTGTAAAGGAGACAGATTTCCATAGTACCTTCATTTGTCTGTCCCATGTTCTGGGGGTGAGCCAGCTTTCCCCGGGTGTCACAGGAGAACACTCATGACTGCCCCATATCAGCAAGGCCAGGATGTGGCTTTCAGATAAGGTTTAGTCGGATTTCGTGTGGATTTCATGTGGATTTCATTTCATTTCAGTAGATTTGTCTGTCACTAAACCAGTACTGTGTACCCAGTGACAGAAGAGATTGTTTGTCCTAGAAAAGTGCACTGAGGAATCCCGACAAGGGGATTCTTGGCTTTCAGAAGTGTCAGAGATCCTTGTTACAGATAGGACCCGAACCATTTTTCTTCTGGAAACAAATTTACTGTTGCAAACTTTTACTGTTTCCTACAATAGCAAACACTGTTACTCCTTCCCACCCAGCAAAATGCATTTAGCTTTAAACACAGCCCACTTCAAGGTGGGCTGGAGAATAGTAACAATAGGAACTCCTGCAGATTGCAGGGGTGTGCTTGGGTTCCATACATCCGTCCTGGGGTTAATCTCTCTTCATACCAGCAGCTCAGATCAGCTTCACATCAGAGGGTTTAAGTAACGTGCCTCTGAATATAGAAACACATTTGCTTGGCACAACGTGCCCCTGACACTTCAGAGAGAACTGGTGTGCAGGTGTGTCCAGGAATCCCCGGGTACACAGAGGTCGCTGCTTCCCTGCATCCCACTAGCCCAGCTGACGCAGGTACACAGCTCCAGTTAACATGGAATTCACAAAAACCTGGGATGTTTTTCAACAGGAAAACATTTTTATTGCATTATACATTTCATCACATTATCATGAGAAATCCACCTCTTTACATATAATTTCCAAAGCAGAATAATGAATATTAGTTATTCTTTATGAGTTATGACACTATGTCATACAAGTAGACATAAAATGTCTAAGTCTCTCCAGAACATTTACTGTTCCTTTAGATCTTGTGCATAAATACCAAATATTGTAATGTAAACCCATTTTAAAACAAACCAGCTAACCAACCTCAACACTATCTGGTTAAAACTCAAACCAGTCATGGCACAAACCCCCACAATTTCATAGAAATTATTAAATCCTTCTAAGTATTGAATAGGGGAAAAAGACTTCGGGGCAAAATTTCTGATTTCATTAGACTGTGATTTCTAAGTATCAAATAGGGGAACAAGACTTCTGGGGCAAAATTTCTGATTTCATTACATTTCAGTACATTGTGCAAAAAGGTCCCAAGGCATTCTGCATTAAAGGCTGGAGAGCTGGAGTAGGAAAAAGAGATTCAGCAAAACATTCTTGCCTGAACCAGGTTTTATTCCCATGTAATCCTGGACAGGCACTGAAATGTTAAGTGCCATCCAGCACTCCTGTTATTCCTGATGGAAGGATTACCCCCAAATATTGGCACAATCCATTCAAACCTCTCCTGTCGCACTCTCTGCAGACATTTACAAAATCATCTTCATGATGTACTCATCTTCTTTTCAGATATTAATATTTTATAGGAAGTTATTGGCAAACAGAATTTGGCAAGAAGGAGTTTGCACAAAGGTGGAACAAGTTCTGAGAAGGCTGCTGAGAGGTGTCCAGCAAAGCTTCCACTGTCTTATCAAATGGATTCAATCACTTTGTCTCAGTCAATAAAACCATACATAGGATTAGGCAATAACAACTATGAGGAGAGGGAATGAAACATAGAACATCTGATCTACAAACCCATCAAAACTAGAGAGTTGAGCTATTGTGTCCTCCCAGCGTCTGTTTCCTGGGATCTTGTGGCAAACAGATAACTTCATTCCGAGGTGTTCCTTCCCTCACTCACAGCTTGTTGGCTGAACTGCAATAGGCAGAATTCAAATTGTAAAGCCAGACAGGAAGTTTTTCCATAAGTTTTCTTGCATACACCAGATAATAAATCTCATAGAAGGTGTGGAAAAGATGCCTAATGGTGATGATGGAACGTACTGTGGCTAGATTTGCAATTAATCAGGCATTTGTTGTGGATACTCTCCCTGACAAACTGCTGGGTTGTCTCTTCCCCAGCACAGAAGCCACTTTCTGGACACATTTTTGGTGTAACTAACTGGATTTCCCTACAGAAATCAATAACAGTATGTGGCTCGTTATTCTTGGGTTTAAGAAGGTAAGTTTGGTCCCAAGTTCTGGTCACAGCTGGCCCGGCATGTACCTGCGGAGGATCCTGGTGACCAGGAGCTTGACCCAGGGAGCGACGGGGTCCAGACAGATCATCTGTCCCTGCTTCATCGTGGCTCTGCGGGCGAGACAGGGAGGGGGTGAGGCCGCGGCCGGGGCCGGGGCCGGGGCCGGGGTCGGGGTCGGGCACTTACATGACCTCGGGCACGGCGCAGTGCGGCCCCTCGGCGAGGAACTCCAGGCGGGCCAGGCGCCGCGGCGGGATCATCTCAGACACGGTCCGCACGCAGCGGCAGCGCAGCTCGCCGGCCAGCGGCGCACCTGGCAGGCGGGAAGAGCCTTCTGAGCCTCGGCTTCGGGGTCTCCCGAAACCCCCCGGCCCCCGGACGGGCCCGGCCCCCCGCGCACCCCTGCCGAGGCCCGGCCGCGGACGGAAGGGTAACTTACCCTGGCATAGAGCGGCGGCGGCCAGGAGGAGGAGGAGGAGACGGAGGTGCGGGTTCATGGGTGGTGCTGGCGGTGGAGAAGGTGCAGGAGCCGGCTAGCGGCCCCCTTTCCCTCCCGTGCTTTTATTCCCGGCCGGGAGCTGCCGGGGAATTCCCCGGAGTGCAGCCAGGGGGCAGTGCCCCGTTGGCCCCTTTCCAGGGATGGGTGTGCGCCGCTAAAGGAGCAGGGCGGAGAGGGAAGAGCGGCCGCTCCCGGCACAGCGGCTGCTTCAGGTCCGGGAGCGAGAGCAGTGTGGCACTGCGCCGTCCCGAGAACTGCCCAGGGTCTGCTGGGACCCCATTCTCCGAAAGGAGCGGCGGCTTTTTGTGGGGGCTCTCCGTTAGCTTGCAGGGTGCAGGGTGCTGAGCCAAAGGGGAATTTGGGTTCTGGACCTTGCCTTGCTGCCGAACCATGTGCAACCACGCACTCTTACTCAGTGGGCATTGCTCTCCTGAGCACCCCTTCACTCACCTAGTTTTTGAAAACCGGAAATCTTTTTTTCCTCGGATTTCCATACGTACACTCTACTACCGACAGCCTTCTGTTCCACTCCTTCACACACAGAGGTCACTCTCTATCTTCATTCCTGTCAAGACATTTTGCTAAGTTCGGTTATAAAGAAGCAAAATAGCAGTTTCCTATGAGCTTTTAATGAAAACAAGATGACTGTTTTCTACATTTTATTTACACACAGGTTTAGATCAGTTATGGTCAGCGCACTTTCTTTTGTAATAAGTTTTAGTACAAAATAGAATATTGCACTTTATTTGTCTTGGGTTTTGGCTGGTTTGGTTTTGGGTGGTTTTTTTTTAACAAATCTGTTTTCTTGCACAGACTTTTGTGAACATGGGTGGGGTTCAGCAAATCAATTTCTTCCAGGATCAGGCAGCCGTGTGTCTTGCCCAATTTGCCTGAATGCCTTAGATTAGATGAACTGTCTGAGAACAAAACCAAGTCAGGACCCAAACCAGATAAGATACAGCATATAAAGCAGTCCTAAAAAGGGATTAAGGAGATAGCAAGCTGATGGGACACAAAGACTCTCATTCCTGGGCTCCATCATCTATAGCTCAGCTGTTTCATACAGCTGCTGGCTTAGTCCCTCAGGAGATCAGCCCTGCTGGAAGATTTTATGTCACAAGCAAATGGTAACTGCCCCATGTTATCAGGAAATATCTAATGACTAATTTGGACCCCTACCCAGATGCAGTTTGGTAACGCCATCCTTGGGAGCATCTGACTTTTAGCTTGGTCTTAAAAGGAAGCTACATGGTCAGCTTAGGGGCAGCCACTAATTAGAAACCTTCACTGAGATCCCTTGAGATGATGGAGGTGGAGTCACCATTCCCTCCAGGTTAGAGCCGCACAAGCCTTGGACTGGGAGTTCCCCATATGCGTGTCCCAAGGAAGTGCCATGTTCTTTGCAGGAAGAAGGGTTTGCCCAGCTGCAGCAAACTGAGGCAACAAGCAGGTAGGATGGTGCACAATCTGCTCTGGGTCATTGCAATTATAGTTGGCAGATCCAGCTCAGAGTGATGTGGGGAGCAGATCCCTCATTGTCACTCGTGCGCAGTCAGATTACACACTGCTCTTGGACAGTACACATGAGTAAGGACAGCTTACATGACAGCACTTGGCTTTATGCTTGCATGACTGCTCACAAGAACTGACCCATCAGACTCATTCCACAGTGGTTACTGCTGAGGAAATTCCAGATGTCTCCTGGGGTCTGGAGTGTGAAGCTGTTTTTAGACATGGAGCAGCAATGTGTGAAACTCTGCAGCCAGCTGTCCCTCAGAGCAGCAGTCAAGTCATGGACGTGCTGCGGTGCAGCAGATGGCACAGAGCCTGGTCCTGTGAGTCAGGGCTTGCACAAACAGGCCTGGAACAAGGGAAATGCGTGTCTCTGGGGCTATTTCAACATGCAAGACCATCTGCCTGAGCAAGGCTTTGTACCTGTAGACTTCAGATTGCTTCTAGTTCCCTTCTGTGGAAATGTGAGTAAGGTCTCTTCAGTCTAGATGACAGCAGCAACAAGGCTGAGCTGCAGAGTAATTCTCTTCAATTGTAACCTTTGCCCTGTTTCCCTTCACCATCTTTGACAAAATGCCTTTAGCAAGTACAGAAAAGATAGGGAACAGACAGCACCACTTTAGAAAGCTGAGTTTTCCCCTGTCTGCTGCCCTCTTTCATTATAAATAAGCTTGCCATGCACCGAGTGCAGGTGGAACTAATAGAATCATGAAATGGCTTGGATTGGAAAGAGACCTTGAAGGTAATTTTGAATTAAGTTTAAATTAGTTATTTTAAGTTGTGGTGTCAGTGTAGCTGGGACAGAGCTCACCACAAGATTTGTATTTGCCTCACTGAAGTTCCTGTTCAACTCACCCAGCTCTTTAGCAGAAGCTGCTGTGTGAAGATAGGCCAGGATTCTGTGATTCTGTGAAATCTCTCCGTGTCCTTAGCCTGGGTCTCAGGGTTACTGGGACACAAAAAGCACTCCCAGCCCAGGCAGGCCCTGAATAGGTACATAAAGACAGTAAACCTTATGGCTCAATTACCTTCACATTATCCAGTCCTTAATTCATTACATGCAGGAACTGATTTGGCTCCTTTGTTTCAGACTTTGGCTGTGTGCCTTTCCACAGCAGGTATTTATTTGGCTTGGCACCTGTAGTGTGAGCCATTCACTGGCAGCAGGCCCAGGAGAGCTACAAGACAATTAAACAAGAGATGTCTCACTTCAACAAGTGAGGACTTCTCCTAAGTGCACGAGAATTACCTTGGAGGATGTGTCCCAGATACAAGAGTAAGGTGAACTTTGATCATGACCTAGAAACCATTTAACATGGCCAATCTCTGAAGGAGCAGTCTTATTTCCTCCAGGGTTTTTATTAGGAATGGTTTATGTTCTGATCTGTAAAATGTCGAGTCACTGCTACCTAGTACAGACTGAAGTCAGAGGGTATGGACTGCTGATATTCTCTCATCTTCATTATGTTACCTTTTTTACCTATACCAGCATGCTTCATAGTATTCCCTATCTATATGAGGTGCTGCTCCCTAGCACTATAAATCCTCCTGTGGATCCAGCTCTGTCATGAAGTACAAACACATTTGCTGGAGGCAGAAACCAAATTTCAAGCTGCAGTTTTGTGCAAGGTAAGTTTTCTATCTGTCAGATGTTTTATTTCCTTCAATTTCCCTGTGTGTTTCTCAAGTTTTAAAATGTTTCCAGTCCATATGCCCTTGAAAATAATACCAGAAGCTGTAAGAGATAGAAGTGTCCTAGTGTTCACCTTGTGTCATGGAGAATCCCAACTCCATTTTGCCAGCTGCATTGTGGCACACATCACATATTGTTGTGTGCTCTTTTCTGTAATACCTTTTGAGATGTGAAAATTCACATTTAAAATAATGATCTATAGCACATGATGCTCAGTATTTTCCTGCCTGCCTTCCTGCATCTTCACCTAAATTTAACATTCAGGAGCCCTCAGGCTTTTTTTTTCCCTTCCCCAGAGTTAGAGGTTTTTCACCATGCCCACTGCTGGGAATCAGAGCGTGAGCATACACACACACACTGTTGATAGCTGAAAGGAATGTGTTTGTATTACTCAGGCATTACCTTGGCAAATAGAACCTGTTGGCTCTGAAATCCGTGTGTTTGGCCATCATTTCTGTTTTTCAATTTCAGGTGCCAGCTGACCTTTTCTGTGATCATTGGTGGGACTGCAGAGACTGTGGTTTCACTGTCACCTTACTAAGTGGGACTCCTGGACACACAACAATTCCCAAAAAGTGAGTGACTGGTGGTGGATTCAGTGGTTCTGGTATTTTACACCTGATATATAAGGACACAGGAGGGGCTTTATTTTGAGTTTGGGACCCAACTCTTTAAGCAATTTGATCTTACCTCTGCTGAGGGGGAAAAATCTCCTGGCTTTTTAGTGGCAGGCATGATCCTGGACAAAGATTACAACTGTGTGACTCCTTCCACTCCCACAGAGTTGTTCAATTGATAAGCCTTTGAGGTCATCACAGCTTCTGAAAGGCAGAAAGAGCTCCTCTTGGCCTTACCAGGAGCAGAAAATGCTCTTCATCCTACGAATTGCCTGCAGGCTTTTGTCCTTGGATCTGTGCGAACTTCATAACAAAGATTTCAGTCAACTTAGAAATGATCTGTTTAGAAATAAATACAATAAAATTTGTTCCATCTGCAGAGAGTTGCAAGTAAAGAAAGTACGAGTCACTGAAAAAATGAGCTATTCAACCCAAAAAAGCCCCAATCCAAGGTCCTAGAATCAACATTCCCCCCCAACACGGCTTAAGGCAATTTCAGTTTTCGGACTCAGTGGAGCTGAGTAATTTTTGGGAGTGTGCTTTGAATAGTTGTGGTCTTTTGGTTAAAGTGATGGCATCACTTGGGAAAACAGTGACACGAGATATCTGATCACAAGAAAATGGGAACACTCTTTGGAATAATTACAAAATGTTTGAAGTCTTCTCTCATGACACCCAGACTTCAGTCCTGTCTGTTACTTTCATTGCTTGTGTTGCAATGAAGGAAAAATGAAGAAATCATACTTGCCTTACACCCTAGGAGACATTGAAGCTGCCATCTCAGGGAATGCTTCCTTACAGCCCTTTGGGTGCCATGTGCAGGTTTAGTCTCCAGAGTACTTGGAGTCTGTAGTAAAATGAATTAGATTGTTCCTGGCAACAAAAAATGGCTGCTATGTGTTGGAAGGAAGGAAAAATAATACCAGTGAATTTGCTTAATTGTTACTGAATTATCCAAAATAGCCTACAAAGCAGCAAGAGGGACATGCATCCTTCCAGCTTGTTATAGGGAGGTGTTTAGAGAGGGAGGTGTTTGGAGGAAACACACTGGTAACATTTTTGGTAAATGCAATCACCACTGAGTTTACTGTCAATGGTTTTCTTCCCCATTATCTTGTCTTTCTTTATTTTTTCCCTTCCTTTTTAAAAATTTCCAGTTAGTGTGACTCCAAATTGCTTCAGTACATGCAGGGTACAGGACTATACCAAGACATTGTGCTAAAAGCTGTGGCAACAAACATGAGCAAAGCATTTTTTCTTTCTTAAGAACTAAGAAATTAAAATTGCTAGTGAGTACTGCTGTCAGGAGTAAACTGAGGTGGCAAGAGAATAAGCAAGCTAGGAGCATTCCATGGAAAACTGGCTAGTGAAAAAAGCAACATTTGATTTCATTGAAATGTAGCATTTTTACCTTTGGTTTTCTTCTAGACAGTGAAAGCCCCCATAAAATGAAATTGATCAGGACATTGACTGAAAATACTAATTTCACTTAGCTCCAAATACTATTTTGCTGTGAGCTAAGATTAGTTTAATTTAGATGAACTTTGCCCTTAGCTCTTGAAAACAACCTTGAATTTAACAAAATCATTGCTTTCTAATGAGGTTTTTTTGGTTTGTTCAAATCCTTATTTTTCTAGGGGAGCACTGTTCCACCAGCAGTGGAACAGTGCTTTCCATCTGGATGGCCCTAGCTTGTATTCCTGGTACACACCATTTGAAACAAACCGCACAGAGTACTTTTCATGCATTTTCTTCTTTTTTTAATGGTCATTTTAGTATCAGAAGACCTTGCATGCTCTCCCTCATCCTTTCCTCTAAGCAGGAATAGTATTGTGGAACCTTTCAACATGGAAATGACTCCACCATTTGGCCTGCCAACAGGTCAGGTGTGTGCATGTGGATTGACAGCTCTTTCCCGTATTCCTTCCTCAGCTGAGTCTCCTGCTGACCTTGGTGAAAGATTGGTGTATGCAAAAACCTCTTGGGTTTTCCTTGGTGGTAACAAGGAGTGGGTGAAACTGCAGTGTTCAACACGAACCAGCTACAGCAGAGCCTGTTTTCTTTGGCTCTTCTCGTTGAGATTGTGCTCAGGGTGAGCAGCGCTTACGTCAATTGCTTCTCTTTTGCAGGATCACCGGCTTTGCTCTCAGAAGTGAAGCACCAAACAGAGAAGAAAGCAGAAAATGAGGAACTGATGGAATTTTTGACTACAGGGGTGCAGTAAGTCAGCAAATCTAGATTTATTTGCTTTATTACTGGTCTGCTGCTGGCAATGTCTGACTCAGCAATGAACGAGCTGGGTGGCTGTGCATTCCTTCATTGGTTATTGATAAGTCAAACACAAAGCTTTCAAAGAGTCAGGATTTTTGACAAGTCACTTGCTCTTCACTGTTTGTATTGAGTGACTAAGTTCCTTTCACACAGAGGTCTGACACCTGCATGGACCAACTCTTACTTTTCAGTAATAGCAAGAAAATGCAGGGGGTGTTCCAAGTTCAGCTCTTTGGTCCTTTTCTGGGCTTAGTATATCTTGCTTCTCCTGTACTTTTTACACACATTCTCATTCCTTCAAGAAGTTCTGCATCAAGTGAAAAAGAAGCCCATGTGGTCCATGCTCTCATTCACATGTCCTGTCTCATTCTTCATGAAGTCTGCCACTGATGCTTTAGACACACTTCACATAGAAATGGTGTTTTAAGCTTTTGCAATTTTATTGACATTTTGGCTTTAGCACAACAGCTGAATTCTGATTCTCCTGTCTACTTGCAAACTTGTAAAAAGTGTGGCCTTGAAAACAGAAGAGGAAAAGAAGAATTGTCAGTATTTTGGAAGTCTCCTTATTTCAGTGCAAACGTTATATATGTCTTTAATAAAACAATGAGGCTAAGAGAGTGGACTTATTAATTTGCTTCTCTTATGAGCTATGAAACTTTCATCATTCTGGAAAATTATTTCAAGGAAAAAGCTAGAAATTGTGAATCTTAGGAGTGCAGCAAGAATATTACTTCATGCTTAAAAATTATTTTTGTATTTAGCTGAGTCAGAAAAGCTGCTTAACTCTCCTTCTCAAAAACTGAAGGCTCTTTTGGAGGTAAGTTGATTCACTGGAGGTAAGTTGATTCAAATATGCTCTCAATCCACTTGCCCAACGACTTCTTATTTCCACAGATTTTTATAAGGTGTCTATGTATCAAAAAGTTTTCTGCAAAAGATAAAAATATTAGAATTTTCCCCAGTTCACCTGTCCTCTAGTAAGGAATAGGAGAAATGGACAGACTGATACTGAAGTTGCCAATGTGTATTTTGGGTGGTGCAGTCTTAGCTTCACTTTTCTGCTAGTGTTATTGGCTGAGTCAGTGGAGATGGGTTCTGGGAAACCTAGTGCAAGCCTTTTCTTTCAAAAAAATGTTGATCACATTCCTCATGAATTTGAACTTCCATGGAATAAAATAATTGGGTGTATCAGAGGTTGATGCTTGTTAAAATAAATGATATTTGTTAGTGATGAAAAGTTATTCAGCATAGCTATGTTGAAATCTGCGCACAGAAGCTTGTAGAGACGTCACACTGCTGCCGGTTTCATGAAAGGGCAGTGAGCCTGGTTATACCTATAACCTTCCAGATTCTTCCACAGAATCTCCCTCTCCAGAATTCCACAGGGATTGTGAAGTAGTCTTTGCACTGACTGATACCAATGATTGTTACTAGAAGTAATTTAACTGCAGGTAATATAAAAGTCAATTTTCATAACATTTTCCAACAGCAGAGATCTCAGGCTTATTTTTATAGGTGGCAAAATTCTTGTTTCACCTGTGCAGTCAGAAACAAAATGCCTGTTTGCTGACCCCAAAGTTTCCATGGCAGTTGGTGTACTTTCCAAAGGATCCATTTCCTGTAGAGTTGCTCATGATATCTTGTTATAAACAAGAATAAATTCCTGAAACAAATCTGCAATTTAAGTCCATCGTATGCATAATTTTCCTGGAAAAATGGGGTTTTCCCTTGTTATGTGATAAGAGCATAAGAAAAACAATCATTTTAGTGTCATTTAGGGAAGCAGTCCATAATCAAAAGCAAGTTAAGCACGTTTGTCACCTAACACAAAACCAGGATGTTTATGTTAGCCAACATTATGTTTATGTTAGCCAATATTCAGCACAGACAGAGAAATTGAGGCCAAGAAACTCATGCTTGCATTCTCTGTACTTCTAAGGAAGAGTTAGGAGTATTTTTCAGGGACTTTCCAGTATTTCTCCCCATTACTTCCTCTATAGTTTGCAGTGTTTATACATTTGAGAGAAATATACTTTCATTATTGCAAGGACAGCAATCATAGACACTTGAGGAGACAAATTGCAGTTCTCCATACAAGAGCAGAGCTCCATCAACCAGACATGGGAAGGGGAGTTTGAGGAAAGGGAAATGACAGGAGGTCATGGCTTGGTCAGTTGATAGTTGCCACTTCTCTTGCCCCCCAAATTAACCTATTGGTGCAAGAAGAAAATAAAAGTGGTTTGAAGGGAAGGTGAAGTAAAGGGGCCAAGAGAATACCAGAGGACAGAAAGGATATGTAAACACCTCTGCTGCATTTCATGATGTGGAAGGCACTGAAATGAAAGGGAGGTGGTGAATGCACACAGCAGCTGTAAAGTGGAATGGTCTTCTGACAGTCTTGTAGAAAGACAGTTTAGATGCTAAATGAAGTAACCGAGGGGAGCAGAAACTTTCATTGGATTGGGAAAAGGAGAAGATGGACAACAGCATGTAGTTAGCTGCAGTGAAATCTCAGGGTCCATCCTTTCCCTGTGGTGCAAACGTCTGACCCTTAATCACCCGCTGGCCAGCTGCCTGCTGTGTTACACAGACATGCATATGTACCCAGACAGACACTGACTGCAGGCTCTGCATGTCTCCAAAGTGTGCACTTCTCCCCCGTGGCTTCTGCATGGCCTGATAGCTGGAGGGCCACAGGACACGTTGTTTAAAGTGGCAGAACTCTTCTAGCTGATGCCAAAATAACAATGGTGAAGGAGAGGACGGGCATCAAGCTTACTGAGAAGGGTCTTCAAGAAAAAACAAGCCAGAGACAGCTGTCTTATTTTATGATCACAAAGTTACCCAGCAAAAATCTCTCTGATCTCTCTGCTGTTTTATTACTATCTAGATTGTAGATAAAAGTGAAATAAGAGTGTGCCTCCCTCAAAAAAACCAGTTATACTCTAGTTATAAACAATAGTCTTTAAACTTATGCCCTTTCTCTCTTATTCCCTATTTCCTTCTGGGAAGTTTTTAAGAGAGGGAGGAATCATGTGTTCAGCACATTGCATATCGGGACCAGAATAGGAAGCAGTTGTTATACCAGGATAAGTGCTTGCTCTTTGGGTACCAAAGTAGAGGTGGCAAATTCGTGTTTTGATGGTCAGATAGTGGTCTTTTGTTGTAGTAGTTACAAATGTGAGGCTGAAGTGGACACTTAATGGTGTTTAGGCATCTGGGAGTAAAACTCTTTTGTCTGCAAGGGAATTAAAGAAGGGGCCTTGCCCTAGACCCCACCAGTCCCCATGGATTTGGAACAGCCTGAAGAGAGGAGAGTGAGCTACTTAGCCCACCTTAAGAGTCTGTGTTAGTGTAGTCAGGAGTGCCAGGCTACCATAACAGAGAAAGTTATGGCACCATGGACTTAAAAATTTTCATTTCAGTTCCAGAAATCAGGCTGGCAAAAATAAAGTAGAATTTTCAAATAAAGCTAAAGAAGATTTAAAAGATCAAGCAGAAAACCAATTTTTTTTTTAATTTAAAACTTTTAATAGTACATTTTTAGGAATAATTACACTCTCATAATCAAACTCTAGGTATGTAAAATACAGTTTTTTCCATTAGCTGATGGAGTAGTTAATTAGACATACAATCAAGTACAGAGTAATGAGATTGTGAATATTTCTCCACAAACAGGTAGCAGGAATGAAAAATCCAGTAAAAATTAAATAAATTATAACTGTTTTCTTTCTTACATAGAAACTGCTCAATAAATACATTTATAAATACCACAGAAATCACAATCCATAAATACCAAATAGAGCATTACACATTCTGTAGGTTAGGTTTTCCAAGTGAGGCATTACAGTTCACAGTCTGGCCACAGGCTGACTGTGGTTCAGGAAGCTGTTGTTGACACAACATACTGGTGCGCTCCAGGGGAGCAGGAGGATTCATCAGTTTGCTGGTGAAATAGCAAAATGATCAGGCTTAGTGTGAGTAAGCTGTGCTGCAGGTGCATTGCACCTCACTGCATATGTTTGGCTCAAGTGGCTGCTGAGGGTTCTCCATGTCCTTCAGCAAACCACTTTTCCTTCAGTGTCAGGGCAGCATGTCCCATGGACAACACTGACCAAAGTGAGACTTCCTTAAATACACATAGTTAAATAAATAGATAAATAAATAAAACCATCCAGCATTAACATCATAACACTCATGCAGCATGTGGAAGATTGTGCACTGCTTGAATGAAGCTCTTCCCAAATATTTCTCTTGACAGAGGAGCAGAAACAGTTCCCAGATTTCTTCTGTCCTGGTGTTTCTTAGAGTGGAGAGTCAGAATTTTTTTGAGCCCTGTTAAGAGGTGAGAGAAGAGGATAATTTAAAAGAAGGTTCAAGTTACCACTGCTTAGCATATCACAAACAGTTTAGAGTGCGGGGTCTCTTTCCCATTCTTTGTGCCATCTTGAAACACAGGGAGAATAAAGTTGATGTTTCGAAAGCAACTGCTGAAATCCCACTGTGTGCATGCCTGGTGTCCAGCTGGGAAAGGTCTGCAGCACAAGCTTCTGCAGTTCCTCACAGCAAGAACCTCACTAGCTCAAAAATAGCAACTAAGTAAGGGGGAGATGACTTTCTTAAAGCCTTATTTTTCAAAGGGAGAAAAACACTTCTGTGCTTCTCTGCAGACAGAGTTGCTGATAGAGGTTTAGTACTGACATATCAGCTTGAGCAAGGACCCTGAAGCACAGCCAGAAAAACTAAGACTGATTCTATAGTTAAGCAGGAAGCTTCCCTGTTCTTTAAATCTGGTTAAGAAAGAATGGGAAGTATCACCATAGAATCCTACAAACTGGCTTTTTCTGGGAGGTTTGCCACTCAGCTGCGCAGAGAGAAAGGTAATGGGACTTACCTGGCCATAATTGCCTTTACAATCAGCTGTACCCAGGGAGCAGTGGGCTCCAAGCACACCTCTTTGCCATTCTTCAGAGTAGCTCTGCAAAACAGGGAATAAAGAAAAGTCAGGAAATTACTACATGGATTTGTTTTACTCACAGAATGTAATCTTGCATTTTTAGATCAGATAGTATGAATTAATCCCAGCTACTCCAGGTTAGACTTGGCTGTTTTGCTTTATACAACTGAAGAGTCCAGAACCATCCTGAACTGTGAGTCTCTGTGTCTGCTCTCAAAGCAGACACATATTCCCAAAAATCTTTCCCTCTATTTATGAATACCTGTTTCGGATGCATTTATGTTACTAAAGCTTTCTTACACAATTATTGAAACCTCCAGTGGTGAAAAGGTTTGTTTGAGCAGAATAAAAATTTTAACATTTTAGTTCCTTTGTGCTGTTCAGACCAGGTTAGGTTGGTTCACTGTTTCCCTAAATCTGCCTACTGGAACTTAGTTTTTCTCCTTGAGTCTGCCTGCCTAATAAATGCAGGATTCAAACTACATCGTTACCTTGTGTACTAAGAGCTGACAAGTCCATGAAATTCACATTCCACTACTAGAAATATTTCATATGTCCCTTGACAGCTGAACAATGGTCAGTTCAGGAATATGTAAGGTCATAGGGATGTTGAAAAACAGGGTGTTTCACTTAAAACTATCCCTCCCAAAATAAAAGCCAAGTCTGGCTGCATGAGGTCAGCATGCTGACTGTGGTGCTTGTGAAGCCTGAAAGCCCAGCAGCAGTGGCAGCAGTGCAGGGGAAGGGGAGGGAACCTCTTGCAGAGCTACTTACATGACTTCAACGTTCTTGCAGTGGGGGCCGCTCTGTGTCAGCTTCACATCCTGAATGGATTTCGGGGGAATGAACCCGGAATGAGTGGCTATGCACTGGCACCGCAGCTCGGTTCCCATCCTTGCCAGGGTCCTGCCTGTGAGCACAAAAGGCACATTGGGGTTTGGCAGGTGCTCTTATGGTCCTTGTATCAGACATAAAGCACAGCTGCTCTATTGTAACAAGATTCTCAGTTAAAACACTGCATTTGTCCAAGCTGCCTAAATCCTCATCTTATGGGGAGGGTTACTTGGGTTCCAGGGGAACTGATGCCCAACTACTTTGGAAACTAAATTAATAAATCTTTTAAAAATGAACCCACATATTTTGCAGTTACTAACCATACTGACTACACAGTATGGTTAATTGCATTGTTTTAATATCTGGATAAAAAAACTTAGGCCACTCTGCAGAAGACAGAGCCCTAGATTTGTTCATTAATTGCAGGTTTTCCCATGTTCTATGTTAAAATTGTTTGCTCTCCCTTTCAACTACGTATTACTTGCTTGAGGCAGCATGGTCACTAAGCAACAAATATGAGATGATAAACTGTTATTTGTGTGGGAAGGGAGAGAAATATTAAAGCACTCCAGAACAAAAATCTGTCTCTAGCCACAGAAGAACCTGTCTCTAGCCACATACACTTCAGCAGAAACAGAAATAAAGCAAATGCAAGTTGCACCCTTAAAATATTTTCCACAAGATGTCAGTAACTCTTCAGTCTGAGGTCTACATGGTAGATTTCTGACTGAAGAGAGGTTCTGAAAATCTCTCAAAAGAGACTAACTTAGTGAGACAAATAGAAAGCTACCCTGCAAGGACAAGCATCTCAATTGATGCCTCGGCAAAACTGCAGCCAGGGGGACTTTGGGAAGCTTTACTTACCTTGAGACACAGCTGCTGAGATCAGGAAAAGAGCCAGGACAGCTACGAGTTTGCCGTTCATGGTTGAACAGGAGTTTTTCGCTGGCCTGTTTAGGTCTGGTTCTGTGAGCTGGAGTCCCAAAGGATTGTTGATTCCTGCTGTGTGTGAGGACTGTTGATTCCTGCTTATATACCGTTTTGTGCCCAGCCTCTGTACTCTGCTGGCACAGAGATTGCGTTACAGGAATTTCCCAGATGCAGTAAAAATGAGTCACATGACTATTGTGAAACTTCTTCCTAGATGACGAGGAATTATTCTGCAAATGCAATTAATACAATGCATTAATTTGTTAAAATATGTCTATGATAGTCACACATTCTGATTATTTTGGTAGACTTGTAAACTTTGTGCTTTTTCTAAAGCATATCCTTATTTAATAATGCAACTTTAGAATGGTTTCAGTTACATTTATTAAAATAATATAATAAGTTAATACATAATATAATAATAATAGTTTGTCACTTATTATTTTCTTCAGGGTTATAACTGTTCTTTGTAGATGTATCAGGTCTATACTTGAGATACTGAATTTCTTATTCCCGCTTATGGTGACAGCTTCTGCTTACCTGATACAAGCCATCAGAGTGGAATTCAGGCAGTGCTGAAATTACTGAGAAGCTCTTTACTGGGTCATGATTTTACCTCAGCATTATTTTGACATAAAATATTTTCATTTTAGTTATTTTCTTCGTCTGTTCAAGGGGCATGGTTCAAAGTAAATTCATCACTAATTCTTTGTGTCTAATAAACGCTGCAGTATTCAAAGCTTTCTGCAGGAAGCAGATGCTGAATTCTGAATGGATTTGAAAATCATGCCTGTACTTTTCATGTTACACGTGTTAATGGATGATAAACAGAGGAAGCTTTATATGCAAGTGAAACAGCATGACCTGCTGAACCCAGCTGATTTTGTTTCCTCCGTAATTCCAGACATTTTTAACAAGTATTTTCCGAAATCTTTTCAGTGACAGCAACCCTAGGTCCTAGCAAAGGGACACAAGAGTGAGAGCTATGGCACTGTGCAGAGTTTTCTGTTAGGGATCCTTGTTGTATGAATGCTGAGCTTCTATTTGCTGTGGCTGGGGATAATAGCTTGCAAGGGAGAAAATTCCAAGGGAGGATGGGGTCAAATGCTGAACTTTTGCTCGAATTAAGATCTGTATTTTCAAACCCAGCTGGAATGTGTATGATTGGGAGAAAGCCTCCTGTTTCAGTGCAGTAAAAACACCGTCCTTTTGACATGGTGACTTTTGCTGCTTGTAGTCTTCAGACTCAAAGCTTTGTGGTTTTGGGATCTGTGGATTGAATGAGGTACTTCTTCCCAAATCTGGGGCCTTCATAGAAACTCAATCATCTTTAGCATGTAAAGCATTGCAGTTTATTTACAGTAAGAATGTTTGTTTGCCCATAATTTATTGTAGTTTCCGGTGTACCACTTATCATTAACTTGATAAGAGGAACTTTGTGATAAAAATTAATTTGTTTACTATTGCTGCATGGGCTATCCCAGGAAAAGATCAGCAGCTTTGTCTCTCCTAACTCTTGCTGACTATTAAGTTGACAAAAGACACTGACTCCTGATAGTGCTGCTCCTTAGCTGTGTCTCTTAGACAACTTCAATGAAAAATACATTTACTTCTCTGAAGATGTGAATCAGGAGAGGGTTTTGCTAGGAACTTAGGGTTATATTTTATTGCTAATGTTCTATTATGATGTATATGTTGTGTGGTTTCACTGGTGCCAGATTGTAGATGTTGGAGTCTTAACCAGTTTACTTGGAAGGTTTTGCTGTTTTTTTTTTCTTTTGAGTTCTCTCTGTGTCTCCACATATGTATGCACACACACAGAGGTTAAATTAACATTTGATTAGAGATCACACTTTTCTTGGTTACTACTTGCAGCCTTATTATATAATTTTGATGTGTGCTGAAATGTTATTAATATTGAGGAAATAAAAGAGAATTCCCCTTCAAATCCCCAAGTGAAATCAGTGAGTGCTTGTGCTCCTGATCACCAGGCTCAGCTATTTCCTGTGTGTGGCAGTAACGGATCTGCAGAAATCTCCAGGGCAGAAGTGAAGCCAAGAGCCTGCTCTACCTATGATGAGCCCTGCCCTGAACTAAGAGTGAGTATCTGTCTAAAAGAGCAGGATGTTTATAATGGAATATAAATCCCTGCACTTCTTCACCAAAGTTGCAGTTTCATTGGGACTGTGTGAAGGGGGAGTAAGAGAGACAATTTGAGGTGTGAAAACGTTGAGGCATGAGATCAAGCCCAAAGGCCAGGCACTCCTGAGCTGTGTTTCTGGGAGTGCCATGTTTTGCCCAAGCTCTCCCTACATCCCTTCAGCACTGTGCCCAGGATCTCATCCAGGCTTTTGTCATGGCAACTACAAATCCATTATGGGATTGTGGCAGCTTGTTTCCCTGCCAGCCATCAGAGATGACTTGTGCAAATGGAATTGCTGCTCCTTTGGAAGGATGGCGTCACTGAGTGAGCTGATACTGCCGCGAGCAGAGACCTTCCTTCCATGCTAAACCCTGTAAAAACCACGCTGGCAGGGAACAAAACAGCACTTACACAACAGTCTGACTACTGAAAGACTGCTGAAAAGGAAGCAAATTCCTCCCGTGCCTATGTTCTAAGACAGGATATAGCTTGTGTTCCCCATGTTGCAGGATAGAAACTAGTGGCTTGTTGTGACTCATCAGTTGTCTAATAAGCACAACAGTCAAAAGGGCATCTTTAGGATCTTGACTAGGACCCGTTAATCTTTGCATGTAGCAAAGGATGCCCCTGCACAAGGGACACACTAAGGGGGATTACGGTTTACTGAGGCTGAGCTTCAGTCCATAACTGTTTGAGTCGCTCCAGGTCCAGAGGAATGCTCCAGCTCCTGAGCTGATAAATTTACCCTGAGAAAATTAAGAGTCTGTCTTGTTTTAGGGAAATTCCATCCTCTCCCTTGAGAAGTAGTGCAAACAGACCCAGAGGCCCAGGAGGCCAAGCTTTTGCTGGAATGAGGTTTCAGCTGGTCTGTCAACTCCTGCTGCCTGTGTATCCTCTGTTCCAGCTACTCTTGTACTCAGGGAAAATCTCACTCTGGCCTCTGAAACCACCTCCTTTTGCCCATAAGGGCCTTGGCATTCAGCTGCCATTCTACTTGAGCTGCAGAGGGCTGAAGGAACAAATACAGGAGCTGGGAAACAATCGCTTCCGCTGCTCAGAAGCTGTGCCCAGTGTTGTGCAAACACTTGTGGAAGTCTGCAATGAGGCAAACGTTAGGGAACAGACACGCAAAAAGGAAAATATCTGCTAGACATAAGAATTGCTATAGGGGGAAGTGATAGTAAGGAAAGGAGAAAGGATTAGGTCAGCTTGTGGGGTTTTTTCAAACTTCAGTGTTTAAATATAGATGGTTATGTAGCCTTAGTCAGATCACAGCAAGTGCTGGACTTTCCTGAATCCCTCTGGAATCACAAAGTAGCAGCTTTTAGGTTGATTTGCCTTTTAATGTATGTATTTATAAAAACAGTAGTATGTTACTGCATATTCATTTTTGATAAGTATTTCAGCTCTGCTTGAAAAGATTCAATTCTGTATTGTAGCTTCCACTAAAAAATTTGTTGTGGATTCCATGAAATGCTTCATTTGCTCTAACTCAACATGAAAATGCATTGAAAATATTAATATAAGGTGTAAAGTAATACAAGAAAAGGATGCATTAGTATCACCTGCAGTGTTAACATAAAATACTAGAAAATATTAACAAATATACCTACTACAAATAAAATTTATCTATGTGCTATGAACAGAAGAGATACTAAGTCCACCTAGAGAATTGTTAGGCACCAGCACTTGGGCTTTACCTGCCCTATAAGGCTGCATTTATTGCTTATCTTGCATCTGCCTCTCATCAGCTGGGCCAGAGGCATTTTCTGACTATGCAAGTAGGACCTGGAAGTGGCAGGAGGAAACACATGGTGAGTTTGATGAAGTTTGTGCCAGGAACTTTTGATTAAATTAGAGGCGGTCAGTGGCCATAACACACATCACACCCTCATCTCTCACTCTTATAACTGAGATGTGTTTGGTGTAAAAGCTGTAATATGTAAATTTGATGATCCAATGGATCTCAGGTTGATGGACAGGTAAAACCTTGCTGCTCACCAAAGCCTGGTGGTGCAGCTGCAGGAAGGAACAGTGGAGGTGTTCAGTCAGCTCATGGATTCACATCTGAGTCCTGAGCTGCTTCCACGAGGGGCCTGCTGGGGGTGAAACTCCAAACCCCACTGCCCACCCTGGGGATCACAAAACTGACCCCCACAGGGCACTCATGGCATTTTTGAGTCCTCCATCACTCTCACCATGTGTGCCTAGTCTGATCAATGCTGCTAGAATCTGCACTTCAGCGCTTTCTACCTCAGAAATCAGATTTATATGGTCAGCCATAAACAGTGTGAATCAAGTCACTAAGACAAAACATCTTTTTGACTGTAGAAAGAAATTAACAATAAATCAATGGGAATTGACATATCAGCAGTAGTGTTAAGCCATGTAACCATTCACCATGACCCTGGAAAAACAACACAGAATAAATATGTAAGCTGCAAAATCCTTTTATATAACAAAAAATGTGGTCTGTTAGGGTGTCAGATAGAACATGGTGCTCATAATGCCAAGGTCACAGGTTCAATCCCCATATTGGACTTTCACTTAAGAGTTGACTTGATGATCCTTCTGGGTCCCTTCCAACTCAGACTAATCTGTGAACTAACGGGAGAGAAAAATATTGACCTAATATTTTTTGTTATATTGAAGTAAATAATGTGTTTTTTTCTTTGGAAAGATGACTTCTAAACTTCTCTTGGTATATACGTGTATGTGTGTCTTTCTGCCTGCATCTTCCTGTCTGTGAGTGGAAACTGCAGCACAACAAACAGAAGTAACAAGGGTGAGGTAGTGTCTCTATTTTTAGCTGCTCCCTTCTGAAAGCCCTGAGCTCCCAGTCTTTACCCCGAGGCTTACAGTGACTTGGAACTGTTGATGAGACAGGAGGTATTTCAGGTATCAGCCCATGCTTGCTTGCACCTTCCTTACACCCAGTCAAATCCCATTTTGTCACTTACAAACACTCTTCATTCCTGATCTGGTATTCCTATTGTGCACCCAGCATCACCCTGAGATCTCTCTCCTGTGTGCTGAAGGTCAGCCTAGAATGTTTTACTTCTGTAGGATCTCTAATTTTTTTCCTATGTCAATCACTTCGGCTACTTCCTGCAGGGAATTTCACCTAGTAGTTTGTTGCATAATCAGCAACTCTTCCAAGGTCCTTCTGCAGTTCTTCATAGATAAGCCTTGTTTTCACATCATCATTTAGCATCACCAGAGTACTTCAGCTCATGGCAAATGACCTTCCCAGATCCTGTGTGGGATGGCCAAACCTAGCAGGACCTCACACAAGGTGGTGTAAGAGTCCATGGGTGATGTCCCTTCATCAATGAAAATTGATAAATTGATCTTTTCATTCTGCCCTTCATCTCCATGTATTCACCTGTTACTTATCCATTTCCAAGACATGTTCTTTGCCTCATTATTTCCAATGTTTAGTGAGGGCTGTGAAAGCATTTCAGAAAGGCAGTTTGGCTCTGCCTGTGAAACCTGCCACATCTGTCCATACTGTCCTGTTTTCATCTTCAAACAACTGCAACAAGTGTGTGAGAGATGACTTCCTTCAAAGCTACACAGATGCTTCTTTATTATGTGTTTATTCATGTGTTTGCTAATTGTATCCATTCTCTTTCTGTTTCAGTCAGGCCATTTAGGGGTAACTAACTTCATCTTGCTTATTCTCATCCTTACAACACTTAAACACTTTCATTAACCTTGAGCTTCTTGATCTATCACAGACAGAAGTTAAGAGAGAGCAACAGCAAAGAAAATAGCATGAATCAGCAACCATCTCAGGGAAAGAAAAATAATCAACTGTAGTGATGTAGCAGAGGGGGCATTCTCATCAGAAATTATGGCATTCTCAGCAGCAATGTTTTCTCTCATTTCATATCCTTGCAGAAATCCAAGGTTTATTCTTCCTTGACTTTTCTTTGACTGGTGACTCAACATTGTCCCTGGCCCTGTAATTAGATTAAGTATAAAGTAAATTCAGAAATAAAGAAACAATTACTATTAATACAAGCTAAGGGAGAGCAGTAAGTGCTCACCAATCATTAATTACTTATTTTTACTGTACCAACCAATGGACATTTGTGCAAAGAAAAGAAAACCAAAACCAAAACTGTTCATGCATGAACTGCTCCCACAGAAAGAACTTTCATCTGCCTGTGTGCACAGTAGGGATTTGATTGTCCCTGTCTTCAGCAGTGAAAGATCTTGGAAATGCCAGCTGCCTGTCTGAATTATACCCAGAAAGAAGAAGTGAGTTTTTAAGATCTTGATTTTTGGAGGTGTCGAACACACAAAATGTGCTGTCTGTCAGCAGAGGTTTAGGGGCATCATAGCCATGGCCTTTTGCGTTGTTTAACACACCAGGAAGATATCAAAGGAAACTGTTTCACTCCTCAGGCATGTAGAAATATTGCTTTAGAGAGAACTGATAGAAAGAATTACCTATGCCTGAAGAGGGTGAACATTTGCATGCCAAGAATTTAAGTAGCCTTCTAAAATTAGCTTTTAGGTGCAGGTGTTCCAGGAAAGGGAACAGCTCACCTGGCCAGCAGAGTCTTTACAGCGAGCCGGATCCAGGGCGCAGCGGGCTCCACACACACTTCCCTGCCATCTCTCAGCGTAGCTCTGCCAGGAAAGGAGCACAGGAGTTAGGGCCAGGCGTGTCCCTCACAATTCTGCTAATGGCTGCAAATTTCTCTTAGCCACTAGATGAAGGACTTGTTTGGTTTTGTCTCATGTGTTTGGGGGTTTTTATGAATGATGTCAGTACAGGTGTTTATGCTACAATCTTATGATGAACCTAATGAATTTTCTATTTGGTTTCAGTTCTCTATCTGGCCACTCTTTAGCAGATCTTTTGGGAACTTAATTATCTTTAAAAGTATTTCTTTTAACCAAGCCTGGCTTAAATTACCAATGTCCAGTGAGTTGGAACAGGATGCCATGCAGTGCTGCACAGAGGGTATAATTGTATAACCATTATTTGCTTAAGAAACCATAGTGAAAGCATAAAAGCCTGACAGAGCCTTTCTGTTTACTGACTGCACTGCCCTGGTTCCTGTAAATAGCTCCAGGAGTGGTATTAAATGAAGCTTGCTGTGGCTTTTGTTTCATACCCACATGGAGTATAATCCAAATTCCTCACTCCTCAAACAGGGAAATGCTCCATGTGAAATTCTGACACAAGGAATAACTTGGGGCATTTCAAACTTTGCCACATGCAGAGTTTTAATTCATGTCAAGAGGATCAAGCTTGTATCTTTGATTGATTCTTCAATGTCTAAGTTATTAATTGTGTTCTGTGTTGTGGGAATCTGATTCTGCCCTCTGATGTTGTTCATAAGTAAGATGACAGAAAGAGAATTAAGATACTGTCTGGAAGCTGCTTGTAACACTGGCTGGGAAATAACTTATTCCTTTGGACATAAGGCCTCATTCCTGATACTTGATGTCTCTGAGGCTTGCTAGGGAAACATCCTGCCACTCAAAGTACTTGAGTAAAAAGGATGAGAAATGCTGGGTTGGTTCCTCCTGTAGGAAGCAAGGTGCTGTTGAGGAAAAATGCTCACATGATTTCCACATGTTTGCAGTGAGGTCCTCTTTGGCTTAATCTCACATCCTGAATAGTCCTGGGAGGGATGAACTTGGAATGAGTGCTTACGCACTGGCATTGGGAGCCTCTTTCATCTGTGTTCTCCAGGGCCTTACCTGTGGAACAAAATTCTGTTATCTCTGGGTACATGAACAGTGTTTTTATTTGCCCCCCCGTAAAGCAAACTGCATTCTCTCCTGTAGCCTCATTCTTGTTTCTCAGACACTCTGATTTGCTGCATGCTAAGATAAAAGTAATTGCATCTGCACAACACAGCAGCTGCGTTTTCAGAGCTGTTGATGTGCAGGTGCATTTGAATTTAAACTTGGATTGCTAAGGTTCTGCCATGATCATTTGATCATGGCAGATAAAAATAAGATATTCCTTATTCTTTCTTGCAAACAGGATAATTCTTGCTCTGTCATCAACCTGCCTACTAAGAATAAAATTGCAAAAAGGATAAAATTGTCATTTGTAAAAGAAGATCTTTATTGACATATTTAGGGAAAAAGGTCCTATTTTAATTCAAGCACTTATTAAAATCTAGAGAGAAGCATATATATTGTGGCATAGGAATAAATTCATTTGCAGACAGAAGCATATTTTACTCCTGGAAACATCCACAGCATCCTAACAGGTACAAATGATCCTTTTTACTTCTGAATGACAGTTTACTGAGGATGCACTTCTCTTGCAAAAAGTCATCATGGACATAGCATAAGCCCACTTGCATTTGCATGTGTATACTGATTAATTGCTTACATGATTTTTAATAAATAATTTTCTTACCTTCTGACCCTGCCATTGAGACCAAGTAGAGAACCAAAGTGACAGCAACAGATTTGCCATCCATTGCTGTGCAGATTTTCTTCTTGACAGAGGTCCTGCTCTGGTGCTGTTTCCCATCAGGTTTTATATCTGAAAGGTGCACTCCCAGCAGCCTGAGTGCTGAGAGGTGGGATCTGCACATGCAGGTTTCCTAACACAGGAGAGCATTGCATAAGAAACCCAAACCTCTGTACAGTCCATTCAGTGGCACTTCAAACTTTCCTGCCTTTTGCTGCTGTATATTTTCAATTATTCTTTAAATTGTTCTTGTTATCCATCACTTTCTGTTTGCACTTCTCCATGGAGTACTGGCATTAGCCAACAACGCTAAGCTTGCACTTGGAAATCAATACAACATTACCAGACATCTCTCCGAGCCAAAATAAAGAGACTTTTTCCCTCCTCTGTGCATATAGGACTTCTGTTCAGCTCTTTGCATCATGCTGAAGTGCCTTGTGCACAAACATTTACCCAGCATAATTACAAGAACTTTTCATCCCAATCTTGCACACTATATTTTGATATGAATTGGTTGAAGTTATTTGGTCAGTGTTTTATGAAGACAAGACTCAACTAGTTTCTCCTGCTCTCTGAAAGGATTTTGTCTTTTTCAGTTTGGCTAAAGGGATTTAGATGCTTTATTCTGTACTGAGAAGTCTCTATAGTCATTAAGCAGGAAATGATGAGCTTAAAATGACTGAGGCATCATCACCAAAGTCACTTAAGCTCTTCTGAGACTTTAATCTGTTCATAATATGAAAGGAGAAAGTATCTGGCAGTAAGGGCTGTAAGGATACTTGGTTAAAATAAACACTTAGGAAGTTGCTTGTTTTTCTTTCTAACCTCATGCATTTAGAATAATCACAGGTGTTTAAGACAGCAGATAAACACATGTCATAAGTGACTTCTACAGACAAGGAAGAGCAGCCCAGTCTGGTGAAGGTTGACACCAAGTCAGAAGAGCCACAGTGCTTCACTTAGCAGTCTCCAAGAGCACAAAAACACATTTTTGGAAGCATGAGACTGCTTGTTGTCCTTCTAAGGAAGGTATTCTGTGACTGCACACAGAACAGAGATGTGATATGTTGGAATTTTTACCCGTGAGGTACCAATGAGCCTACGGAGGAAGGTTCAGATGCTCTGCCCAGGGTCCTACAAGTGCAGCCATTGCTGACATTTTGGACAGAAGAACTGATGAGAAAAGCCCTTTCTCAGCTGTAGTTCAGCTCCCAGTAACCTGACTGGGATTTTGCTGGTGTCAGAGGTTATGCCTATCTGTATTACACTAAAAGTGATGTCAGTCCTTTAGGATACACCCAGATTTTTACGGCTGTGCAGATCAAGTGGTCTTTCCCAACCTCTCCCCATTCTTGTCTGATACTTGCAACATCCTTATCTCCAAATTACATCTCTGAAAGGAGATATCTTATAAAAATCCCTCAGGATTATTTACAGGAAGGCTTAGACTTGTAAGACAAGTCTGAGCAAAACCTGTCTCTTTGAGAAACCTTGACTCCTTCGCATTCTGAGGACTAGCAGCCTGTACAATGCTGTGCAGTGGGACAGGGGCAAATATGGGGACAGGGAGGAAAATGTGGTCAGAATAGTTATCCTCTTGCACAAGAACTTGCTCAAACACTGCCAAAAACTCCTTTTATGTCTTGCACCGTGAGCAAACATGAGATGATTGTGCAGAATATGGAGTGGCTCCTTGTTGGAAAAGACCAAACCTAAACAAATATCAAAATATTTGCTCAGCTTTCCCACTTCACAAGTGTTTGCTGCTTGAATTTCAACATTCATCTGTAAATTGCTCTGTTGCAGGTAGATATAAGGCCATATAATTGGAGCTCTGTTTCTTAGGATTTCCCCTGATGTAGTCCTCCCTCCTAACAGGAGTTAGGGAGGATGCTCAGTGACTTCCTTAATGTTTATCAGATTTCCCTGTTTCTTTAAGCTAATGAAACCCCTTGTTCACTGCCATGTTCTCAGGTGCTCTGCTGTCAGAGCACCTCACTGCTATGGCCTTGTGATTTCTGTGACTAACCAGTATGTGGTCATTACTATCTGGGAATTTTATTGTCCAGACTTCTGAAAACACTGACAGGAAAGAGGAAGACAGTAGATAACTTTCATAATTCCTCTCATTATCTACACTTTACAGAGGCAGCAATATGCTGTTTCAATTTGCTGGCTCCCACAAATCAGATCCTCCCCTTGCCCTTCTTGGAACCCCCTATGTGATACAAACTGAGAGAAAAGGCTTCCTCTTTTTTTCAGTTCTCTGTTCCAACGAGGAAATTAATAACAAACAATATCAAAGGGAAAACATTTCAACAAGTATTTATTAGGTAGGTAAACATAAAAATCTTCAATAAATAAATAAATAAATATTATTCTATAAATAAATAAATATTTTTTTTTTCTAGCCAAACGATGGCATTAAAATATATGTTTATACCTTCACAACACTCACTCACAATAAATAATATCTTGAAAATTATGACACAAACCCGGTGTACAAGAATTTTGATGTGTTAATTGTGGAACTCCCCTCTTCAGCCAGTACCCCACTGTGAGTGCCAGTGACCCAGGTGCAGTTGAAGTTACTTGCCCATGCTTTGCTGGGGAGAAATTGTTGCTGGTCTTTTCCTAAACTGTTAGCACAAAGGGAATGAATCATTTAGTGGAAGTTCCACTGGGCATGCACTGCACTGTTCCAGCTGTGTTTAGCAAAAATTATTCCAGAATCATCTCCATATTCCTTCACAAGCCATTTCTCCTGCCTTCTTGTTGAGGTGGCAGTGGTTTCTTTCCTGCATAATGAGACCCATTTAAAAGACTAAAAGTATTGTTGTCAACTAACTACAAACCAGCAAATCCATATTCTAAATGATGTGACATTGTGAATGTAGGAGGCAGGAGGAGGTGAACTGTCAGAAGCTGGGTGAGTGTCTTCGCTATTTTTGCCTTGCTGGAGAAGTCAGGACATTTTTCTTCTTTGTTTTAGGACTCTGTCTCAGGTTTGGTGTCGGCCCTAGAAAGAAAGAAGATGGAAAAGGAAGCTATTAAAAATCAACCATACAACAGGTAAGATTTGCTGGTGTCAGCTGAAATCCACCACTCTCTGCTTCTGTACCCAAGACCCTGAAAAGCTGTGACAGAACCCAATGGACACTGGTATGTCATAACATTCCCAAAATGATTCAACAGCAGTGCATTTCCATCATTTGATACTTCACTTGACAACTGGAGCCTGTTTTTCCCCCCACTTATCTATGTGCCAGTAGTTTGGAAAACTGATTGCTGCTTTCTGCCACTGCAAGCAGGAGAAAACCAGTCAGTTAATGCTCAGATTGTCTGAGCACTTGCGCTGGAGGTTTCCAAAATGCTTCTGCCTTAAGGGAGAGGATGGTAACCTTCCCAGAGATGTGTGGCACAGTAAGGCTTCAATAGCTAATGCTGTAATTAAGGCTCAAAGCAATCACAGTGTTTGTCACAATTAGTGAATACAAAGGTAATAACTGCCCGAGGAGACAATTTTGGAGCTCTTCACACCCGTCTGTGTTTGGTAGTTCAATTAAAATGCCGGTTTTCAATAAGCTGTGCTTATTGAGGAGAAATTACTCACTTGTCCAGAATTGCCTTGATGATCAGCTTCACCCAGGGAGCACTGGGCTCCAGGCACACTTCTCTGCCATTTTTCAGGGTAGCTCTGCAACAGGGAAGAAAGGAAGGGAAAAGGGCTGTTCAGTGAAATGCAAGGCAATGTCTCCTTTCTCTCATAATAACATCATTCTACGCATACACTGACACGTTCCACTTTAGGCTGTATAAACCGAGGCTATAGCCTAACATAAAGGGATCATTTTCACTGGTTTAGTATCTTCTCATATCTATTTGATGCATTAAGCCATCTGCAGGACTCTCCCTCTCTTCAAAACTGCTTTTTTCCCCAAACTGGCTTGGTATCAGTCTTTCACTGAAGAGTTAAATCTTTCCATCTTGATTCAGAAATTGTACTGCCCAGTCCAGAGGAACTACCAGTCCATAGGAACTTGGTTACTTACAGAAAAAGTTCTGGAAAGTAACTGGAACAATTTGTATGCTAATGGTAGTTTTTATCATTGACTTGAGCAGAAGTGTGATCATTTTTTTGACCTAGCCCTTAAAAAGAATGTTTTTTATCTCTTGCTCAGCATGGCTCCATGCATTTTCACAAGCCAGTGGAATTCAGAGTTTTAGAAAGTTATTTGCTGCCTGATGACTGAGAATTTAGGTCAAAATATTGCATGCGTTCAACAAGTAGAGATTGGCAAAACAACACTCAGTTCCCAACAGGTAGCACATCATCTGTAGGAGCAGGGAATGTTGCTGTCCTGTTTTCTGAGCAGCTGCTTCTACGGGCTGCTCACACTGCTCACAGAACACTTGCACGCTATCAAGAGCAAAATCTGCTTCCTTCTTGTTAAGTAATCAGGAAGGTTTTGCAAAACACTCACATGACTTCAACATTTTTGCAGTGAGGTCCGCTGGGGGTGAGGTTCACGTTTTGGATGAACTTGGGATGGATGAACTTGGAATGGGTGCTTATGCACTGGCACCGGAGTTCAATGGCCGAGCGTGGCACCGCCTCACCTGGAAAACAAAAGCAGTGGAGTCGTTCAGTATTTTCACAGGAAGCACAAGATGGGGGTTTTTGCTGACAGCACTGGGAGAGCCCTTTGCTGCACTGGTAGGACAGCACAGTGTCTCCCCACCAGCATTTGCTCTGGCCATTAGTCAGCAGAGCTCGAGGAAAAGTTTCTTTACCTTGTGTTCCAAGCGCTGAGATCAGGAGCAGGATCAGCACAGAAGCCACAGTCTTGCCAATCATGATGTAAGAGAGTGTCTTCCTGGTGTGGCCTGGGCCTGGTTGTGTGGTGGAGTGAGCTCTGGGAGATCCCAGCTGACAAGTGCCTGTGCTTCGGGGCAGGCTGTGTTTATATCCTGCCTGGCCAGCCGGGGCACTCCAGCATCACGGGGGGTCATACCCGGGAAACTCCGAACCTGCGAGATGCTGCTGAGCTCTGAGTCACAGGTGAGTGGGTAAGCCCCTTTCCCTTGGTGACCACAAAGCTGCTTCTCACTCATAGAAAGCACTTTATGAAGTAAAGACATGTAGAATCGCCCTGCAGTGACCTGTGTGGAGTCTGTAGAGAGTTTGTAATTTCTTGGAATAATTTTTATGTGTACTTGTGTCCTCCTTGTGACTTTCTACCACAGCTCAAAGGCATTTGCTCTGTGATTTTCTATCTCTGTGTCTTTGGACTTCAATTTTATTTTTTCAATTTATATTTTTCTGTTGTAAGATATGACAGAAGCAGGAGCCAATAATTCTAAAAATTATAGATACTAGCTCTCCATGTCCTTATATTCATGTACATTTTAAAAACTGTTTTATATGCTGAGATAACTTTACCAGAAATATTTACAGTATTCTTTTGATGAATTCAAATCTAGTTTCACTGAAATAAGCAATAGTACCACTGAGACTCTGTAGAACTATTGAGAACACACAGAATATGTAAATATGATACAATGAATTCCTTTGTCTAACCTAAGGTGGATTTTGTTTTTTGAGGATGACTTCTTCTTCTGAAGCAGAAACTTCTTAGTTATTTGCTGCTTTGAATTTGGGCAAAGGAAAATTCTAAAAGCTGCTGGAGGATTCTGCTTCTGAAATAAAGTGAGAGGATTTCTTCTGATTATGAGGGAAATAAAGAAAACTGAAGATGGGATCATGAAGAAGGATTATTCTGACAATGTCAGAGGTGTTCAACCATTTCTTTCAACAGTACAGACAAATACAAATACAACTAGGCCTTATTTGGGTTAAACATTAAGAACTCTCATTACTGTTCCTCTGCCAGGTAATGGAGAAGTCAAAGGAACAAAACATAGGGCCAAATATGAATGAATGCATGTTATTTTTCTCTGACTGATCATGGACGTCTCAGAGACTTACATATGCCAGACTGAATTCCAGTTCCTATCATCATATCTATCACTGTCTGTAGTTTATAAATTGCCTTAGAGCACATGATCTGAACAGTAGCTATTCCAGAAGTTATGGAATTAAGCACCTGGTTTCCCTGTCACTTTACAGCATGCAGCAAATACAGCTGGATTAGCTAAGAGATAAACAGAAAAACCCCTCATCACAGCCCTTGCTTGTCTGACCTGAGGTCTGCCTGGGGATTGTCCTCTTCTACCATGGCAATCAGCAGGTGTCTAGGAATGTGTAAGAAAAGACTAAGTGTCTTTGAGACTTATCCCTAGCACTCTGATTCTGGTTTCATGTGCTGCCTCCTGATTCTTTTACGGGATTACAAGAAGTAGATATTGATCCTTATCCTTGATTTCCACTAGCTTCTGTAGGCTTTATCATGTCTCCAGGTTAACCTCTTTTTAAACCTTACAAAAAAACCCCTTTTTAACCTTAAAAAGAGGTTAACCTCTTTTTATCAAGTGTTGTCCTGTCCAACAGACTGGATCATTTTTTCCTATCTCTGGACTTTTTATTTTCCCCTCACAATCCATTTCCATGCAGAGCAAGCTGTTTACAGAAATGCAAACTAGAGCATCAATGGAAAAGTCTTCTAGCCTGCATACAAGGAGAAAATGGAAGGATGAATTGCAGGGCCTAAGGAGTGTGGATTTTTTTCCCAAATATTTCCAACAAACTGTTATTCCTCTTTAATTTCACAAATTATTTTCTGTATTCCAAGTAAGAAGATATTCTTTCTGGACTCTATATGCAATGAAGCTTTTATCCTTCGTCCTCTTTGTGAAAAACCTTCTGCCTGTTTGGTTTTAAGGAAATGCCATTTCTGCTTTCTTGGTGCAGACAGAGCAGATGTTTGTGGGTCTGTGCATTTTACTCAAATATAAAGAAAGGGCTTAGGTGTTTTACGTCTATCAGAGACAACATCATGATTACAGCATAAAAAATCTTGATATGGAGCAGTGGGACAACTGAGCACTGGAGGCTGTTCTTCTTACTTGTAAGCTATGATGTAGGGAGCAGAGTGCTCAGGAGTGGCCTGCAAAAACTTACAGTCCACAAAGATAAAATATCTCCTGTGATTACAGAGAGAAGTCAGAAGAGGTGAACTCTGAATGAAAAGGTCACATGTTTTATTGTAAACTGTGTGATTTGGGCCAAAGAAAGCGGCTGCTGTTCCAATTGATTTATAAGGATCTTGTTTTGGAGACGTGAGGTGGGTGAATTAAGAGCTGCTCACACACTTTGAATTAAGTTCACACACACTCTGACTGAAGAGAGCCATTGCTAAGCCTTAAATATGAGTGTCATAAACGATATCTGATGTCCTCCAGCTGTATAAACACCTTTTTGTCATAAGGGTCATGAATACAGTTATTGAGAAGCTTCCACTTTCTTGGCAGGAGAGTGCCTTAACAGCTACCAAGTGATAAGATTTCTGAGTACTGATGCTTATCAGCAGTATATGACACACAGGCTGTCCTGTGTCGACTTCTGACACTGGTATGTGGTTCAACAGTCCCTGTCCAAATCACATGGCAAACTGGTACATGTAGGGTTAGTTCAGATCAACCTGGAGGTGCTACAGTAGGCATAGGATTCAGTAATTCCACTAATCAAGGCTTCCACATCAGTTATACTATAGAAAACAAAGGGCCAGAGAGAGGCTGAGGTACCCAAGTGAAAATACCGCAGTTCTCAGACAATTTTCTGTGTGCCTCTGCCCTTCTATGACTCAAATGCCCAGGAAATTTACATTTCCTTATGCCCACATAAACAGTGAGGAATTTCTTTCCCCTGGGGGGGATCCTTGCAGTGCCCTGTCCTCGTTTCCCTTAATGACTGTTCACTACTATCTTTAGTAATTCTGCCTCATGCCTGGAATTTTACATCCAAACATGTAAAAGATGATTTTAAAATTGCTGAGCAGCTGAGTCAGTCCCTGTGACCTGATGGGGTTTTTTGAAAGAGTGTTATGTTCCACAGGAAAGGGTAGTCCTCTTTTGCTTTACATTTCCTTTAGGCAAACTCTTCCTCTTAATTTCTTATGCTACTGTGACCCTGTAAGCAAAATCTCTTCATATTTTTGATCTGCAATAGGAAAATACTTCAACATCTTTGTGGGTTTTTCCCTGGCATTTGGGATCTTTAGTTTTATCTGTGTTTTAGCAGTGAGATAGTCTCTATTGCGAACCTTTCCTTGATAGACTTGAGAGGGCCAAACAAAGAATTAATTATAGTTACAAATGCCATAACTCTATGTCTTTCCCCACTACTATTCCTTAATTAGATATCAGCAAACTCCACAAGATTTTAAGTTTGCCAGCTTTCTCACTGAATGACTTTTACATGAAAAATATAGAATAAAGGGCTAATTAGAAATGTAACCATGAGATTCACTTTTATTATCTGTCTTCTATGAGCTTCTGCAATGTCTGATCAGTCCTGTGCAAAAATATTAATTCTCTTTTGTTTAGTTAATGTGCAATTCTGCAAGCCCAACTTGTTTTGCTGAGCCCTCCATCTCAGAAGAGGCTCACTGAAATTTGTGTGGCTGCCTCCCCACTTCCTGAAACTGCTTCTGTTTGATATTTACCTTCATTTTTAAAAAATGGAAATAGTAAGTGTTTACTTCTAGAAGTCCTGGGTATGGAGTGAAGGGTCTTTGCCAAATCAGTCCTGCACTGGGCAGGTGTTACAAAGGTCACTATGCAAGTGGTTTAAGGAAGGAGTATTAATTAGTCATAAAATTGCACAGTCTTCTGAGAACAAGGATGAGAGGCAGAGCTCTGCTGGACCACAGCATTATTTCCTCAGAACACAGGAGATGATGATCCCTATTCCTGTATTTTCCGTGCAGCCCATGATTCTTGCTGCAGAGAATCACAGTTGCAACATCTCAGCTGGTGAATGGTTTTTTCCACCTGCCCTGCTGATGAGATCTCTGGTTCAGAGGCAGGTGAGGCACCTTGGAGCTCTGTCTCGAGAGCACACGGAACGTGGATGTCCCTGCTGCACAAGCAGCTACACAATCATATCACACATCGAAAGTCATTGTGAGCACTTCTCTCTCTCTCTCCTGAATTTTCTGTCAGCCAGCTTGATTTGCCAGTGTTCATCCTGCTGGCTCTTCTAGGTCCTGGTGCTGTGCATTTAATACTCCACGCTTGCAGCTGCACATCTGAAATTCACTAATGGAGATGCTGAGCCTTGCTTCAGCACTCCCTGAGCTTCCAGCAGAATATTTGTGGTTGACTCAGAACTTGATTCACATTTTTTAGCACTTTGAAGGACTCCAGAATTGCAGTTCTTCCTTTCTGTGCCCTTTGGCAGATTCACAATACAACAAAAGCCATTTACTGATCAAATTTGATGGAAAATATCTGTCTTTGTGTATTCCTGGGTTTTCCCCATGTATGTAGTAACTGCACAGGAAATGAAATCATCTCCAGAAGGGGAAGTAGTATTGGGGGAAAAAAAAAAGATAAAGAAGAAATGGACAGGATGCTGCCTGAAACACTGTCAGGGTATTCAGGCTACTCAGCAACTTTTTCAAAGAACAGAAGAGACCATTTTAATTGCATTAATTGCATTTTTAAGGAAAAAACTAATTGCAGTAGGATTACTCAGGGACTTTCCAGTATTGCAGTATTGCAATACATGGTATTACCATGTATTGTCTTTCCTATTAGATAGATACCTTTTTTCATTAATCATCATATGTAACTGAAAACCTATTACAATGCATGAACAAAAGAGTTACTCAGAAAAATATTTTATTTAGTGTGACAAAGCCAAGACTTCCAGGACTGAGCAGGAAGAGTAGTTGAGAATAGGGAAAGGACTGGAGAAGATCTTTGGGAGTAGCACTTGCTTATGCTCCCTTCCTTACCCCCCAGCCTCCTCTTTGGCAGCCTCTATCGCCTCAGCTGTCCCAAATCTAGAAGCCTGTGTTCTGGGGTATACCTGCTTGGGAGGGAAGGATAAAATAATGACAGCTTTTCCAAAGATATCATCTTTTCAAGAATTTAAGTGAAGAAAAATTAGCAACCCTATGGAACATTCCATGGGCATTGCAGTTCTAATCACCCCCCTACTGGTGTAAATCAGGAATAAATTAAAATCAATGGAGTCACACCTCAGCACTGGATGTAGATCCAAAGAGAACAAGGTCCTGAACTCAGAGGCACTGAGATGGTGCAATGCACAACAGCTATGAGGAGACAAAGAGGGTGCATTGGCCTCAAATTCCAGCATCTACTTTCCCTGCTTGGGAACACTGTGCTGGAAGGTAATGATTTATAGGGAAATCAAACTGATTTTTCTAGTCACTGGATTTTCCTCTTCTTTCCTTCATTTCATGTTGTTTCATTCCCATGTGAAATGGAAAGGGAATAATTTACATTATATTGATTTGTTGGGAATTCCTGCCATAGAGAACTTCCTTTAACTCCGGTGAATTTTGTAACACTGATCATGAGTTAGCAGCTGGTCAAACAAATGCTTCAGGTATGACCTGTTTGCCCTCTCCCATTCCTCACAGATATGTAACAGCAAACCAGAATACTTGTGTGACAGGGAGAGTTTGGGAACTTGCACCTTGGATTTTTCCAAGCGCTCACAAGTAGCTCTCTAAATTTTTAAAGGCCCAGTGGTACAAAGACAGAATTCATATTGTTTTAAGCCTCTGTAGCTTGCCTAAAGAATTACAGCACTTTTGGAAAGCACTATACGGGTATCTTGGATTTTGTGAACTTAACATTTAAAATACCATCGTTCAGGAGTGTAAATCTCTGCCTAACTCTCTTGGTATTTATACACTGAATCATATCTCCTCTGCACGCTAACTTCCTAGTGCACTTGCAATTCACCCTGGTGCTTTAGGAGAAAAGGATGAAGCTAATCTTTAACTCTTCAGAAGAAAGTGACTGGACATTTTGAAGTAGTGATTTGTAATCACTTCCCACCCAGATCAATCTTCTTCCTCAGAGGAAGATCCTTTCTCTGTATGTATTACTCATGTCCCTGGACCTGATGTTTACCAAACCACCATCAGCCAAGATCTCAGCTGGCTTGGACAGTCACTGTTAGAACTCTAAGTGCGTTTATACCTTTAGCAATTCCTAAGGTGTGTTCTGAACTTGGAAAAGTTCTACTCTCCTTCTCCTATTCCCACCCTACCCTCTCTAAAGGCATATCCTCCTCTTCCTTTGAGGAAAAGTATTTGTCATTTGGATTCAATGAAATGTGGAAATTACTCTTGTATGCCACTGTTTCTCCTACTTTCAGCACAGAGTTAATTTCCTTAGATGAAGGAATGTGATTAGAAGTCAGGAATTGACCCACTTTTATTTAGCATGAAGACCTGCATTGCTGTATGACACAGAACATCAGTGGTTGATACCAAACTCAGACAAATGAATATCTAATGTAGATCACGGATATAAACCCGCAGCAGGCAGTTTGATTTTCCCCAGCACCTTTTTCCCAGAGGTCTGACAATACCTGTTTGTTAGGTCCAACCAGCTGAGGTATCCAATCCCAGCACAATTAATCAGGAAACTATCCATTATGAGCACAGGGCACGAAGCCGAATGTTTAATCACCCACAGAAAACCATATCCCTTCCCCATTCCTCTGAAGTGCAATAATCACCAGAGAGCTTGGAAACTGCTAGGAGTCATTATGGGCTTTGATGCCAGCCACTGTTTTATCATTTTCATTTCTGAAGTGGCATGTGTGACTGCATGCCAGCTGGCAGCCTTTCATAAGGTTCTTGCCACCAATCACACATATTCTTCAGAGGATGTTTCCGTATCTCCTGAAAAACCCCCATTATTTCAGCAACTTTAGAGGACAGAAACTCCTTGGCTGGTAAGATGTCCTCCAGAAGATTTTCTCACAGACTGTCAGAGAGTAAATATGAAATTCATAACACCTAGGAGCAGTTCTTCTTGGTTAGACTTCATGCTTCATCTACTTTTTGGCTTATGTAAGGTTTTAAAGATTCTCTCCTGAAAAGGTTATCCCCATGTATTCTAGTTTTACTGTTCTACTTGAGCCATTTGGCCAAGTTCTGTCCCACCAAATCCACTAAGACTCTCACAGCACATTGACACAGTGGCTCCAACTCTTCTCCTACTGCACAGGAGCTTTATTGTTACTCTTGTAACAATAGGTGGGTGCACCTTGGTTGCTGATTGCATGTGGAGTGTGACAAGTGACAAAAGCCTGCATGAGCACAGCAGGCCTAGGAAGGTCCTACAGCTGGGACACAAAGAGTTTTCAGGCAATAGGGTCATAAACAGCAATTACCAGGCCTGTAGCAATGGTGGTGCATAATTATTGGTACATCAGGATTTGGTTTGCACTTTAGTGAGAGCTATGTGACAGTGGTTTTGATCAAAGAACAGTTACTTAACTAAAGTTTGAAAACAATTTCCTTCCAGCTTATGTTGCAAGATGAGCAGGATGTTCACTTGTTGGCTTGAACGTCACTGTTCACCTTTCGCACAAGTTCCTGAAGTACATTATAGAGGTATGGGAAATAGCTACAGATCACACTTCAGCTTGCAGTCCTCCTTATTATAAACTTCAAGTAATAAAGCTTCAGTTTCAAGGTACAGAATTGGACAGGAAGCAGAAAATTAGTTCTGGAGTATTTGTGCAGCCTCATTAATGTTTATGTTGTCCACTTTCAAGATAGACTCCATTTATTGACCTTCAAAACCCTGAAATGCACACTCAAAATGAAAAAGCTGCTCTATTCTTTGTTGCTCTGGTGTAAACAATCTTGCCATGATGGACAGTCAGGTCCTATCAAATGCTCTTTGTCACAGTAAAATTTTTTATCATGCACTTTCTTGATTGGGTGTTTTGTGATCCCTGTTTACAAAGTTGTGTGTCATGGTCTGAACTCATCCCAGAGCACTCTGAAAGTAATCCTTGCAATCCTTTATAAGCCACTGCATGTCCTATCCTTTTCACAGCCTATTCCAAAAGGAAATGCCAAACATAATGGTAATCATTTACCAAAAGAAATTGCAGATGAAAAGCATGTGTTTGGGGCAGAAGGCATAAGAGCAAAGCAATTTGATTTTTAAACACATTTTTTGAGTACTTATGTGATTTTTTGACAGTAGGAAACATAAGCCAAGTGGCAGAAGTTCAGACAACTAATTGCCTCCCTTCTGAAGATACCAAAAATCATGTTTTATTCTTTAAGCAGAGCATTAAGGGAAATTATGTTACACATTGAGAGCTCCTTGGAGTCCTCCTTTATTTGCTTGTCTTTATTTCTTCTCTGAATCAAAGATAGCTCCCAATCTACATCTATTGTGCTGTTTTACTATGTTTTCAACAGATTAATCCAGAAAGGAATAGTGGTTCTCCTTAATATGCAGTCACAGTGGATTTTCAGTGGAGGACTTTTGGAACTGACTTTGAGACCTGGGAATAGGAAGTGCTGAGATTTCTGGGGTGCTTGTCATTGTAGACAGTTTTCCTTCATTTCAGGGCTGGTCATTTTTCTTTTAGTGTGATTCTTCTTCTTTTGAGGAGGTCCATTTTATAATCTGACTCTAGGACACCGGTGGTGAAATAACTGAGAAGGTGGTGCAAAAGCTGCACTGCAAAGGTGGAAAGAAGAGGCCAGGACTGGAAAAGAAATAAAAACATCTGAGTGGCTTCCTCAAAACTGTGTGTCTCAGTGTAACAGCACAGCCTGGAAAATTATTTACTGTGATCCATTGCATGAAGCGCCAGAGACACTAGACACTGCATTAGCTGGGAGAAAATACCTGAAGGATTAGTGACAATGGCTCTACAGCCCTTATGAACCAAGGCACCATAAATTTAAATTATACACCACAGTGGAACTTCAAGGCATAGTGCCATTTTTATCACAGAACTAGCCTTACTAACATATAGGTCACTTCATTTCATGACAAGTTGGGTCACGTTTGCTCTTCCTGCTAGGAGCGGTGGGTGTAAATTAAAGAAGTGCTGGATATCTCTCACAGTATGCTGGATCCCTGAGCCTCAGCAGCAGCCAGTGAGGGTATGGAGCACTCAGTGCTGCTCAGGAAGCAGTCAGACCATATTGGGATGACTTGCAGTGCACATCTTCTATCCCAGCTGGAGCACTGCAGCTGGAGCATGGTGCTGCATGTGACTGTGATGGGACAGAGGGAGAACAAGCAGGCTGGAGGCACAGGAGCAGTTGTTGCCCAGGGGAATTGCAAAAGGCCACTACATTGCACCTTTGCTGCTTTTCAGGGCCTCATCCTCAAACCTCTGAGACAGGCATCACCCATTTCAAAGTGATTCATTGCTGGGACATCCAAAGGCCATTTTCATGTCATTCCTGTTCTTGGAGGCAGGAACTTGGTAATGAGTTCCAGCAAGACAATCAAATCCTCCCCACATCATGTTGCAATGTCCTGGTACTGCAGTGTCATCGTGGGAGCCCTGTGTGCGGCGTCACCTCTGCCCTGGTGGCACACACACGAGGACAGTGCCATTTTGGAAGAGGTGTGGTGGTCTCGCTCTCAGGAGAGTAGGGCACCATCCTGCTGGGAGCAGGAATTTTCCCTAAGGCTCAAGCCAAGGATATGAAATCACTTTGTGATGTGTCTGTTTTCTGGATGTGTGGAATGTGAGGCTAACTTAGCTCAGGCAAGTTAACAGGTGCTGGCCTTTCACGTTTAAAGCTGTACCATTGAATAAATGGCCTGATTTTCACATTTTTATTTGCAGTTGAAGTCTTTGGGTATCTGGGAAAGCAATAATCAAGAGAACTTCAATATTTTGCTTTCCAAGTGCACCTGTGAAAGGACACTGCAGTGGATGCAGTCCTTGCAATGTAATGTACTCCATGGACCCATTAGGAATTTTCAGCTTTAGGCAACTCTGTTGTGAAAGAAAATTATAAGGACTATCCAAGACAAATTCAGCAAGTAAATTATATTTATTGCATGCACATGATTTGGAAGATGGATAGATTCAGAGAAAAGACAACCGCGTTCCTAAAGTGTTAACCTGGAACTGCAGAGATTTCAGTGCAGCTCTTGGCTTTGGAGCAGAGGTTTGTGACTCTGGGATAGTTGATTAAGCCAGGATTTGCCAAGTCCTCATCAAAGATGAGACTGTCATCCTCAAAGGTACTGCCAGAGCAAATTAATTACTGCTGAAGATCAAAGTTTTATTTCTTTGTGCCTGACTTCTCCTCAACACAATTACATGGCTGCACAGATTGAAGGTGCCTGTCTACCAGGAGATGAGTTTGAGTTGCTGAGGCTTTCAGAATAATTTCTAGAGGTTCAGAAAAAGAAACACTAAAATATACAGTATGGAGAAAAGTTAGTGGCCTTGAGAATTTCATGATTAGTATTTTAATATTTATATACATATATATGCATCTTAAAAAACAGGAGTAGAGGATTGCCATGGATCACATGGATAAGGAATTGGCACAATTCTCAAACACAAGTGGTACAGACCTCAGACAATGTAAGTGATACTGGCCTTTCTTTCTTTCAAAAGTAGGGATGGGAGTTACCAAGCATACTTGGAAGTATGGACTTAGAACACCTCTGAAAGAAACATCAACTTTATTCTGTATGTTTTGTGTGAAACAATACAAATCATGGGTACATAATCTTATCTTTAATGTTTCAGGCACTTTAACCCTTTGAAAAGAAATCATGTAAATCTGTGACTCAGAAATATAGTGTCTTGCTTTCTTTTTTTCTGGGACAGATCTGCCTTATAATCCTTTGGGAAGGACTCAAGCAATATATTTCACCCTCAACATGTTTCATAAACAAATAAACTATCACAGGATAAAGGATTTGAGGTGGATTATCATTTCGTTCCACACCTCAGAGCCAGGAAATTCAGCCACCAGTGACACACTGGTTTCAACGCAGCCCATTTTGTTTTCCTAGTAGTGCCTGTTACAGACACCACCTGAAAGCTGAACTTCCTGCTTGTAGCTGACACGTGTATCAACCCTTTAATGAAGGATTTGCATGATTTATTTCTCTTCTCTTCTGCATTATTTGTCCTAACACATTGTTGGGGATTGCAAGGGTCTTATTCACCCCACTGAAGTAACTGAGGTGATTTCCCTGTCCCACTTTCCTCTTCTGTAATCTGATAATTTTCCTCCCATCTCACATGCATTAACAAGATCCCTGAAATAAAAAACAATGCCAAGACTTCCTGTTGGCATGTAAGGCATTCCTTTCTTGTGGGCATCCTTCACCACTCTTTGTCTTCAAAGGTTTAATGGCTCTGTTTCAGAAGGTGTGAAAGAGGTGAATATAATAAGCATCTGATAATTTAATATTTCACTTCAAAAGGTCCAGGATGAAGCATTAGATGGCCAGACACCAGTACGAAGGGGATGCTATTGCAGGGTACCAACTGAGAAAGTTGCTACTTGCAGCAGAACTGAACTCAGAGCATCCACTTGAAAGCATCTTTATGTGTTGTCTCCCCTGCTCTTACATGAATCACAATACTTAAATTTTTCCACATTTATTTTCAATTGATTTTACACCTTCAGTGAGAGAGCACCCAGAAAATACTACCAGCAGTCAGTGCTCAGGTTTGCAGCAAGTGGGCAAGTTCTGGCCGGTGGATATTGGGGCCCAGGAGGGACCAGCAGCTCCCTAAGGCACCAGGGGCCAAGCACCCAAACCCAGCAGGCTGGGCAGGCACCTCACTGGCCCTGCTCCTTCCCACAGAGCCTGAGCAAGGAGATCTCAGCAGTTCTGGGTCCAACCAAGAGCCCACATCAGCAGCAAAGTTCGGGGCAATGAGGCCAGTCCCAGGTGAAGCCAGAAACCCAAGTGACAGGGCAGGCACCCGATCAGTGCCACCCACGGTCAGGAAAACTCGAAGCTGAGGCTGGGCCCAGCACCAGCACTACTCCAACAAAGTTCAAAAGCAGGAAAATTGCCAAAGCCCAAGCTTAAATGAGCCTCTGGGCCTGTGGGCAAAAGAGGATGCATGGAGAGGTCCCAGGACTATGAAGGTAAATTGCTAGAGGAGTTTGATGGGTCATGAAAGGGTTTAGCTGGAAATACTGAAGGAAGAAAAAACTCAATGGACTTTTGTGCTTCAACTTCCTTCAGCTACAGACTGCATACAAGCTTCAGCTTGTGATACCTTCTGTGACCTTTCTGCATGCCTGATTTTTTCCTAAGTCCTCTGACCAGAAATAAAACTCAAATCTTAATCATTTCTAAAACAGCAAAGGTAAAATACAGAAGCTTTCTTTCAAGTTACAGCACACCAGAAACCCCTTTTCTGGATCTCCTGGCCTTCCATCTTTAAATGACAGCTGAGTTTCAGACACATATCTCTGATTTTTATTTTTTTTAATTGTCTTGAATACATGCCTCAATGGAAACCGGCCTCTACTACTTTCCTATGTGAGGTTCCTTGCTCAGTGAGAAACTGAATAACTTTAAATCACATGTGCTTGCTCTAGGCTGGATCTTCTGTCCCTTGGCAGTGGTGGCAGAAATTACCTAGTGTGCTTCCTGGTCCAGTTGTTGGCTGCAAATGCTTTTGGTTTTTCTGAAAGCCTGGATGTGGGGTGATTTTCAGAGTGAGCCTTCTCTTCTTTTTGTAAATCAGGTATATTTGAATCTGGGTTACTCAAAGTCATGTCAGCGTTTGGAAAAATCCTTGTCCATGGATTTCACTATTTTTTAGGTTTTTAATAATAATACTTCAGTCACTAATGGGGAAGTTTTAGACTAAATTTCTTCATGTTCCCAGATGAGAGGTGTTACGTAGCTGCAGCTCTTTACTATTAATAGCTACTGCACATTCTTACCCTGGGAAATTGCTTTTTCTACTCTAGCAAAAAAAGAATGAAGAAGTAGTTCCTCCTGACATCACACAAAATGAGATTAAATGTTTTCCCATACATTTTGGTCTGGCTTTTATTTTGAACAAAGTACAGCACAATAGCAGGGCACATTGATAACCACCAGAAGGGTTGTCAGTGAAATGCATGAGACATGTATAAAAACACCCAAAATGAAATAGTTGCATCTTGTAAAGGCTTTGAACTGCATATTTAAAAGCTTTCTTATATATTTTCGGGTTCTTCTCCAACAGTGTCCAAACATGGACTTGAATTGTGTTCTTGAGGATTGTGTTTTCCAGAAATAGAACAAACTGATGCCCACATGACTTTCAGAAACGATGACAAAGAGATACTCATGTTTTATTTTATGAGAAGCAGATTAATTTCTGAAGCTACCCTGGAAGTAACCTGCAGCAGCAAGTCCCTGCGTGCACACACAAACCACCCAGGAAATAGCAAGCTGCTGACTGCCCAAGTGGGCCTTTTCTCTTGAAGACAAGTGCTGCATTGTGTTGTTAGTCTGTTTTGAGTTTTGTGGTCGTAACATTTTGCTGTGTCAGTTTCAGACACATCAGCCTGAACCCAGAAATTGTCAGGTTATCCCGATGGGTCATAACTAGTCAGAAGCTTACAATATTTAACGAGGTGCCATTCAGCAGCCAATACAAACAGTGTCCAACAGACAGGCAGAGCAGCAGCTGGGATAAAAAGCAGTTCCCACACTTCCTGCAGGTGACCCAATGCTGGTACACCTCCCAATACCAGTATCTCAAACATTTTAGATCCAGTTGACAGGATCCCTGTTTATGTGATTGCAGTGTTTAATGGGAGGAGACACTGTTTCCTGTCTAGGAACTCACAAATCTGCAAGCTAAAAGAAAGAATATTTTCCAGTTCACAAGGGCAGAAGCAGCATCTTACCCTTAGGACAGAACAGGCTACACTGGCCATGTCCATTTCTTGTTTTGTCCAGGACTCAGCACTTTTGGTGCAGATTTTTTCCTTTAATAGTATTTGGCTTTTCTAGGAATATTGGGATTTCTCTTTCAAGTGCTTCTTTAACACCTTGATCCAAGCAGGAGCCTGTAGTACTGTGTTGTCCAGGACCAGATTATCTTTCCTGTCATTGGCCCACTGTCAAGTTTGTAACCAAAACTGAATTGAGGATGGATTCCTTTTTTAAGTTGCACATCCACTCCTGCAGCCCCAGAGCCTACAGGGGCAGCCCTTGGCAGGGAAACCTGGTGTGGGTGTTCAGCATGTGCCACGCAGCATGCGGAGGGCAGCTGCACGTCCGTCCTTCTCTCTTCTGCCGCGGGTCACTGCATAAAGCGCAGCACAATAAAATGTAACAGCAGCGCTTCTTAGGGCGGGCTAGTTGGGAAGGCAAGTTGTCCCCGTGTGTGTTTGAGCGAGGAGGTGTACGACAGAGCTGAGAGGCAGTGGTATCCATCCTCGGAACACGCTGCTCCCGGGAACACCGAGGTTCATCCCGCGGGCACAGCGGGAACGGTCCAGAGCCCCGGAGAGTTAGGCGAGTGAGCAGTACCCCCTCGTACCAGCGCTATCCACGCTCGGAACACGCTGCTCCCAGAAGCACCAAGGCACATCCAGCGGACACAGGGGGACCGCTCCGCAGCGCGATCCGCGGGCGAGCAGCACCCCCTCGTGTCCATCCACGCTGGGAACACGCTGCTCCCGGGAACTCCGAGGCTCATCCCGCACGAATGACGGGACCGCTCCGCAATGCGATCCGCGGGTCAGCAGCACCCCCACGTACCCATCCACGCTGGGAACGCCCTGCTCCCGGTGCCCCCGCAGCGCGGTCCGCGGGCGAGCAGCACCCCCTCGTGGCCGCGGCCAGGCACGGCACCGCGCCCCGCCGTGGTACAGGCAGTCCAATAGCAGAGCCAAAATCTGCCTGTCTGGCTGGACCCGGTCACGCACACCGAGTTCACGCTACCCGAGCTGTGTACGTACGAGAAGGTTTTGCCCTCACCTGGGAGCTACCGCTGACATTTACTGCTCAATGCAGTTCGTGTTTCTGCAACAATTTGGGCACAACATTTCATGCCTGAAACTGTGTCCGTTCCTGCACTGGTTAGAACCTGTGCACTGTGCACAGACCCGGGCGAGTACAGCTTCCAGGTAACAGTCCTACAGACACTCTGCAGCTTTTTAGCTGACTGACCATCCTCTTGTTGGAGATGGGCTCTGTCAGCCAGCATCCTGTGGTTTCCTGCGTGCTTCTTAAAAGCTAGGGCAGCATCAACTCAGAGGCAGACTGCATTCCCAGTGCGTTCAGATTCTTCACTTGTAAGGACATGTGTACTGGCTAGGATCAAGGTTTTGCCCATGGGGCTGAGAATGACAGTTTCAGACGGATCAAATTCCAAATTAGAAGACACACCCTCCAAAAACCTGCACAGGGAAGAATCTTTCCAGAATTTCAGCATCTCCCAAACAGCTATTGACTTGTTTATATTGCCTTACACAGGCACAGGCAGAGCTCGTACTCCAAATCAGATAGTGGTTTGATACTCCACCATGTTCCATGGCCTTCTCATCTGGATTCTTTTTTCCAAAGCCCCTCTATGCCAGAAGGACATTCAGATGTCCTCGGCAATCAAATGAAAGTTTAGCCTCCTTAATTCCCATAAAGCCTAGCATAGTTTGGTAAATGTGTGACCCAAGAATGAAAGAGGGTTTGGCCCTTCAAATTAGAGACTCTATTGTTTCCTCCAATGCTGCTGAAATGCCACCGCCTCTGCCCTGGAGGGGACATATAAATGCCACCATAAGCTCCAGGAGCCTAAGAATTTGGGCCTTGAATATCTGAATGAGAAGAAAAATGTGATCCATACAATCAGACACTTAGGAGAAGGATATCAATTTGATGCAGTAAGTATATAAATGAATTTATTTTTGGTGAAACGTGCTCAACAGCAAATGCTTCAAGGGGTTATTTGATACTGTAAGGGAAAAGCAGCATTATGGAAGGCCAGGAGTGACACAGAGCAGGCAACTGCAGTGTCTGCAGGGTGATTTCCAGTGAGAAGACTGAACTGAGTCAAGGAGTGTCTGTGTCAGAGCATGAACTTGCTCAGAGAGGAGTCACAGTGGTCCCCTCAACACACCCAGCTCAGGGCAGGACCTCAGTGAGTCAGCCTGATCTGTTCTGCTTTGCACTTTCTCTACCCAGTGCCCTCTGGGCTCATGTTTTCAAGACCAAATTAGTAAATAAGTGCCATGGATGCTTCTGGGTCATCTGCTCTACTGTCTGTATAGATCTCTAATGCACACATATTACATAGTTGTCTCCATGAACAATTTTTCTAATGCTTCAGGGCTGTTGCTTGCCAATATTCACTACAGGGACATTTTCAGGTGTCAGATGTGGCTGGTTTCACAGCTTCCCAGCAGTCTGAGGTGTCAGTGGGAGGATTTGTGCTCAGCAGCACTCAGAGCTGTGTGCTCTGCAGAGATGTGAAGAATGCCCACAGAGCACAGGGGCTGTGAGGGCAGGAGCGTGGGCTGCTCAGGCACACTGCCACTGCTGCCATTGCCCAGTGGCACCAGCCTATGATCCCCTGCTGCTCAGGCAGAGCTACAACAAGAGACAGCTGTTTCTCACCCTTTTATTGCACTAATTGGTACAAATTTAAGGATTACTGATGCTTATTTCAGTGTGTTTTGCTGCAGGGACAAACTGTCCTCTTGTCTGTACAGGAGAAGCTTTGATGTGTAACACCTTTCACATTGAAAATGCATATTTATACCTCATCTGAATGGAAGTATCAGGAAAAATGACAGGCTGTTTTGGAAGGATGTCCCAGCTGTAGCAGCTGAGTCTGCCCTTCCTGGAATGGATGGTAACAATTTCAGTTCAGGATTAAGATCTGAATTCCCCAGAACTCTAGGAAGTGACTGCTCAATTGAGGGGAGCTCTGGACAGACATTTTTAAAAGAAATAAAAAATAGGAGACAGTCCATATCATGACTCACCTGCCTTAAGGAAAAATTGAAGAAAAGTCATTGTAAATGGGAAAAGGGAGCCAGGGGATACAGTCACATGGCCTCAACTGGTCAGAGGAGTGACTAAGCATAAAAGGATCCTGTAATGCATTGGTGGGTGGCTGTTTTGTGGGGATTGGGAGGGTCTTTATAGCAGTTGTCAAAATAAGGGAGACCAAGGGTTTTGTATTTTGAAGACAGAAAAATCCATATATATAGCATGACCTACAGAAAAAGAAAATGGACAAATTATGTTTTATGGACTTAAGAAAAATGCACATCTGAAAACCTTGATTGTGGCCAAGTCACAGTTTTTAAGGGCTGTGCAAGGTAGCTGGGTGTGATGTGGTGATTTTACTCCTGAGCTCTAGTGGGAGTGACAAGCTGTATTGCTGTAGCTCTTTGGGACAGGACAATCCCCTCTGGGTCTGCCCTCTAGGATATTTTGTAGCTCCAGGCAGTAAAAATCTGGGTGTACCTCTATGAAGTCCTGTACTATTAAATGGGCGACTTCATGGGTGTGGGTAGGCAGTGACAGCCACGAGGCATGACTAAAGGTGCTGCAGATGCTTAGGTCAGACCTGCCCATCCAGCAGTGCCTCATGAGGATAATAACAGTGACACCTGCAAGCTGCTCTCCATGCAGGCAAAGGTCAGTGTTTGGTAAGCTCCAGCTCTTGATGTGATATTTAAAAACATAGACTTTAGTAGGTGTGCTGCTGCCAGTTTCAGCTCTGCTTCTTTTCTGTTCCTTAAAAGCTCAAATCCACCAAATGGTGTGTGTGAGGAATTATGGCCTATGGCAGAGCACAAGCCTTTGTGTGATTTTCATTTCTGTGATATATTTCAGTATCTGAGCTAGTATCTGTTACCTACTTTCTGCTTTCTGTGCTTATCAGTTGTGGCTCCAGAACATGTCCTGGCACACAAGTACTGCTGTTGGCACTTGGTTCTGATGACAGAAAATAATCTTGCTAAGGAGTGGGAGGCCCTCTGTAGCCTAAATTCAGATTTTAATTCCTTGATTTGTTCCTATGATCATGCCACCCCTCTGGTAGCATTTGTAATGAGAATGAAAGGATTGATCACTTGTTTTTCAAGTTAAGTTCATGTCTTTTCAGATGAGGCTCTCCTTTTGCATTAGAGTAGGTAGCTCAGAAAATCCTGGAAGAATTTTCTGTGCTTGAAGCTAATGAATTGTGTAGAAAGAGGTGTTTGCAAACAGGATTAGGGATTTTCCTTCTCACTGTGAAACAAAGGAATACTTTGTGTTTATCAAAGTCCTTCCACTGAAGTGCAGCACGTGTGTGTGATGCTGCCATGGCAGCCTGCTTATTGTGATTTGCTACTACAAAAATAGAACAGGAATCTCTGTTTTTCCCGTTAGAGGTTCTCTTCTATCTTCAGCAGTGTGTTGATGGTTGGAGGCCAAGTCATGAAGTAGTTCAACTCCAACTTCCAATTACTTATTAACCTAAAATTACTTAGTTATTAATCATGCAAGGAGCAGAAGTTTAACAAAGTCTGTAAAGACTCCAGGATTATCACATTCCCTGCCTGCTCTAAAGAAATTATTGTTACCCTTTCACTCAAGAGGTGAAACAGTATTACCAAGCTGTGACTTGTTCATAGATTTTCAGGGAATGCAAACTATGCTGATTATGAAAGACGAAAAAATAATTGTCTCTGTGCATTGATGATTGAATTTCTATGAAAGGGACCAAAGGCTTCTGTTTCTTGGAGGTGACAGTAAAGTAGTTCCTGCTCTGTGGCCCTGAGGACTTGTTTCCCCTCCCCATACCCGCTCCCAACCTGCACTGACCAGTCCTTCCCAGGTATTCACCAGGTAATTTTGTGTGACTCAGATGAGGTCAGAACTTGCCCAGTGGTAGGAAGAGTTCAAGGGTGAGAGAGAGCTAGAAACAAAGCAGAGCCACATTGCCCAGGCCAAGGTAAGGACCAACACACCTGGTGTTACTGGAAATGGGAACCGCAGTTTTTTATTACAATTAGAGGTTTCTTTGCTTTATAGTATTAGTTTCTTACTGAGACATCTTTGCATGAATCTAAGTACTTTAAGCATTGGGTTTTCAAAACTTGGTTATAAACTTACAAAAAAAAAAAAAAAAGAAAAAGAAAAGAGCTATCCCTAGAAACCTGAGGTTTTGTTTGCTTTTTAAGTTGAAAAGTTTGGGGTCAGGATTAAGCCTGATTTATCCTTTGGGGAAGGGGAGGGTTAACATCACATTTTGCTGTTGTAAGCCAATTGTCCGGTCTTCCGTCATAAAAATACCCAGGTACCTCCTGGTGCCCAACAGCTTCACAGTGTGAGTGTCCAGCAGGGTGTCAGACTTGTCAAAAACAGGTATTTGACATTATCTTGGGTTAGAGACTTGAAGGAGTTAGGCTGCTATTGCTCTCTGCTCCAGCTCTCTGATCCCAGAGCATCAGGCAGCACGCTCAAGTACCTGAATCTGGGAAAGGAAAAACCAAACCTTTGGTTTTACAGCATTTGGGAAACTGTGTGTGTTTGTGCTAAACTGTCCCACTTGAGATGGAGCAGGTCCAGAGACTGAGCTTGGCACAAAGCTGCAAGCCTCAGCACAGAGCTTCTATGCTCTTGTGAACTGAGTTAAAAAACCTTGTGTGCTGCCTCCCTCCTGTTTTCAGTGATTCTCAATGTTGTAAATAGCAATTAAATCCTTGTGTCAATATTTTCAAGGTGCAAAGCCAGAAACTGCAGCACAAACTTTAATCCCAAACACCAGGATTGCTGTGGTGTGTGTTTGGCAGTGTGTCCGTCTCTGGACAGAAGTATGCCACGGGACAAGATGCGATCAGGAATCAAATATTACAGTATTTGAGTCTGGTCTGTCTCTCCCTAACATCAAATTATATAAAGCAAAAGGAACTTGGTATGAATCAGTGCAATAAGAAGGGTGTGAAGGCAAACTCAGGTCTGGCAGTTTTCATGTTCCTCTCTGTGGCCCAGTAACTTCTGCTTTTGGGGTTGATCTGGTGAATGAATTATTTCCTAGAAACAGATGGGCAAACAGTAGGAATGGTGAAGGTGTGTCTTGGTTCAATACTTTTTTCTAGCTTAAGCATCTGCTTATGCAATTTACTACTGAGCAATTAAAGTAAGAGGCCATGCTTTCCTTCTTACAGATGCAGCTCTTCCCCAGTAATGTTCATAAGGCTATTACACAGTTCAGCAAAAAGAACTGTGTGGGGTTAAGGGATCAAGCTGTGCTGTCACAATTTGTCATAATGTTCTAAATCTGTGTATCTACACTGGGGCATGATCTGATGGGTTGTACCAGTTATTCCCCCAAACACTGAGGATGGGCATGTATGTATCTGAGGGAAAGCCTGCTTTATCCGATGGGTTAGGAAACAGAAGAAGCCTAACAAGTGCTTTGGGCACAGGATGTTTCACGGCGTGTCACCAGACGATTCCAAGGAGCCGGCAGGTTGCCTCCCTTGGTCAAGTTAGTGATTAAAGCGTTAACCGGAGCCTCCTGGAGGTGGAACCGTGACTAAGGGCGGGCTCCTGTCAGCGCTTGGAGAAAGGAAAGTGGTAGGTAAATATTCCCGACGTGCACCGAGGTGCGGGGAGTGTCCTGGACTTCCAGCATTCCCAGTTTGTTAAGCAAAACAATAATTACCAGCCCGGTGGGTCCCGAGCAGCCGCAGCGGAGGCGGCTGTCCGCGCTGGCCATGCTGCCATGCCCCTTTCGCGGCTCAGGGAAAGGCGTGTGAGACTCCTGCTGCGCTTCTCCTGCTCGGATCGCCCGGCCAGGTGAGTGCCAAGGGCGGCTGGGGCAGTTCTGCTGCGCTCTCGGGGGAAGCGAGGTGTGCTTGCAGCCACCCGAACTCTGGGCACACTCCTCTGGGGCATGGGGGTGCCGGGGGAAGGAGAAATGCCCGACAGGAGTTCCCAAAGGCTGTGTGAGAGCCAGCTGAGGCTGGGCGGGCGGTCACAGGTAGTGCCGCTCCTCCTGTGCCCGTGGCCAGGAGCCCGCCGTGCCCTTCATTCGCTCCGGGAGTGACCGGGGAACGACGCCGGTGACCTTGTGCGCTCTTTTCGGCGGCGGGAAACGGCCCGTGCCGCTCGGGTGCGGGCACAAAATAACTTCTCCTAAAATGGGGGAACACAGTGTTTGAAGGGGATGTGTGCGAGCCCCGCTCTGGCAATGCCCGAGGGGAGGGAGCGTGTGCGCGTCCTGCGGTGTGCCTGGGAAAGTTAAGGGGCCATATTCACATAATCCAATTTACTGCTGGTTTTGTCAAATCCCATTCCGAGCCTGCCTGAGCAGAGGGCTTATGCTGTGATTTGTACTCAAGGAGTGCCCTTAATGCTCTGTACTGAACAGCTAATTATTGAAATAAGGTGTGAAGAAATCTGAAAGCCCGAGAAAAAAAACAAAGCCCCCTTTTTTTAGTGGGGAAAACATAGTTGTTCAGAATAAGTACTTTTTTGAAATTACCACCTTTTTCTTTGGTGGGAGGGACATCTAACGTAAACAAAAAGAGCAAAAAAGGGGAACGTGAAGTCCCACAACTAGTGTATATGACTGGTAAAATTATTCTGCTGATACTGAGTTTATCTATTGGAACAAATCTTAAATTCATCTTTATAGAAACCAATCAGGATCGAAAAATTTGCTAAATACCAGCCACTTGTGAGTTTAGAAGATGACTCAGCTGGACATGGTGTTGTGCCTATGTACAAAATATTCTATGTGCGTGTAGTGGATAGCTGAGTTAACAGGCAGCTGAGCCTTATAGTTTCTGTAAAAGAAATGGAAGAGGTTCACCCTATCCTGACTTCCTGTGGGTTTGGAAGAGCTTTGGGGAGCGCTGGGTTAAAATACCTAGGGGTCTTTGCTGAGCTTTGGGGTTTCAGTTTCTCTAGCAGGGGCAGAGGCTCTGCACAGTGCAATGCACTCTGCGGGCCCTGTCTTCAGGTATGGATGCACCAGAAAGCACATCCAGGCTCTTCCACAAACTGAGCTGCTGCCTTGCTGCTCCCGCTTGGCTCAGTTCTGGATCCTGGGTATCCCTCTCCTTCCTGTCCTCCTCTGCAGCTGCCTTTTTTTATCCTTGTCTAAAAATCTGTGTAGCCATTTGCTCTTAACTTCTGCTTTGTCATTCCTCCACTCTACTGTCCCTGGTCTGTCCCCTTAAGTAAATGACTTAAATATCACTGTACTGAATAAAAGGGAGTAAGTCCTCTTATCTGCCTCTGCACGGACACTCAGACTTTTTCTTTGGGGGGAAAAAAAACATTTCAGGTAAGATATGAAACTGACAGGCAAGTACAGCTCATTACCTTTGTGAGATTTGTCTTGTGCCCTGATGTGCTGATGCTCTTGCAGCTTTGAAATGTGCACTGGTCTGTTTTCCCTTTGCTTTTCCTAGACTCCTCCAATAGTTGCAGTCCTCTTCTAGAGATGTTCAGTTTGCAGCTCCCCCAGTTTTCATGTCCTCCTGACTTTCCCTTTGCTTTCCTTTCTTTCCTTCACTACATATTTCAGGCTTCAGTCAGTCTTCCTCCAAGCATTAGGTTTCTACTTGGCTAAGTCTCAGGCCAGCAGTTTAGTCCTGCCAAGATCCCACTTTCCTAACCTACCTGAGGAAATTCTGCCCTTCCAATCCAGTTTAACATAATGGTAAAGACACCTGTGTGATACCAAGTAAGTCAAGTGATGGCTTTGGATAAATGGCACAGGCAGATATGGCTGGAGTGGCTGGAAAATCAGCATGGTTTGGTTAGTTCAAATCAAAGGGAACAGTGGAAAAGGCATTTCACTTCTGTTTGCTTCCTCAAAAGGACTGCAGGGAAGTGGCATGGAAAGCAGCAGGATAGCAGGAGGTGATGGGAAATGTCCCAGCTTTGTGGGTTTAGGGAGTGCCAGTGCAAACATCCTGGCATCTGTCGTGTCAGGTACTGCTGCTGGGGAAGGCACTGTGCCATGGCAGCCCACAGGTTTGGGTCTTGGCTAAAAATAAGCCAGAATGTGCCCATGGGAAGGGTCCAGGGAGAGGAGGTTCACCTCTGCAGTGAGCTGGTGCTGTGGAAGTGTTTGGTGCAAGGCTGATAAGCACAGCAAGTCACATAACTGAGGAGAACAGTGAGAGTTGTGCTTCTCCCCCAGCCACAGCAGAGAAGGCTCTGTCCTGGATATTGCAGCTGTGAGGCAGAGAAAGGCTTTGGTGAAGAATTGTCCCCATCACTACCCACTCTTCCAGTTAGCTTTATTTTCAGCATTATAATGGCACCTGGCTGATTTAAAATCTGTTTGGGGTGCTTAAGGCAAATAATTTACTAGGCAAATAATTTACTAGCCATCCAGTGTATAGCAAAACACAGTGTTCATCTCTCTTGTGTATGTGTGTAAAGGTCACTTCTCTCTATGTGAGAGATCAGCTTTTTCCTTCAGATGAATCATTTTAAGGCCAAACAGTGTAGAAAAGAGTGCAGCTACAAGCAGTGAAGCAGCGCTGGAGCTCTCCAGTGTCACTGCTCTACAGTTAATAGAGGTGACTTTGCCATCCACTACTCTTAACATGTTGTTTCCTGACAGGTGCCAGGAAGCTGAGGTGTACATTCAGTTATTCAGGTGCCAAAGTACATAAACTCCTCTGCATCCTGTAAAAAGGTCTTGAAATTACACTGACACAGGCAGCTGCTTCACTTAGAGTTCTTAGGTAAATCCCATAAAATCAGATTTCAAGGTGTGGCCAGTGGTTACTGAAGTCATTTCGGAGGGAAAACCCAAGCAGTGGTATACAGCAGTGTATTCCTCACACACAAACTCATGTCTGTACAGAAGTCCCTGGGCTTGTTTGGCTTGCAGGTATGTTTTTGTCTTGATGGATGTCACCCAAAGGACAAAGGGATTGCTCCTCCTTTCAGTGAGCTCCTGACAGAGCACTGCTAGAAACACCAGCTGCTCAGGTAAAGCTCATTTTGGTAGTGCACCCTGGTTTTAGGGGTTATGAAATTACTTCCTCTATATTTTGTAGGGTGAAGGTCATGTGTTTTATATGCAAAACTTCTCACTTGTCCACATATGTTGTTTTTTAGAAACTATTTATCTATGATTTTGGAAAATAGGTGGCATCTAAAAAAGCAGCTCAGTAGTGCAGTACACAGAGGTGAGGTGTTTACTCTTCGCCCAGTCATGATCTGTTCAAGGTTGAATGTTCCCTAAATCAGTTTTTGGAAGGCTGCTTGTCATGGGGACTATAGACAATCTACCACTTTTCTGACATCTTTGACCAGGCCCTATCCATTGCAGTCTGAAATCAGATTCAAGTCAATCCCCTGGCATAAGGGACAATGGACATCGAGTGCTGTGAGTCAAATTCCTTTGTCATCATACCCAAATAAGAGAAATGGAAGTGGAATGATGAATTTCCAGTGCAGTCTTTGGAGATGTTATTGCTTTTCATGGGATTCTCTGAGGTTTTTTTCCCCAGACCTGTGTGATGCCACTTGTTCAGTTAACTCCTCAGTCTTCCTTTTATTCTAGTACCTGAGGGTGAAGGAAAGAGCCTAGACTCCATAATTAAGTTTATTGAGGAATGCATTGTTGAAGTCTCATGGCTCTGGCTCGTTGCCTGCATAACAGGCTTGAATCCCAGTGTGGAAACCTGTAAATTGTACTGCTACCTCCCTGAAATTACTGTCTTGTTCTCTCTTTGCTTTCTTTGTGTGCTGCAGGACACTGCTAATCATCACCACTCCTTCCCTTGCCTAGTTTTAGGAATCTGGATGGGGTGGTTGTCAGAGTCACAGTGTGTTTTGCTGTCCCTGGGTCATGTTCTGTCCATAGTAGACACATGGATCCTGGCCAGTATCTCAGACTGCTAACAACTCAAGCATAATCCTGGAGTTGAACAAATCCTAAAACTGCTTGAGAAAGTCCTGGTAGATGTAGTGCTTGGGATTTAAGGTGCTGTTATACACTTGATGGGAATGGCTTATGGCTTTTTTTACTAGGAGTGGGAAATACTTGGGTATTAAGGCTAAGTATGAAGTAGTCAAAATATGAGGTAGTGAGCCCTCAGCTTGACTGTCCCAGCCTGTGTCACTTAGCCAAGTAAAGCTTTGTGCTTGATTACTATTCCATCTTTTGTAGTAGCAGTAGTGGATGTATTTACTTTTTTTTCCCCTTTTGCTTAGATTCATCTCTTCTGAGTAAATGAAGAAAGTGACTATGAAGGCACAGCATCTGCCTTCTGTTTTCATCAATGAAGAGAAGTTTGTAACCAGGTAAATTATTAAATCCCTGAATATTTAATGAGTTTGCTGCTTTCTTTCAAGTGATTCCACATGTATTCCTTGACAGGGGATCCTGTAGATAGCTGAGTCTGTAGCCACAGCAATCCCTACCACTTAGCTTAAGCTGTCTACAGAGCAGAGCTGGCCTTCACATGGAATCAAAAGAACAGAGCATTAAGCCTTAGGGTCTGTGGGATTTGTTCCTTAAGGAGAGCAGCCCTTCTAGAGGATTCTGAAATAAAATTACAAGTTAGGGAAGAAGGCCTTCTTGTCCTGGAGATCTGTTGGAATTGACCCTAAGTTCCAGAGTTGAGCTCAGCTTGTCTGCAGCCTGGGGTTTGGCAGCCTTGGATGGCAGGGTATCTGTGCAGAAAGACTTTTAGGCTGCTAGCTCTCTGCTGTGGTCAGAGGAAGTGTCTCTTTCACCTACTTGTAGAAAAAGCTCAGAATTGCAGTCTAACTGTCATTTGTGGGATGCTTTTCCACAGTTCCACAGTTCAGTCTCCCTGGGAGGAATTTTTCCTACTGCTGCCCCAAACTCTGAGCCACCTGGCCTTTAGCTCCATCCCCTTTCTTAGGGAATTGTTTTTTGCCTGGTGACAAGAGTGCAGGAGCTGGAAGGAGCCTCTCTTCTCTCTCCTCTCTTCATTTCCATGGCTCTTAGTCCTCCCATGGGAAAGAAACTACCTGTGGACTCAGCCAGGGATGGGTCTGCAATGGAATTAATTTTGCTGCAGGAGAGCACAACTCCTGACTCCTGATGCTTTCCTGTGTGGCCTGGGCAATGCTGGTTTCTCCCTTTCCAAGGAAGGCTGTCAGGGCTTTGCCCAGGGCACACAGGCAGCAGATGCATCATTCCCTTTCTCTTCAAGAGTTGTTCCCTTTATGCTGCTGTTAATTTGGGATGCAGTGCTTTTGTGTCAGAGGTAATTCATGTGTGTGAACTTGGCATGCAGAAGCCTTTGGAAATGTATCAGGTGAACCAGAGTCTCTGGGGCTTTATTCCTCTATGTACTTGCCTGTTCTTGTGGTGAAATGTGCATCCCAGTTGAGACCTTTCTGCATGACAGCCATGGTTTAAATTTTCTTCACCTTGCATCAAGGGAAATAAGTGTTTCAAGAACCACTGACATTCCATATGCACTCAGGCTTGCTTCCAATGCAATTTCCAGACTGTCATCCCTCATCTCTGCCTTGAATCTGCTGTTACACTGCTTCTCTTCCAGTTCTATCCTGCAATCTTGCTGATGGGGCAAGCTTGCTGTTTGAGAATTGCACAATGGCTGGATCAAAAGGCTGACCAAAGGTTGTGGGATGATTTGGCTGGCTGAACTGCTGCCTCTCCAGCAAAACTGCCATAAATATTCAGGGACTGTGTGTAGGGCTTGGGCAGGAGAGAGCACAGGTGAGCTGTCCTGGGTTGGTGTTTCCAGAGAGCAGCCTGGGCTCTGTTGTGGTTCACCACTGGGGCACCTGACCTTGCAGCTCCTTTGTATCCTGCTTTTGCTACTGGATAAAGTGGTGAATCTGCAGAGCATGTTATGTTTTTGGGCTGAGTTGTTCTGCCAGTTACTTGGCTTTGGTTTCTGTTAATGGCTGTGTTTGGCTGTTGTCACAACAGCTGCTGATTTTCCAGACACCAAACTCAGCAGAGATGGCATCTGTCTCTAGTTTAGGGCAGGAGGAAGATGTGTTACAGTAAGGCCACTCCTGGAACTAGGCTGGTGCACGTATTCCCTTCTGGGGCAAAAAGAAGGAAAATGGTTTTTTTTCTCTTATGTTTCTACTACACAAGGACAAACAAGTCAGAGTGAGCTGCTGGTAATCTCTCCCTCAGGGCTTTTCTAATTGCTTGTGTGGTTTGTCACTGTTGGTTGCACTAATGCAAGGCTGAAACCTGAAAGATCTACTTATGCAAACTTCTGAGGAAGGTAATGGCAAGTTTTTCTAGACAAGACAAGAAACTCTGTGGAAATCTTGAGGGCTTGCTCTGAGAAACAGAATCTGCTTCAGAGATGACCCTTACCAGACCACTAACTGCTGTTAGTCTATGATTTTTTTTGCCTTTGCAGTCAACATAGACTAAGAGTAATAGGTGAGTCTCAGAGTGTGCCCCAAGTCCTTAAGTATTTCTAATCCATCTTCAGGAAGCTCACCTTCCCAACTTCCAACTTGGAAAAAACCTTTGAGATAACAGCTGTCAATAAAGTGATTGCCAAACGCTGTGAAGTGCAGAGACTTGAGTTTGAAGCACCTCTGGAGCAGGATCAGCAGGTCTGTCACAACATCTGTCAGACAGAACTGCAGATCTATCTCCTACTTGCCTGGTAATCCTGAGCTGCATCTGGAGCTTGCCTGTGTACAAGGCCAAGGCGTGCTTCATCTTGCTTGTCTGTAGCCAGTTCTGTGATCAGAGCTGGGCTTGCTTCTGATTCACATTCAAACCTCCTTGCATTCCCTTTTGGTGGGATGGCCTGAATGTGGTCCCTCACAGAGACACAAAGAACCTGGAATGAGCTGTCTCAACCCAGTGCAAGGAAGGGCTTTTGCCACCAGTATTCTGAGGATTAAAGAACGAAGTAAGTTAATGTTGAGAATCCTTGTTTAGAATCCAGTTGATAAAGGTAGTTAAAAATATTTTTTGTGTGTGGGATTGCAATAATGTAAAATAAATAATTTACATCCACAGAATTAGCAGGGAATGCAATGAACCCTGAGTTTAGTGCTGCAGCCCCTGTCCTCATGTTACCTGCTAGGTAAAAGCCCAGTTGATCTTTTCCCTTCTCACCATGGGAAAAGGCTCTCTGAAGCAACAGGACACTGTCCTGTTTATTAAGTGGAGAGAGAGGGATAGGTGTGCCAGGGAAAGCTCTCCATGTTCATCTCTGCACGGCCCTCTCCCCCAGGCACAGCTTGGATGTGTACCTGCCCCCCTGGCTGTCCCTGGTTCCTCTCTGGTGTGTGCACACCTGGGCCCAGGGGAAAGCCACATTCCTGGGGCCTGTCCCCATGCTGGGCTGCCAGTTCTCTGAGGCACTTCTTTATTTAAAACTGGTGGAGGAGTTGTAATAGTATTTCTGAAGGTACATGAGTTGTGAACAGCTCCAGCAGCTCTCTGAGGAACGTGTGCTGCAGAGTTTGCGGGTGCTGTGTGTTCCATCTGTGGGTCTGCTGTTCCAACAGCTCCCACAAACATGGAAATAACAGGCAGTATTTGGAAACAAACTCAGTGTCCTCACACCTCACTGTGAGGCAGGACATGAAACCATTGTAATCCTTAGTCCACAAGGAAGGATTTGTACACTTCCATGCAGTTGTTCCCCATGGTTAACCACCTCTGCTGCTGGGAATTGCTTGCTTGAATTACAGTCTGAGCCATCTTTAAATGGTGTGGGGAACAGTGTTTCATTCTCATGGCCTCTAAATGCATTTCAATAATTCTGTCATTGCTCAGCCCTCCATAGCCTGAGCTGCAGCTGGCTTTGTCTCTGTGGCTCCTCGTTCTTGGCAGAGGTTCTCCTCATCTCCTTCCTTTCTCCTCTCAGCAAAGACATGGTGCAAAGCTGTTTTGTTTCAGGCAGAGAGAAATAGAAATGTTAGACATCCTGTAGATGTTTGGAGATAGGAAAAGTATCTGCAGCAATATGAGGACTAAATGGAAGCCAGCATGCAGGGAAAACCAAGTGCAGCCTAGTTAAAGCAACCTGCAGCACTGGTGCATGTGGATGTTGTTCTGTTTGCTTCCCCCTCATGACTGCTACAGAGGTGCAAAGTACGAGCTATGCTGGGGCAGTGTTATTAACATCATGTGAGGCTGACTAATTAATTTCCTCTGGGTCTTTAAAGGAGCAACTTATGAGCAACCCAGTAGCCTGGCAAAACTTTTCTCTCAGAAAATGATGTATGGATCATGAATAAACCTATACAAGGGTGCAGTGGGTAGCACAGTTACAGGGTGTTACCCTGCCACATACCACCTGCATTTTACAGAGATGTTAAAAACATTTCTTTTTCATTGTGATCTTCATTCTAGAGAGCAGCTCAATTCTCTTCTGAAGAATTATAACTCTTACTATTCAGATCAAGAGAATCTGCAACTGACATGTAATCAGGTAAGGATTTAGGGGTGAGAAACTCCACTAATCTGGACATCACAAATTAGTGCTCTCTTCTCCTCACAGCACTGGACTCCAGCTCCACTCGCTGTGGTGTTGTTATTGCACGACAGGTTCCATCTAATGTAATAAACCAGAACTGGTTTCCTGAGCTGATCAGGTCAGCCTGCAGCTTTGGCTGTTTTGGAAATTGCTCAAAACTGAGGTTACACATTCTCCAGGTAATCTGTTCCAGGGCTGTGTCAGCCTCAGTAATTTCATTGTAGTCCTGTTACTTTGAGGGGAGACAGATTATTATTAGTTGATTATTTTTACTCCATTATTATACAGCACTGACTATTTCCCTGTTTTTCTCCAGCAAGAAGGAAGCACCCCCTTCATTGAAGGAATCCTGTCGATATTCTGGGGCGTGCGGCATCCTATCAGATTAAAGATTCAGGATGAGAAGCAGATACTCTCTTTTGTAACCCTGAAGTCAACAGAGAATGTGGGCTTTTTCCCCAGTAAAAGGTAATGGATGGACTTCCCTAGGGAGGCTAGCATTGCAAGATGGCTCGTGTTGTGCCTTCAGTGAGTGGCTGTGGCTGGCTGCCCTGGATATCCCAGATTCCCCAAAGGCCGTGGTGGTCACTGGACAGCAGAGCCTTTGAACAGTCTCTGCTGGGCAGGACAGTGTGTGTTTGTAGCACCTTTGTTTGGCCCTCAGGCTGAGGAGCTGGAAGGAGGCTGCTCTTTTTCATGGGAACTGACAATTCCTATACAAGGACTGGGAAATTGATGTATATAAATGTATAGGAAAAGAGCCAAACAATCCCCCTGTGTTTCCATGTGCACCTGATACTGGTAGCCCCTGAGAGGTCTTGTGTTGGTGCACACACTGGAGCATGAAGCCAGAATCTGGTGGGTAAGTGCTGAGGGATTGTCTGTCCCAGCTTACAGGTCTGCAACCATTGCTGCTCAGGTGAAGTTCAAGTCAGGCAATGGATACTGGCTTTGTCTGTGCAAAATTTGGTCTAAAAACCCCTTAAAATACTCACAGACCAGCTGTTCCATAAAATGACATTTTATATCCCAATGTGTTGTGCTCAGCTGATACAGGTACTCAGTGTACTTTTCCTTTGTTTTGAACACTGTTTCCCCAGCCTTGGTTGGTGAATTTGATGAGCTGATGCTGAATCTTGTAATACAGAGGCAGAGCCAATGTTCACCCTGAATGACTCCCTGATAAATTGAGTATTGCAGAGTTTATTTTTCTAATGACTTATTGTCTTAGCTTGCATGTGAGGCATGTTGGAACTGAACTGGGGATTTAATTCTGCCACCTTTGCAGCCGTGGAATTCCAGTAAAGTCTTCTTCTCCATCTCTGGCTGCTGAAATTCAGGGATGAATTTTGACAGGAGTAACTAGGAAAGAACCTGAGTTTTAGGCAAATCTGGCTCTCAGTTTACCTTGACCAGGTCTGCTGGTGTGGGGTGCACGTGGCCTGTAGGGCACTTCTTAAAAATCTTCTGGCTGGTGGAAATCTGTATGCTAAAGTAAACATTCACTCATGATCCCAGAAACGTGGGGCTGCCCTGACATGCTTTAAGGTATGCAGGGCAGCTTGGCTGTCTGATCTTAAAGGAACTTGGTAAATGTGTGCAATACAACCAAGATCTTGTTTGGCATGTAAATTGGGGGTAGCTGAATATTGTTGGGAATACATATATATATACATATACATATGAAATTCATTTTTAATATTGCACTACAAATTGGTTTATTCTCAGTCAGAGCAGTAACTGGATGAAGACCTTATGCTGAACAGTTTGGGCATAAGTTTGAGTTAGTATGATTTATGGAAATATTGACATCTGAAAGGCTGGATGGAACTTCCTGCTCTCGTACACAGCTGGTTTGGACAGCACAAGTGTAACCTGTGTAACTCTGTTCTGTAACTATTAAACAACAATATATGTGTTTTGTGTGCCTGCTTGGTAGTCTGAGTGTGATTAATCTAGGATGTTGCTGCAAAACAGATCAGGAATTACTGCAAGTTGTTTAGGTTGTGTCCTGGTTGATGTTCAACAGGTTTTACATTGGATGTGTTACATTTAGGATCCCTGGTCATACTGTATTTTAATATGAAGTTGTTATGACTTAAACTAAAATGACCATGCTGAAGTCTGTATGTTGAGCAGGGATAGGAATGTATGACATGACCCCTGGCCACAGGATAAACTGCAGTCACTGAGGAGTTACTGAGGAGCAGTCAATGGTAACTCCGTGTTTGTCTTTCAGGGGAATGACTCGCTGGGGAGAGTTTGATGACCTCCATCACATCAGCGGGGATACACTGAAATCTACTGAGGAGCAGCCAGACCTCGAGCAAAGTTAGTGTTGGTGCTCTCAGGTTAACCAAAAATTCTGTGTTCTGTGACAGTGCAAGAGGCCTCTCACACATCAGCCCTTCCCTGCCAGCCAAGGGAAATCTCTTTGCTGTGTGTCACATGCCCTGCAAGCTGGGGAAACACCCACCTAGGGCTGCTTAGGGCTGTGCAGGTGACTTGGTGAACAGCCAGTGGCGATGAGCTGTGCTTTCATCCAAGAAATCATTCCCAAGGGAGCAAATCAGCAAACTGCAAGCCCTGCAAGCAGCCTATTCCTCATCGTATGCCTCTGCCTTGTTCCTTTCCCGCTCCACCACCCCAAAAATAATAAATAGTTAACAGTAAATGAAGCCCTTCATTGAGAGCCTCCCTCCTCTGGGGGTGCTGGCAGCTGCACAGGACGTGTGGTTCTCTTCTGTCCAGGTTATCCATGCTATGAAAGTCACACTCTCAGGTCCAGGAGGGAGCAGGAGCTCGACTGTGCCACCCTGCCCCGCAGCAGCAGCGATGCCGCGGCCGTGCGCAGGAGGACCAAGCTCCCCACCATCACCAGGACAGAAGTAGAAACTCACAGGTTCTCCATCAATGGCCACTTCTACAACCACGAGGTAGGAAATTTTAGGCTTGGCTTTGTCACCTGAGGAGCAAGGAGCCCTGCCCAGTGAGGTGTGCCTCAGGCTCAGGCCGTGGTGTTGCTGTCTTGTTCCCAGACATCAGTTTTCACTCCGGCTTTTGGGTCAGAAACCAAAATAAGAATCAACAGCCAGATGAGGACCAGACAAGTGATAGAGCAGTTGCTTCAGAAGTTTAAGGTAAGTCTGCTGGCAGTAGGAAGCATGGCCGTGTTCTGGAAGCGTTCATTCCCATGTGCACTCCCTCCAGCACTGCGGGAAAGATGTGGAATGGCTGGGTGAGGACAGTGCGTGGAGCAGAGTGTAAAAAAACCCAGATGGACAATTTTAACCCTGGCGGTGCTGCCCTCCCGCCGACAGCCCCGGGAACTGCAGCTGGCCTAAAACAGCAGCAATTATCCCAGCGCCTGTCTGGGATGGGCTTTCTCTGAGAGCCAGGCGTGTGGAAAGATGGGAAGGTTACAGCTACAAGTACTGCTCAAGGCCAGTGCCATGCTGTCTGAAACTACTTTTTTTTTTTTACATTTCCTTGGAACCATCTCCCCCAACAATGTCGTACATAGTCAGAAGTAGCTTTGCCCTTACTGCTGCATATTTCTCAAATATCTTGATTTTCCATGGCTGCTTAGTGTTTAATTTATACTTTAATGGTCTTAAACTTCCCATTTAACTTGTCTGGAGACTTCACTATTGCAGAATTACTTTGTGTGGTTAGTAAGGCTTGTGAGTGTCTTGAAAGGAAAACAACTTCTAGGAGTAACAAGGAAGGGAATTACAGAGCAGGGAGTAGAGTTGTAGGGAATACATTACAAAGTAAGTGTTCAAAAGCTGTGCTGTTTTCACTGTCCCTGGCACAGGGACAGTGAACATGGCAGCACAGCTTTCTGTCTTGTCCAGATCCACTATCTTTAACTCTTGTACAGACAGGATCCCTGTCTCAGGCTTTGATCCAAATCTCTGAGCTGAGACACACAGGGAAAATGTGCTGAGAGGGAAGTGCTGGGAATATCTGTGAGTCTGAATGGAATTTCTTTTTTTTTTTCACAGATAGAAAACAGCCCCCATGAATTTGCACTTTACGTTATCCATGCGTCTGGAGGTAAGCCAGCCACTGCTGCCTGAGCACTTCAGCTCTGATCATTCTGTGTGTGTGTGGAATGTGTCCCTTGGAGTAACAGGACTTGTGCCAGGCCTCTGTCCTTGTTTGTGCACTGTGTGTGTGCTGTGGCATTTTGCCTTCTCAGGCACCCTTCAGAGATGTCTCCTCTGGAGAGGAAAAGCTGAATAATTGTGTGTATTTCAGCTGACAGCTTTGCATTGCATATGCTGAGTTCAAAGTACTCACTGGTCAGTGGAAACAGGTTACTTCCATAGCAGTTTACTTTTCCAGGAAAAGGGAGATTTGATCTTTATTAAAGGGAACACCTGAGAGAATAGGAGGGAACTGGGGAAGAAGGTATTTCAAATGGCACAACATTAGGGACCTGTTAGGTATCTGGTCCTTGCACTCGAGTCAGTATGGGATCCTTGTCAGGGAAAAAGGCTCGTGACTGCAAGTGGTAGATGGAGCCCCTGTGGGATGTTCTGTGTTTTGTGACACTGCTTATACATTCCAGAAAAGAAGCAGCTGAGGAGTAGGGATGTTCCCTTATTGCACAGGCTGCTGCAGGGGCCCTCTGAGAAGGTTGCCAAGTTCTTTCTCATGGATGGGGACATGGAAGAGATCAGCAGTGATGTATGTATATCCTCACTTCTCATAGCTCGTGGGGTTTTCCTCAGTGACCACAGTCAGTAGTGCCTTTCTTGTCTTCTCCTTGGTAGGTGGCTCAGTACATTTCATTCCATCTTCCCTTCTTGGAATCCATTCTGCACAGAATAAATGAAGAGGAGGAGCAGGAGATTCAACAGACAACTGCAAGGTAAACAGACACAAAATGAGGTGTCACAGAGTCCAGGGCAATCTGTACAATTGGCTCATGAGGAGAACATATGGATGTAGCAGAGTGCAGGTGGAACACTGTAATGGGAAGGCTGGAGGGATTGGGAGGTTTTGTAATCCTTCCCCTATCCTGCTGCTCTGAAAGATTCCATAATTAATACTGACTACACACAGAGTGGGGTCTTCAGAAAATTTGGACCCTCAGGGTAACTTCTCTTTATTTTGTTTGCTGTTTGCTTTCTGGGCCTTTGACTGGCTCAGTTGGTACTTGCTGCTGTTCCCTTGGAAAGGGTAAATGTAGTACCACACGTGGTACCATTTTGGTTCTGTAGCATTTCAGCCACATCAGTGCCTGATGTCCCCTTAAAACTTGAGGTGAGTGATGGAAATCCCCCTGGCAAAAAGGGGGATTGTCCCACAGGTACAAGCCAGAGGAGCTGCCATATTTGTGAGCCTCTCCTGAGTCCAGGAGCACTGAGAGGCTGCAGCAGCCACAGATCTGTTACTGCATGATGGGCTGATAATCACGTTGAATCCAAGTGTCAGGAAACATTTAGAAAATACTAGACTTGCCTGCATTGGGAAAGTTGGACACGGCCACAAAGGTTGGGAATGGACCCACATGTGAGCAGCTGGTTGGAATTTGGGCTGAAGGTTTGCAGAGGTTATTTCAATGCCTTCTCCCTCTCAGGTACACACGAGAGAAGAGGCTGATCCAGCAGCACCTGCGCAGTCGAAGCGTTCAGAAAACAGAGACCACGGTGTGATGGTGTGGCCCTGGAGAGCCCTGGGAATGCCCCTGGGAACGCCTGGGCTGCTGAAGGACAGTCCTGCTGCCTTCTGGGGTGGAACTGAGCAGTGAGAGTGCCCCGTGGGAGAAGTGTCCCCTCACCATTAACCCCTGCAGCGCTGGGGTGTGGGCTGCAAGCGCCCACAGAGATGCATGTTGCCCAAACTGCAGATGCTGGATCTGACTTGGAACTTGGACAAAAACTCCCCTGAAAAGCCCAAGGCTTTAAATCCTGCTGATATGTCACCTAGCACCAAGAGGCTGGCGTAGAAAAATGCTGCAATAACCAATGTGCTGATAGAAAATGTGCAAACTAGGAATATGGTTATCCCTCTGTTAAGGGAATGTTGTGTTATATTAGCAGAAAGCTTTTCAGTAGAGCCAAGTGGCAGAAGATATTTATGTATTTAAGACTGCAGGTAGGATTTCCATTTAAGTTATAAAACATCCATGCAAGATGCCTGAAATCCACTGGCTTCAGGCTGGTGGATGCTGAAACTGCTTAAGCTTTGAGCTGCTGTTAGAAAAACATAACTGGAAACCCTCCCACTTAGGAGCTGCTCAGCTCTTAGCAATGACAGGGAATTTATTGCTGAAATACCTCATGCACTGCAAAGTAAGAACTGACTGAACACTGTGGGGTCCTGAAAGGCACCTCAGTGGTTTCTGTAGTTGGAATTGTTGATTGTGTTCCTTCCTGAGTGTTCTGTTTGACGGGGAATGGAGGTGCTCAGTGAGAGGCTGCATGTCACACCCAGGGAGGGCTGGGCCCACGGCCTCCCCAGGGATGGAGTTTGGCTCCAGCCCAGCCCCACGCAGGGCACTGCAGCCCCTGTCAGGTCCTTCCTGGCTGAGCTGTGTTCCATCTTAGAGCTCCAGTTACAGAGATGTAAATAAAATAAATCTGTGCACAGCTCCTTGTCCTCCTGCACTAGCTGGTTGTTTCTACCTGGTGTCTGTGCCTTACCTCAGCTGCTTTGTCTCATGCAGGTAACAAATGCTTGTGAGGGAGGAAAGGGATGTGCAGAACATGTGGCCAAGAAATTTTATGGAGTAAATCAAATTGTAAAACTTTACACTGCCCGAAATCCTGTTACTGGGATGGGAATTCAGAAAGTAAAGGTCAAGGTGCTGATATTGAAGCTCCTCAGGCTGCAGCAAGTGTGCTATTTCAAAGTACAGTTTATAATCCTGCCCAGGAGAATGGGTAGGGACAAGGGAGCACAGAGGGCAGAAATAACAATAATTCATGGTTAAGAGGTAGGAATTAAATAGGCCATTTTTGTCACCATCTGATGTTCAAGACTTGAATCCTTTTCAATTCTCTTGTCTTGCTGAATTGGGACTGAAAACTTTGGGCAGACAGAAGTTTGGAGATAGGGCACAGAGCTGGTGCTGTTGGCCAAGATTTCAGGATGAGTGCAATGGTGCTGTGACTCCTGTGGGGCTGGTTCTTTGTGAGTGCTGTGCTATCTAAATGAACCATTTCTGACAAATACAGACAGGATCAGGGGAAGAATCTCTTCCAAGGTATTCTGGGACACTCAAGGAAACACAGCAAGGACACACAGGTGACAGAGGAGAGGGGGGGGTCACTCAGGTTCAAACACGAAGCCATTAACCACAGAAACAGTGATTACAGTCCATATCTTACCTGAATTTGTGCATTTGATCTCATCTGCACTTACACTTCATAAGCTTAGGATTTAAAATGCCTTTATTTGTTTTGTTCTGTGACTATTTGGGATAATATGATAACATGTCCTACCAGAAGGTGGTGGCCACAGCCAAACTCTGAATTTCCATCACTTAGCTTATTGTTTCAGTGGATTTCCTTATAAGGATTCAGACTCTCTCTGACCTAAAGGTGGCTTTTTGTCACTTGGTTTGCTTTAAATGCTCCCTGCGCCCTTTGTGTCATTTGTCCAGCGAGGACCTTCCCATGAACTGTGCAGCTCCTTATGCCGACAGCATTTTCTCACTCCTTTGGATGAGTTCTGGACCCTGGAAAAAGGAAAATCCCTGGGAGCGTCAGTGTCAGGAGAGTGGCTGGTGTGTCTGTGACACGTTCAGTGCTCATTAGGCTGTGACTGCACTGGCGCTAATTAATGGGCACGAGAGCAGCAGGCCGGGTTCGGCCGAGCTCGGTTCGGTTCGGCTGAACTCGGAGCCGCTCGCAGCGTTCGGCCGATCTCGGCTCGGTTGGGCTGAACTCGGAGCCGCTCGCTGCATTCGGAGCTCAGCTCGATTCGGTTCGACCGACCCCGTAATGTTCACCGTGGTTCGGCTGATCTCGCATTGGTTCGGCTTATCTAGTTCGGTTGGGTTTATCTAGTTCGGTTCGGCTGAACGCGGTTTCGTCCCGTTCCGTTCAGTTCCCCTGAGCTAAACTCGGATCGATTCAGCAAATCGCGGCCAGAATCGGCCCTTCGGGTACACTCGGCTGTTATCGGCCACACTCGTCTGTTGTCGGTTCCACTCGGCCACACTCGGCGCTTCGGCCGTACCTGACTCTGCTCCGCGGGGCAGTGGCGGCCGCTGGCAGGGCGTCGCTCCCCGGCCTGAGCCCCGTGAGGGGACAGAGCGCTGGGACAGCCGCCTCAGCCCGGGTCACCCTGTCCCTGTCCGGCCCCGCGTCCCCCGGAGTGCGCCCTGCAGCGCAGAACGCGGCCTTTGGGCCAGGAGCGGGGACAATGCCCTTGGCTCGGCAGCAGCGCCGGGAGGCAGCGGGCGGTGCCCTCAGGTGAGCGGCCGGAGGGGAGGGAGCTGGGCCGGGGGCACCGGGGCCGGGGCACCCACAGGGAGCCTGGGCTGCTTTGGGCGCTGCTGCGTGGGACCCGCTGTGGGGGGGACGGGTCTGTCCCGGGCCTTGCGGCTCTCTGGGATCGTGTTCCGTGGAATAAAGCTGGGGCTCGTCCCAGCGCTGCGGGGACAGCGCTTTATTGTATGAGAAACAAAGTTCACTCTTTAGAATTTTTACAAGTTTGTTAAGGGATAAAAGGCAGCGCTGGAGTGCTTGGCTGTTTGCCAGGAGCACCCGGTTACCTTAAACCGTGTTCTCTATATTGTGTTACATTGCAGTGGTGTATGCATATTCATTGCAGTTTATACATATTCAAACAGTCCTTTGAGTTTAGATGTTCTTTTGCTTGGTTTTAACCTTCATGCCATCTTGTGGATTAAACCAGTATATTTTATTTCTTCCTGTGGTGCCATCCTGTTTTATTTTCACTCCCTCGTTATTTGATGACGAGGGTCAATAAAGTTTTTCTTTTTTTTTGGTGCTCTGGTTTCTGTTTCTGTTATCTTGTGTTTCAGATAAGATTGTCCCCAAATGTGGGCAATCACCTAATTATCTGACACCTTTTCTGAGTTCCTTACATGTAAAAGCATTTTAACATTTCACAGTCTCTATTATGCTACAGTCTAAGATAGTATCTATTACACTGCTATTTATAAAAGCTATGCAGGGCATACATGAACTGACAGATTATACTTTATCAAGAGCAGTAGTTACAGATTGTACTCTCTCAGGATTTTTGTGGTCAATAATACCGTGCCAGAGCTAATAGATAAATGGCAAAGGCAATAACTGCATTTGTTATTTATATTTCTGGGGTGGGCTGAGCTCTGTTTTCCGGGAAGCAGCGGGATGGGTGTCCCTGTGCCCACCCCCCTGGGTCCCAGAGAGAAGCTGCTCCTGTGGCTGCAGCTGAGGGGCACTGGGAAACCTGAACGGTCCTGATGGAAACTGATGCAAAACCAGGTTTTGTTGGGTTTGGGACTTGCCATTTTCCCCTGATCCCTGTGTTTTGCCTTAGGAAACAGGAACTGGGCACCAAGACATTTTGTTACCCTAGAAGGGACGAGTTTGTTTGTATTCATTTCCTGAGCCACCTGGAACGATTTGGGTCTCAGTTGGTGCCTGAGAGCCTCCTTCTGTGTCCTGGGTGGGGTGGTGGCTATCAAAGAGGTAAAAGTTGGAGCAGGAGGGTGGGTGGAGAGGAGAGCAGTGGCTCTTTGGGGATTTGCATCTGGAAAGGGCCCTCAGTTTCCTGATGGGAGCCCTGGAAACAGAGCTGAGAGTCCCTGAGCAATGAGGATGGTGCAGCTGGAGTGCTGAGAGTGCAGAGGCTGCAGTGGGTGTTGTCTGCTCGGTCTCCTGATGTCCCATCTCTGATGCTGGGCTGGCACCCAGGCACCTCCCAGGGCTGGACACCCTCAGGGCAGGGGTGGTTTTGAAATGTTTTAAATGCTGCAGCAGCTCCCTCAGATTGGATGAGTGTGAGGATATCCAGCTCTTCCTTAGGGCTTGGAGCATGGCAAGGGTGCAGGGCTCATGGTCAGTCTTGTTTAAACACTTGTAATAGCAAAATATTTTAAAACAGAGACTTTGAGGAAATAACATCGGTGAGTCTGTTGCAAGGATAGGTACAAGCTGTCTTTATTAAAGATCCACACTGCTGGATGTTTTGTCAAAGCACTCTGGGGACAGAAGGTGTCCCCAAAGCTTCATTAACCCCTTGTTTTCTGCTGGTAGGGCAGGGTGTGAGCCCAGCCTCGGGGGCTGTGTGGCTCATCCTGCCTGGAGCAGGGACACCCCGTGAGGCTGAGCCACAGAGGTTCAGTTGTTGGAGCAGGTGGGGATCTCTTTGTGCCTGGGAATTGTTGTTGCTGCGTTCCTGTCCCAGCTGCAGGGTTCCCTCAGAGCCTGTGCCCTGCAGCAGCACTTGGAGCTCCTGTGCTGGGCAGGGAGCAGCTCTGGCCTGGGGCTTTCAGTCCCATCAGCGTCCATTGAAATCCAGCGTTTGTTTTACTTCCATCAGCCTCTCTGCTGTGCCACCCTCGGTGCCAGGGGACAGAGCTGTGGGAAGGCTCCATCCCATCTGTGCCAAGTGCTGCCAGCGCTTCCAGCAGCACTGCTGGGGCATCAAGGGCTGCCTTTGGAGCCTGGCTTTCACAGAGGGTTACACACTCTGCCCTTCAGCATCCAGCTGCATCCTACAGCTGGATAGTTCAGCTAGCAGGGAGCAGAGTCAGCTCTTGGGCCCAAACCAGGTTTTGTCCCACAGAGAGCGACTGAGCTTCCTGAGGTAGCACACAGATGTGCACTGGCCTTTGGGGCTAATAGTGAGTGCTGCCAGGTGATTGTGATAAGGTTGAGCTGAAGCTTTCTTAGAAAAGCCATCAGCTGTAAGGAGAATCTATGGAAAACAGGTGGCTGGTGCACTAGCTGGTAGTATAGGTCCTGGGCTTTTCTTCTTCTTCTCTTTAACCTGTTCTTAAGAGGACCCCAAAACTGCAAAATCAAAAGGAAGGGGGATGTGAGGGTGAAAGTTGCTTTTCATTTTTTGAAGTGTTGCTGTGGATTTTGATGTGTCAAGTGGCACTACCGAAACAGCATTGGAATAACCAAACTTCAGGACTCTGCACTTAATTCCTTGAATGTGTTTGTGTGGGTGCAGGAAATGCCAAATCCCAAAGCAATTCCATGTCTGTAACTTCAAGTGCAACATCTTTAAAACCAAGTGCTCAGTGTGGGCTTTCCACGTGGATGCAAATGGTCAAAGGCCTTTCTTGTGTCCCAAAAGCAAAAACCCTTTCTCTGTGAGGTTTTGGAGGGGATTCTCTTTGGGATTTCTTGTGATGCAGCATCTCGGGTGTCCCTTCCTTTGTGCAAAGTCCAATGGTAAAGGATGGAATGGCTGACACATGGGGTCTGGGATAAAAATGGTTCTGTTAAAATTGGGCAGAGAATGCAATAAGAAAAATGAGCATCCTTTCAATGTCTGCAATAGTCAGGAATAAAAGTGCTGGAAAAGGACACGTTTATGTTTGAATTGGTGTCACCTCTCATGGATAAAACCCCATAGTGAGCAATCAGAGCAGAAGTATGAGAGCTGGGATCTTTTGACTTCCACAGTGGATTTAATTTTCTTTTTCTCCTCTCTTTCAGGGCAGGAAAAATCATCAAACTCCTCCCATCTTTGCCAAAAGCTTTGGTGTTTAAGCAGCCAAAGGCAAGAGGCCTCAGCACCAGGGTCTGCACTGGAGGGCTTTGGTCCTGCCCATGCTGTGGGGTGAGCCGGAGGGACACAGGGCTCCTCTTTTCCTCTCTGCTGGGATTAACTGCCATGGGAATGCCATTGCTAACAGCCCAGCCCCAGCTGTGTCTGCTGGAGAAGGGCAGAGGTGAAGAGACAAATGCCAGAGTTCCCTGGGGATGCTGGAGTTGTGGTGTTGGCTGTGCCCTGAGGGGCAGGTTGGGCATTATCTGTGCACCCAAGGACTGCTCTGGGGGTTCGGGAGCTCTCAGTGCATTCCCAGCTCTGCCAGGGCTGGCAGCCGGTGCAGGGCTGGGTGACAGCCTCTGCTCGGGCTGGGGGCAGGCACTGGCCCTGGCACAGATGCAGGGGCAGGGCTGGGAGGATTTGGGAGCAATGGGAGGAGAATGAGGGATGGTGCTGGGCACAGTGGTCAGCCTGTGCTCGTGTCAGCACAGCCCTGCAGGGCCCTGGCATCTGGGAACAGCTCCAGCTCTCCTGGTGCCGAGGAATGGGCTCTGAGGGACTGGGTTTACCTGTGGCTTTCCAGGTCAGCAGGAACAAGGGCAATGTGGTGCCAGAGCTGTGGCCCATCAGGCTGTATTTCCCTCTGGGAAAGCAGAACAGTCTCTGGGCTGAGGTGAGTTTCCTGCAAGTGCTTAGAATCCAGGGGAAAGGGAGTTCAGGAATTGCATCTGCTGCTGGGAACAATGCCTTAGGCTTGCTTAGTTTGTGTCTGTGAGAAGTGGGCTTTGGGCTGGAGAGGTGCTGTTGGCAACAAAAGATGGAGTCAGTCCTCTCCAGGGATGTGCAGTGAAGGACTGAGTGGGAGGGAAGGGGAGTATTTAGAAATGATATCAGCATTTCTCCCAACATTGGGGTGGAGCAGTGATGGGGGTGGTTGGGTTTGCTCTGGGCCTTGTTATTCCTTGTGCCATTTTTCAATTCTGTTGCATGATTTACTGTCCAGTATCTTTCTAACAAAACCTGACAGAAATTTAGGTTTAGGATTAGAACTTAGGTCCATTCAGTGCAAAATCTTGCCAAGGCTGGAGGACTGTGATGATGGCTGCTCTCAGCAAAGGTCACTTATTAATGCTGTGTCAGATTTTCCTCAGTGCTGGGCAGGAAAGGTGAGGGTTTGGATCAGGAATTCTGCAAACAAGGCCTGGGTGATGGTTGATTTGTTTTGTTTTTCAGTGAGCCAGGGCTGGCACAGGGAATCGTGCAGGTACTGGTCTGGCACCGGAGCTGCTGCCCTTTGGAGCCATTTTAAGGGTATGATCATAGAACATTTTGGGGGCTGTTTTCAGAACTCTGGGTTTCAGAACTCCTGTCCCCAGCCCATTGCTAACCCTGGGACATCTGCTCTGGTTTCAGGCTGTCCTTGCTGGAGCAGCCTGATCCCTGCCATCCCCAAGCCCTGAGACACAGAGGGAGCCCTGTCCCAAGTGGCCTTTGGCACCTTGTCAGGAATGTGGCAGCAGCCCCGGGAGCAGGCTGGAGGTGGGAACTGGGTGTTTGAAACTGAGGAGTGCTTATCTGGGGCTGGGGGGAAGGGGGAGGAGTTTCCATCCCCCCTGGAGCTTTCCTGCTGGGATGGGGCAGCACAGGGAGCAGAATTAATTGTGCATCTCCCATGGGCATTGCTGGCCTTGGTGTCTGTGTTGTGCCATCAGACCGTGGCACTTTGCTGCTGTCACTGCCACTGCCAGCCCAGCTGGGGGCTGTGCCCTCCTGCCAGCCCCACACAGGAGCTCCAGGGGTGCCTCTGTGCCCTGTTGGGAGTGTTTGCTGGGAATGTGCCTCATCCCTGGGAGTGTCCCTTTGTCCCTGGGCTGCCAGACAGAGCTTTGGGCTGCTCAGGCTCAGGGTTGGATTGCCAAAGGCACTGAGAGGGAGCAGCACAGGGAGGGTGCTCAGAGAGGGGCTGGCAGAGCCCAGCTGGCAGGCTGGGCTGGGTGCTGCAGGTGGGTGGGTGTGCACTGCAGGGAGCAAATGTCCCCTTCCCTAACCAGCCCTGCAGATCCCAAGGGCTCCTAGAGCAGGATTTTATCCCTTACTTCCCTTTGTGGAAATTCATTCTCCAAATTGCCATGAGCAATTCTTGGATTTCTCTAGGAGAAAACCTCCCAGCAAGACAGATTGCAGTGGAGGCCAGAGTTGTGTTTGGAGCAGGGAGTGCTGAGAGCTGCGTCTGCCTGTGCTGCCACAGCCTGACCACAGCCACATGGAACAGCCTGGGAAAAGGGATTGGGGGAATTGCTGATGCCCCAGTGAGAAGAACACAAACTCACAGCCATTCAGCCTGACAGTCCCCTCCACCCAGAGCTCAGCACACATCCTCAGAGGTAAGTCCAGCATTTCAAGGAGAAAAAAAACACAGAAGAAAAAGGTGATTTATTTTGCTCTAAGGTTATTTTAAGTTGTTATTAAAGCCTAACCAACATTTGCTCTTGATTTTGGTTGGGTGAATAACGAGCAGTGGGCATAGATGATGCCATTCATGAAAACCTGGTGTAATCTAGAGGGGATACAAGAACTGTTTGTGTAGGAAAATGTGAGGGGATGTCAGGGGGAGTGAGGTGGCATTTTGGAGGGAATTGCTGAGGTAATTGAAGGGAGACCAGCAGACAATTTCCCTGGGAAATCCAAGGCCCCTCGGGCCCACAGCCAGGACTCTCCAGGGCTAAGGGGTCAGCACTGGAGACTCACTGTGTCCTCCTTCCTTGGCAGCAGCCAGCAGGGAAGGGAGAAGAGGATCCCTGTGGGATGAGGCTGGAGAGAGCAAGCAGAGGAGCAGCCTCGGGCTGGAGAAAGGCAAAGGGACCAACATGGTGTCACCAGGGCACCTGTGAGGAACAGAATGGACACTTGGAGGCCACATGGAGGTGAGGAGTGGATGGTTTGGGGCAAAATGTGAGTTAATCTCCAGAGAGATAAGTAGGGGATATTTAGGAGGGAAAAGCTGAGGTGATGAGTTCACCCAGCCTGGCACAAGGTGTGTTTGCACAGGCTGGGGCCAGAGGTGAAGGTCAATCCAAAGCCAGCCCTGCTCAGCCTCTAAATCCCAGGATAAGTTGTACAGGCTGCCCACTGAGGGATTAAAAATACATAAAAATGAAACCAAGAGCATTAATGAGATTCCTGGGAATCCCATTAACTTGTTGTCAGAACTCCTAACAGTTTTGAGCTTTGATGACAAGAATGCATTTCTTTATTTGGATTATTCACTATGTGGGATATGGGGTTTATTTGGATTTTAAAGCTCTCATGGTGGCCCTGACACTGCTCAGGAGCTGGTAGGAAAAGCAGAGTCAGAGCTCCTGGCAGGCATAGGGATGCTTTCCCCCATAGTGGATTGTGGAGGAATTGTCTGGGACCTGGATTGTCCCTCTGGGTGATGCCACTTGCTGTGGTTTGTATAATTCCATACATTTAATTCCCAAAACTTCCCAGCCCAGGGGTTTGAGCTGACAGGGCAGGACAAAGATTGTTCTCTGTGTGGTGCCCAGATTTGGGGTTCCCTGTCAGCTGTGCTAGATCTGATGAATTATACCCATAGCCCCAACTTCCCTGCTCCATTCCCACTGCAGTAACCTCACAGTGCCCCATGGAGTGTGGGTATTCCCATGCAGAGCTGCTGCCTTGGACAGCAGCTGTGTCAGGAGCCAGCAGAGCTTCCAAGGAAGCTCAGCAGCACAGGGACAAGGACAGGGTTCTATTCCATAGAACTGGCTATTTAGAACCCTCACCCCAATGGTGTCCCTGGGCTCACTGGACAGAGCTGCCTGGAATGGAGCTGATTTCACCCCCCTGAGCTCCAGGATGGAGAAGATGCAGTTGGTGTTTTAAAGCAGGAGAAGGCAGTGGCCAGATGTGCTCCCAGCCTGTGCTGAGGCAGCCCCTGTGCCCAGGTGGGGACATCTCTCCCTGCAGAAGCTCAGCTCCTTTCAGAGCCTCAGCAGTGGCCTCTACAAATTCTTTTCTCTCAGGAAAGGGATGTGCATCTCTGTCTTCAGCACACCTCCAGTGGGACCTACCTGTGAAAGCTTTCCATGACATCTGCACTTCCAGCTGCATCCCTGGAAAACTCCAAACTCCATCCCACTGATTTTCAGGTATCTTTGAGGGCTACTGCCTGGGATTTAATATCTGTGGGGGAAGACTGCCTTGGCTTTAATGCTGCTGATGGATGATGGCCTCAGGCTGGGGAGGAGGGAAGGGATTTGGGGTGGCTGGGACATAGCTGGCAGCTGTGTGGGAGCTCTGAACCAGGAATTGCTGTGTGAGCCCCTCTGCAAACGGCCCATGCCTCCATTCCCAGTAATGCCAGCTGCTCCTTGGGGTCCTTCTGGGCTGTTGGTGGTCTCTGTCCAGGCTGAAGCATTTCCATGTGCCTGGTCAGAGCAGCCCCTGGCCAAGGAGCCACGGTGCAGGCACAGCTCCTCCCCTGCAGATCCCAAAGACACCAGGTGCTGCTTGCCTTTCAGGAGCCTCTGGCCTCCTCCTGCCCTGTGCTCCCAGCCAGCTGGGACACACTGAGGGAACACCAAGGAGCATCACTGGCAGCAAGCAGAGACACCAAGGCCTCTGGGCCAGAAAAACAGCCCTGGCCTCAGCAGCCATCATCGTTTTGACCTGGCAACACTCACCTGCAGGAAACGCCCCCTGCCACAGAGCAAGGTAACCCTCAGGACTTGTCTTGTTCCTGGGGAAACAAAGGGACATTGTGTGAGCACATTTACAGCTGCTGGGTAAATCCTGGAAAGGGCAGAAAAATCAGGGTTATGGGGAAGAGTTTGGTGCTGACATGTTGAGTGCCAGCCAGTTCTGCCCTACAGCCATTGCAGGGGCTGGTGTGTAAAGTAGCATTAGCAGAAGGGAAGGAGCTGCATTTGTAGAGGAGTTCTCTTACTGGCAGCAGTCATTCCCATCCCTCACAGGACCTTTGGAACAACCCTGGGATTGGCTCAGGTGTTTAGAGCAGGGTACTGAGAAGGCCAAAATTCTGTGTTCAACGTGCAGCTGGGCCGTCACTTCTCAGCATTTGACTCGATGATCCTCATGGCTCTGGAAATAAAGAGCAAATAGTTTCTTTCCACTGTTTTTTTAACACTGGGGGTTTTTCCCTTGTATTTCCCCGGGGCTCTAGTCCCACACCAGGCACAATCAGAGTGGGAGCAGCAACACCTCGGCCCCAGCGGCCGTCCCAGAGCAGCTGCTCCCGGCCGGGGCGCTGCAGACCCCGGGGGTGCGGACACGGAGCAGGGGCTGCGGGCGCTGTGCCGGGGGGGCTGCGGGGCGGCGCCGTGTCCGCCAGGGGGAGCCCCGCGGGGCGGGCGGTGGCGCTGAGCGAGCGGCGATGCCGATGGGGTCCCGGGGCTGGTACGGGCGGTCTCCGTGTCCTTCCCGCTTCCAGCCGCAATCCAGAGGCTACTCCCGGGAAGCGTCATCCTCCTGGCGGGCATTGCAGTGGCACAGCAGCGGCTCTCTGCCGCCGCAGCCGGAGTGGCAGCACCTGTCCCAGCGTGGCTCTTCCCGACCGCAGTGATGCCGGTCCTGATCCCAGCCTCAATCCCCCCTCGATCCTCTGGCCCCAGCACCCGCATCCTACCTGCCGAGGAAGAAGCGGCTTGGCCCAGCTCCCACAGGAAATACCGGCAGGACCAGGACCGGAATCCCCGGGCCCAGATCCCGGTCCCACCTGAGCGCCTTGGATCCTGCGCAGCACCAGTAGCAGCCCCCGATCAGGATCCCCGCACAGCACTCAGACCAACGCTCCCGCCGTATGCCGAGCTGAGCATCCCCCGCAGAAAGCGGGACAGGCGTGGCTCCGCCGGGTTTTTTGGGTGGGCGGGGGGGAGGCGGGGCCCCGGGGGCGGGGCCGGCACAGGTGTGAGGGGCGGGGCCTGCACAGGTGTGAGGGACCCCAGTGCGGCTGCGCGGGGCGGGGCCTTGGGGGATTTAAGGCGCGGGAGGACCGGGCGGAGCCATGTGCTCCTCGGCGTTCGGTGAGGGAGGTTGCGACCGGCCGGGGCCCTATATCTCATTTCCTGTATATTTTTCTTCTGCGTTTGTTTTCTTTGTATTTGTTTTTCTCTATATCGCTCCTTTCAACTCTCCCTTCCATCCCTCCCCTACACCCTCCCTCTCCCCTCTAGCCCTCTCCTTCCCCCCCGCCCCCCCCCCCCCCCCCCCCACGGCCACCCCCCCTCTCTATTCCCCTATTTTACTCCTCCATCCTCTCCTTCCTTCCCTCCCCAACCGGGCTCCTCCCTGCTCCACTTCCTGCCCCCCGCCCAGTCACTCCCCACCCGTCCTCAATCCTGCTCCTTCCTCCACCCTGCCTTCCCCCCAGCCCCATCCCCTGCTGCCCTGCACACCCCGACCTCTCCCCACCTGCCCTCACCTACCCGTCCCCTATTCTCGTTCTCCATTCCCCGCTCTTCTCCTTTCCTCGCAACCGCGGGGTTCGGGGTGCCGGGCAATAATAAAGCCCTGAGGGCCGGAGCCCGGCGCCCCCGCCCTCGCTGGGGTCCCCACACGGGGCCGGACCCGCTCTGCGGGTGCCCTCATTGCAGTCCAACACACCGCCCGACACCGCCGGGGTTCCGGCTTTCCCAACATCACACTGGAGGGGGTCCTGGGGAGGGGGGTCCGAGTTACAGGGGCCCCCGAGTTACAGGGGCCTCCTCATTAGTAGGTAGTCCCGGGGGGGTGGGGTTCGGGGAGGGCCCCCTCCTCCGGTGGGGGTCGGGGCTTGGGGGGTAATTCTCCTTCCAGGCCTCGCCCCCTTGCCCGGACCCCTCCTACGGACGGGGTCCCGCCCTGGCCCCCTCCCAGGGACCCCATCCTCCGAACCGGGGCCCGGGTGGGGGGAGCAGGACCACGGCGGATGATCGTGTTCCTGGCAAGTTTTTTTTTAATGCATGATCACGCCGCGGAGTGACGTGCCCCCCTCGGCTTCCCCCCAACCCCACCCACCCCCCCTCCCTCCCCCCGGGCCCCGGTTCGGAGGATGGGGTCCCCGTAGGAGGAGTCCGGGGAAGGGGGCGAGGCCTGCAAGGAGAATTATCCCTCAAGCCCCGACCCCTGCCCGGACCCCCTCCGGAGGAGGGGGTCCAGCCTAATCTACCCACACCCCTTCCCCAGGATCCCCCCCAGTGTGATGTTGGGAAAGCCGGAGCCCCGGCGGTGTCGGGCGGTGTGTTGGACTGCAATGAGGGCACCCGCAGAGCGGGTCCGGCCCCGTGTGGGGACCCCAGCGAGGGTGGGGGCGCCGGGCTCCGGCCCTCAGGGCTTTATTATTGCCCGGCACCCCGAGCCCTGCGGCTGCGAGGAAAGGAGAGGAGAGGATGGGGAGACAGGAGAGATGGGGGTGGTGAGGACGGGGAGGGAGAGGGGTCGGAGTGAGGAGGGAAGCGGGAGAGGAAGGGAAAGGCTGGGGGGGAGAAGAGGGACGGTGGAGAGAGGAGGAATATAAGGGAGTAGCGGGGAAGGGACAGAACAGGAAGGAGTGGGGGAGGTCAGGTTTGGGAGGAGAGGAAAGGAGCATTTCAGCGGGAGAGGGAAGGGGGAGAAAGAAAGCGAATACGCGGAGAAGGAAGGAGGGGTAGAGAGAGGGACAGAAGGGGAGGCCGAAGCCTCCGCGCCTTACCTGCGGAGCCCGCACAGGGAGCTCCCGTCCGCACCGTGCTCTGAGTGAGCAAATGGCGGCCGACGGAATTTCCGGGGTCTAAATCACCTCGGCCCCGCCCCGCGCAGCCGCCCTGGAGCCCCGCGCACCTGAACCACGCCCGGCCTGCACACCTGAGCCACGCCCCGCCCCTGGTTCCGTCCCTTGTGCCGCCAGGCACCGCCCCTGGTACCACCCCCTGTTCTGTCAGGCCCCGCTCCCGGTACCGCCCCCTGTGCCGTCTGGCCCCGCCCCGAGCCCGCCCCCCCTTCCCGGGATCGCTCGCGACCCCGCCCCTCACACTTGGGCCGAACCGGGGCCGCTCCGGGCGCGGAGCCCGGGGCTCCAAGGTGGGGGCCGGGAATGGGACTGGGGTTCTGGTTCAGCTCCTGTCGGTATCGGCCGGGGGTCCCGACTGAGAGCCGGGGCTGGGGCTGAGACACTCCAGGGCCCGAGCCTCCCCGGGCCGGTGGCGACAGAAGCTGCCACGGCTCGGGCAGGGAGTTCCGGGGCCGAGGGGCAGCGGGGACAGCCCCATCCCGGTGCTCGGGCTCCGGCGCTCCCGGCGGTTTTCTCTGGCGGAGGGTGGGGGACAGGCGGGAGGCTCCTCGTAGAGGAGTTTCTGGGGCGTCGGGGCCATGGTAGGCCTGGAGGAGTGCGGGCTGTGAGGGAGGGATGCTCCTCTGGAAGCGGGTGTATCCGGCCGGGCTGTGTTCCCGGGCGGGGTGGGAGGTGCTGCAGCTGAAATAAACCTGAATACAGCGATTCCCCACATCTGCCAGTGCTGCCCCACAGACACACAGGACCAGGCACGGAGGGTGCCTCCATCCCAGGTCCCAAGCACTTCCCATAAACTGGATATGGGGTAGGGGTGGGCAATACTCTTCCAGCTGCCCGCTGCTACATCACACACGGGGTCACAAACAGAGCTGCAGTGCTGGCTCTTAACTGCCACGTGCTGTGTTTCGGGGGCTTGGAACATCCTGAGGGGATCAGGTTTGGAGCTCAGAAAGGGACAAAGTCCTGCATTTTTCACAGTGGAAAACAGAGACTAAATCCAGTGGGTTTGGGTCTAAAGGCAAAAATTTAGTCTTATTTTCACCTGTTGAGAACAGAGACTAAATATAGCATTTTTTGGGCCTTGAAACCAAGCTCTGGGGGATGATTTTGGGTCGCAGAAGCACAGCCCAATGTTTATGAAGCTCAGAAAAAGTAAAGTCCTGCATTTTCTTTTCTTGAAAATGCAGGTCTAGTCCAGTGTTTCTGGGACTCAGAAAAATGACCAAGTGGCACTTCCCAGAGACCTGGGAACAGCAGCTCAGGTGCCTGCTTTCAGCCCCCAAAGCAGAGGCTAGGGGAGAGCCTTTGGGTGGGAGGGCTGGGGATGAGGACCCTCTCTGGAGGAGGGGGTCCGGTCACCTTGGTCCCCAAAGGTGGGGACACCAGCACGCCCCAGGCTGTTTCAAGGGTCTGAGATAGTCTCAGGAAAGAAAAGCACTTTTCAGCCCCTTTTCCATGTCCAACTGTTTATTGTGCACAACGACTACAACAGTTATGACTTCTATTTAAACAATAACTATGACAAGAAAGAGTTAATAGTTATAACCAAGTTAATAGTTATATGTAATTGATGACAGTGAGTCATGTACAACTTGGCCAAAAGCCCAGATAACTGAAATTAGCTGGAGCTTTTAAGTGGCTTGTAACAAAAAACAGCAGTTGCTAAGCCAGAGCTGGAAGGAACTGGAGCAGCCATCAACTGGAGCATCTCAGTTCCAGAGCTGGAATGAAGAACATGCCACAGCCAGAGCTGGAGGTTCAGCAAGCTGGACTGGGTAACACCTGCAAGTGAAACAAGCAGAAGGAACAGACATCACCTGGGCCCTCAGATATCCTGAGCAATAAGTCAGCAGGGGTCCATCAGCAGGAGCTGTGAGCACCAGGAACAGCTCTTGTCCAGTGTCCATCAGCTGGAGCTGTAACAGGCACAGGCATCCCTGAGGGAGAGCTGAGCTCACCTGCAGCTGCAGCAGGAACGTCTCCTGGCTGGATCTGGAACTGGTGCACCCTGGATTCCCAGCCAGGCGCAGGCGTGGATGTCCCTGATCAGGAGCTCTGAGCAGCCTCTTCCCTCGGGGAGTGAAGCCAGGCCAGGTGCCCCTCTCTGTCTGCATGGAGGTGGCTCCCAGTCCCACCCCTGAGAGCAGAAGGGAGGCAGGGGCTCTCCTGGGGATGTGGTGCAGCAGCGTCTCCTCTGTCTCTGCAGAAAGGGGGTCAGTCAGCATCCCCAGGGTGCACAGCACAGCCCCACAGGAGATGCCTGTCCCCCCTCCCAGGCAGGGGCAGCCCTTCCCTCCCTGCTGCCCCTGCTTTGGGCACAGACTGTGCACCGAGGACAGGGAGGCAGAAATCTCAATGGGAGAGCTCAGGGCTCAGCCCAGAAAACGCACGTTTCTGCCCAGAAGAGCAGAGGAGGAGGCACAGATTGCTGCAAGCCCTCTGCTCGGTGAGGGGCACTGTGGGAACCAGCCACCAAACAACACTGGGGCTGAGCCTGGCCTGGCCCAGCACCTTCCCCCAGCCACCCTCACCCTGCCCCAGAGCAGGACTGGGGAGCCACAGACTGTGTTGCCCATCCTGATAAACATCACTGAGCCAGGCACAGCACAACCCTGATCCCAGCCTGAACACGCCACAGGGCACATCCCTTAATCAACGCTGAGCCAAGCCCAACACTAAGGAGCAAATGACACCGGCCACAAAGGGCCCAGAATGGCCAGAAGCCCCCCGGGAGGGGGAGCAGGGCAGGATCGTCCCCAGCCCGTCTGTGACCAGAAGCCAAAGCAGCAGCAGCCCTGGGTGGTTGCTGATGGTGTGGGGAGAAGCCACCCCCGGGCAGCTCTGGTGCAGCCCCTTCTCCCAGCTCCCTTCACAGTGACGGCTCCCACAATTGTCAGGCACAGCTGAATCCCAGCCCCAGTTCCTGTCCCAACCCCCCTGCAGCCAGGGCCCTGTCCAGGAGCATGGCCACTGCAGCCCCAAACCATGCCAGGACAGGCCAGGCCACACAACCAGAAACCACAAGCACAACCACGTTCTTCCCAAGGAACAGCCAAGGACAATGCAGAGGCACAGCCATGACCCTGGCCCTGCTGCCAGCCCCAAAGTGGCCCACAGCAGGGCCAGCACCAGAACCAGCACAGTGCGTTCCCCTCAGCCATAGCCTGGCACGACTTCCTCAGGTCATGTGCATCGGGGCATTCCTTCCTTCCTGCCTGATCCCGCAACCTTCCCCAAAGCTGCCCAGGTCAGAGCACTCACCTGGGCTCATCCTCCTGTGCCAGCCTCTCTTGGTGCCACGCTGGGGCCGTGCTCCTCACCTGGGCTCATCCTCCCGTGCCAGCATGCCCAGGGCTGCTCCTGCTGGGGCTGTGTCCCAGGCTGAGCCCCTCGGCCAGTCCCCTGTGCTGTTTCCTGCATGGAGGCAGTCCCTGGGGAGGAAGAGGCTGCAGCTTTGCCTCTTGGAAGACAAAGCTTTTGCCCCAGCAGGAGCTCCCAATGCACACCACAGGTCCTTGCAGGCAGCAAAACACAGTGGTGAAAGCAGACCCTGCTTCTAAGGACTGCAGCGACCTCTGTGGACCCTCACCTGCCCCTTTTGTCACAGGGCTGCAGGGGCTGGGGCACCCCCCTGAGCCTCCCTGGAGCTCCTGAGCTTTCTGGACAAACACGAGCCCCCGGTGCCTCTCAGAAGCTTCTCCTGGGCCCAGGGCTGGTGTAGAGGCTTTGCCTCCTCTCCCTCCCCCTGCCGTGGCTGTAGGCCCCACCTGCCCCTTTCTTTGGTGGCTCTGCCTCCCTCCGGTGAGCCTGGGAGCAGGGACCCAGCTGTGCCGAGCCGGGCTACCCAGGCAGGGCCCTGGACAAGACACAGCTGGCTCGGAGACAGGGACAGTGAGGAAAGCCTTCCCCAGACTTACCGAATTTCACAGGAATGACGCGGTGGCTGCAATTGTTCCATCCTCTGCGAGACCCCATTCGGGGAGGGTCCATTTTGGGGAGCAGTGCCGGGCAGCCTTCTCTGCAGCTTCCCCGCGGCTGAATCCCTGCGAATATATTTGGAAAACACTTGTGTAGGTTCCAAGTTCCAGAGCACCCTTGACTCCCTTCTCTGCCATGTCACACTTTCCCGCGGGATAGGCCCGGGGCAGCCCCTGAGCTCCCGGCACTGCTGCTCCTGCCCCCGGCTGGGAGCCGCAGTTCGGGATAGCCCCGAGGTGGGAGAGCACGTACTCACCCTGAGCCCGAGCTCCGGAACGCCTCGTCCATGCCCGCAGACACCCAAAGGTCTCCCCAAGAGCACAGTGCAGCCTGGAAAGGGCGGGGGCCCCGGCCCCTTTGCCAGCAGCCGGCCCCGACCACACGGCCGGGCAGCGTCCGGCTCCCTGTTACAGCCCAGTCACCGCCGCGGGGACCGTGCCCTTCTCCCCGAGGCGCTGTCAAACCACAGCCCCCGTCAGGGCCTCGCCGCCCACCCAGAAAAGGCCGCGGGGCCCGCACGGCTCCGGCCCCGGGCGGGGCTCGCCCCCGGCGCTCCGCCCCCGCCGAGGCGCCCCCTGCAGCACGCGCACCGGAACTGCAGGCAGCGCCCCCCGAGCGCATCCCGCCGCGGCCGAGCCGGTGCTGCGGCCCCACGGCGGCACTTCCCGAGCGCCGGCTCCCTGTGTCCCTGTAGGGCCCTGCCCGCTCCCGGAACGGGCCCCGTGCCACCCACAGTGGCAGCCAGGCTTGGTCCCTGATCATTCCCGGTGAGAAGCGATCCCAGCTCTTCCCCGTTCCCGAACGGCCGCTGCTGTCAGAGGCAGCCGGGTCGCATTTGACACGAGCCCAGTTCGCGGTCCGAACTGGGACCGAACCGAATCGAGCCCTGCTCAGCCGAACTGTGCCGAACCGAATCGAGCTGGGCCGAACCCAGCCTCCTGCTCTCGTGTCCTTTAATGAGCGCCTGTGATGGACTTTTGGATCAAAGCATTTTCCCTGTTGATTTCCCTGCCTCTGTTTCCCTCTTGCCTTCCCTGTGCTGTCTCAGCCCGCTGAACTTCTTACCCCAAAACTGCATTAGCTCCCCTTTACCCTCCAGTAAATCCCATCTTCCCTACTTCTCTCACGTCCCTCTCTTTACTGCATTCCTTAACTTAACAAACCATCCCTCACCCGTAAGCTTTGGTTTCGGTTAGATTCGGCTCGGTTCGGCTGAAGTCGGAGCCGCTCGCTGCCTTCGGAGCTGCTCGTTTTGGTTCGTCCCAACTCGGCTCGGTTCGGCCCAATTCGGAGCTGCTCGTGCCTTCGGCAGAACTCGGCTTGGTTCGGCTGAACTCGGAGCCGCTCTGTGTGTTCGACGCAGCTCGGTTCGGCTCGGCTCCCTGAGGGCGGGAAAGCGGCGCCGCCTCACGTTAAACTCGCCCGGCTCGGGGCTCTCCTGCTGCCGCCTCCTGCGGGCGGCCCGGCCATCGCACGGACACGACCGGGAGCGCGGGGTCGGGCAGGAGCTCATTAGGCTGTGACCGCACTCGCGCTAATTAATGGGCACGAGAGCAGCAGGCCGGGTTCGGCCGAACTCGGTGCCACTTACCGGGTTCGGCCAAGCTTGGTTCGGCTGAATTTGGTTCGGTTCTGCCGTGCTCGGTTCACTCACCATTACATATGAGAGGCATCACTGCTCTTCCCTGCTGCTCTGGGAATGCCGGGCACAAGCCTTGGAAAAAGCCTCAGGAACAAGTGTCCCCCTGAGACGGTCATCGGGTGCTGGGAGCAAGAACCGCCACAGCAGGGTGGTTACATCTTGTGGGGACAAGAGTTACCCCAGGCAAAGCCTCACCGTCACGCCCCGGGGGTGAAGGAGCTTGACCACAGCACGTCTGGGGACACATGGATGGACCTCCCCCCTAAACTCCCAGAATGGGGATCCCCTAGGGACCTGCACTGCAGAAACTGCAACAGGAACTAAAGCAATCACCAAGCTAACACTAACAAACCTAGAAATACAAGCAAACAGACAAACCCAAACCAAAATTAAAAAAGGCTGGAGGAAAACGCAAATGTTCCGGCAAGCACAGACCAAACTGACAGGTCAGAGTTTCCCTCATCACAGTGCCCCGGGCTGTGCCAGCTTCCCCAGCTTCACAGGGAGGGCAGCGTGCCAGGGCTGCCTGCAAGGAGCCTTCTGCAGCAGGCACCAGGACAGAAGGGCAGGCAGGGCACCTGGCATCGTGGAGATATGGGAAGCCAGGCCCCAACAGGCAACAGTTATGAGCTGGGCAAAATCTTTCTCCTGGAGGATCAAAGGTTCTCTGGAAAAAATGGAGGTAATCCAGAGAAATCCATTCCTCCAGGAGATAAGGAGGAGTGGGCACCCACCAGGAGATGGGGAACAAGTGGGAAGTGTGTGTGTGTGTCAGCTCCTGCCTCGGTCACAGGTTTGTCCTGGCAGTGGCAGTGTCACAGATAGAGGTACAAATGTGGCTGACAAAGCCCTGCTGTCCTCAGCAGCTGCCCACGGCACACCGCAACAACTGAGAGTGGAAGCTCAGAGCCCAAGGGAAAAAGTCCTGTGTGAAGGACTGTGTGCCCTGCACATCTCCAGGAAGCCACTCACCAGCTGCTGGAGCACCCGTGACTCTGTGGGACAGCTTCCCAGCCAGCACAGCAGAAAAGAACTCAGCGTGGCTGTGCCAGGGTTGTATGTGCATCTCCACAGCCTGCAAAGAAGTCAGAAACAAAAGAGAACATATCACAATTCCAGCCCTTCAAAAAGAAAGGAAACTCAGTCACGTGACTGAGGAACAGCCACTTAGTCCTGGAGGGTGCAAGTGCTTTAATTCCAGCTGTGCACATTTAGTATTCAGTGTAGCTCAGACCTGGGTGTTTCTCTCTGGCTCACCCCCAAAGTCCAGCTGGAAGCGGGGCCACATCCCTGCCACGGGTAAGGAGGCCTATGCCTGAGCATCAGCTGGAGCTTCAGCCTCCTCACTGCTCACTGCAGCGCACTACAAAGCAGAAATTCACCCCTCTAATGTAGCTGTGGACCAGTTTGGGCTGATGGATATGGTGCTGGGGGATACAAAGAACTTGTTGGCAAGAAGCTGCCGTTGACGTTAAAAAAACTTCAATATGAAATTGGGCACGGTTACCTGAAACCAGGGTGATTTTACCATCTTGCCGAGGTGGTGTGTTGCAACCAGTCACAGGAAACTTCTGTTTCTCTGACCATTCTCTGAGACAGGCAGTCCCTAAAATCTCTGGCAGTCAGAAAGCGCAGGCTGGGAAGGAGCTGCCAGGGCCCAGTGGCCGTGTGTGGTGTCTGTTTCCCCCTCTCCCAGCCTGGCGGAGAGCTGAGAAGCATCTTCTGGCCGGGCGTGCCGTAAGCTGTCAGCCAGGTCTGCATCAGCTCCCCCAAGCTCTGCAAACACAAAGGTGCCTGTGACCGAGGGCTCCCTGGCTGACACGAGCCTGAGCTTTATTTCAGTCCCCGGAGCCCAGCAGGACCGTCCCGCTGGCCACGCCGCACGCCGCGCCCGGGGAGCCGCTGTCTGACCCGGGCGGTCCCTGTCCCGTGCAGCCCCGCTTCGCCGCCCAAGGACACGTGTCCGCTGCCGGCTCACTCCCTTCCTTCGCTGCTGGCTCCTTTACTTCGCTGCCAGCTCCCTTCCTTCGCTCCCGGCTCCTTTCCTTCGCTCCCGGCTCCCGTTCTTCGCTCCCGGCTCCCGTCCATCCCGGCCAGCTCGCTGCCGAGCACCTGCTCCCGGTGGGAGGGGCCCGTCCGGCTTTGGCGCGCCTTCCCGCCCGAGATGGCGCCGCTCCGAGACACCCCGGCTCGGGCGGGTTTTACTCCTGTTAAAACCGATGCTTTCGCCGCTTCATCTCGGTGATGCTAAGTTGCGGTGATTAGGTCGGGTTGCCATGTACGAGACGGCAACGATTTCCCCCGCTCCAAACTCTCTGCAAGCTCTGCAGCGTCAGGAGTGTTGGCTTTGTTGCCCCGTTCGACCACCCGGTAAAGCCACAGCCCCCGTTTCTGCTCTCCTCTGCAGCGTCTGCCGAGGGAGACCCCGAAGGAAACAGTCCTGAGGATTAAATGTCCATGCCTGTACACAAATAATCAGTCTCTGCACCAGGACCCCCGTGCAGCCAAGGGAGGGCAGGCAGCACTGCTGGCTGCACCTCCCCTATGACTGAGCAGAGATTTGAGATAGCCAAAGCTGACAGGCAGCAACAGAAGTCTCACTGTGTGTGCTAGAAATCTTTCAGTGCTAAATGCACACTGAACCAGCCTACTTGTCATGTTTCTTCTAGTGAAGCATTAGCATTAGTGTTAAAGCTTGTTAATGCGATACAGACATCATCCAGTGGATATAAATATATATTCCAGCTCAGTTTGGGTGTGTTGCTGTACTGAATAACGTGGGAGAGAACGGTGGCTGTCACTCCTCCTTATGCTGCTGTTAAACACAATCACTGCAGGGCCTGGGCTGGCCTACCTTGCTAGGAGAACTCTGGGGGGAGTGACAGAATATTCAAAGTAATGAAACACTGGCATGACAGTATTATTTCCAAGTATCTATTTCTGACACACTTGTTGGGGTAATTACTCTGCGTAGTATTTTTTACTTCAGGCAGTAAGTTAGGTGTATCAGCTTCATCCTGAGCAGGTGTCAGCACGTTCCCAGAAGGAATGTTAGCTGCTGTCCAACCCGCTACAGAGGCCAGCAGGAACGGGGCTGGTGCACATCTGAAATGAAGCACACTTTTACTCAGACTGCTTTGTGAAATTTTTGTTGAGATGTTTCTGCACACCTTCTTGTGACATGTTGAATTTAGAGATGAGCTGATAAAGGCAGGAACACTGTTCTGTCATCACCGTCTGAGTTTTTGAAGATTTCAAGCCCCTGCATATTCAGTTCTAAAATTTTGACCATTATTTATGACATGGATGACACCACATCAATTTCTTTAAGGAAGCCCATGATGCACAGATGCTGCAGACCCACTTCAGGCACTGATGAAGTATTCAAGTCCCCTTCTTCCCTCAAGAGTTTGGCATCACTGCATTTATTCCAAGTGCTGTACGCTCACATCAGGATTTATTTGGATATTCTGCAAATTATATGTACATGTGTACAGAAGCAGCTTTTATGTTAGCTACAAATATCCTCCAATGAAACTCTCCATCATGAATCACATTTCCTTAAGGAAGTTGGCTCTGCTAAAATAATGAAGCTAAATTCAGATGGCCTGGGGCAAACCCTTTGGCAGATATGTGTTTTTATTCCTGTAGTCTAAATGAGAATCTTTTCAGGATAATCTAAAATATCCCTGGACCCAGCTTCCTTAGAAGAGAAATTGCACTTGGTACCATAATGACCTTAGGAAACAAAGCTTCATTTAAACTGAAAAGCGTCAGCCACAATTAAAGCACAATTAAAGCAGCTTCATTTTGCTATGATATGTTTAAACCACTGCCAGTTAAACCATAACAGGGGCCACTGACCTTAAGTTTCTAACAAGCAATTAACTCTAGCATGCTTCCTAAAAATTTAGTCCTTTAGTAAATTAGAAAAAAATCCACCAAAACAAAACAACCCCCCCCAAAAACAACAAACCAACCCCCCCCCCCAAAAAAAAAATAAAACCAAAACAAAAAAAACCCACCCTCCAATAGGTGAGTCTGAGCAGGTTCATTCTAGAGCACCATCTTTCATTATTATGAATTCCACTGAACTAATTGCAATCATCTTCTACCCAACTCTCATCCCCCAAATCCAAGAACTTTGCTGTTTTTTTTTAAAGCAAGTATCTCTACCTCCACGCATCAATTTTTTGGTCAAAAAATCCAAAAACCAAGGGGTTCCAGGTTAACAGCAGCAAAAACTGATGTTTAGAACAACAGCTGTTGTTGCAGTACCTGACAGAAATGCCCCCCAGGCTTTACTGTCTGGTGGTTCCACTTGTTCTCCCTCTGGGGCAGTCTCACACTTCTGAGCTGCGCATGGCCCCAGTGCTGACAAGCTCTAAGGAGGCACCTGAAGGCAAGCTAAATAAACACAAGACTTACATTACCCCAGTTTGCTGTCATTTGCCTTGAAGAGTGCTTAAATGTTTCAGTAAGTGTAAAATTGCAACACTCTAACCGCTGTCTCATTAAGCATCAGAATAAACAGCTGCTTATTTTAATGGCTTTCTTCAGGCAGTTCTTTTGCCACATGCTGGGGTCTGTGCTTAAATATTATCAGAGGCTGATTCTGCCAAATGCAGTCTGTGGCTGCCTGCAAGGTAAAAGCATCTCTGAAAGCACCACCAGCCCTACAGCAGCTGTATAGCAGTAAAGAAATGTGACATAACTTTGGAGCCACTGAAACGGTACAGTTGCCTCCAATCCCAATTTTCTAGCTGAGTTTTGCCAGCAAACAGCCTAGCCCTTGGATTCTTCTCCAAGAAAACCACTGATATTTGAGTATGACATTTTGTTTCTGCTTGCTTATGTGTTTGCTTCATGCTAGGAAGTGCCAGTCACATTTCACCAGTCCTGGAGACCCAATTGGACATTTAAAGACAAGTTTCCGGATTGTCCCAATATCTATTATCAGAGCAAAAAGAGATGCCAAACCTTACAGAGCGATTGTGAAACTGCAGGTAGAAGTCATAACAAACTGGCAAGCAAAAGGCAATGCATTGCTCTATCCAACATAAATCAAAGACCATGGACATGTAGTAAAACTGCCTGCAATTCTGTCTTTGCTCACAGAGCAGCTCCCCAGGACCCAGCTGATGATGAAGGCAGGTTTTTGTTTCTCTCATGTGGACCTGTCCTCTCATGGCTGAAGATTCTGCATGGTCACTTCCACTCCAGCTTGGGTGTTTATGCTCACAAAAATTCTCTAGAAATAACAATAGTTTTCAGAGCTTCTTCATTGCCTGTTTTTATAGCAAGCTTGAGTGTCTGTTTCTGATTTTATGCCTCACTGTTATTTAAGTTGCTGCTACACTGATTGTTTTCTCTAGCAGTTAAGGATGTAGCCTGTAAAGGAGTCCTTTCCAATAATGTGTTCCAGAAAACCTCTAAATCTACCAGGCTACCACAAAAGGGAAATACCTGTTACTGTGGTGGGAGGGCATGAGAGTCGTGGGGTTTTTCTGTTGTCGTTGTTGTTTTGTTTTGTTATGGGGTTTTTGGGGTTTTTTGTTGTTTTGTTTGTTTTGTTTTGATTTTTTTAGTGGGCTTTTATGTTTGGTTGTTTGAGTTTTGTTTTTTTTTAATCTTTTACAGCTGCAATAAGAAGTCATGAAGTCTTCCACACCTTCCCACTTTCTCCCCACCCCTTGGCATGATTTTATATCTCTGGGATTAGGAGACAGTGGTCTCCCATTTGCTGGTGACCTTATGACCTTCTACAAAGTACCAGGCCAGGTGCAGAGCAGAGGAGTACTTGCTTTCTCATCTCCCAGTTGCCAAATCTGGTCAGGATTTCCTGAAGGCACTCAGCACACCTACATAAACCCATACTCTGTGTGCAACCTTGCCACCCAGCCATGGGCCCACTGCTAAGAGAACTCGAGTCCTTGATGCCTGAATTTCCCTGTCCCAGCTTTAGTGCACTGCCAGCACAGGCTCTCAGCAGGTGCCTGTATCCAGGGAGAGAAGGAGGCAGCTTTGCAGGCTGGCACCAGGTGGTGTCACCTCCCCAGCAGAAACATGCTGGGAATGGAACATGAGACACTGCATTGAATGGGACAAACAGCTGCCTGCCAAGCTCCACAATACTCCTAGATCCAGGCTCCAGTTTCTCTCCCAGGGGAGCTGCTGCCACCAACATGTGCCCACCCTGGACCATAGAAGCCAGTTACAGAGCTCATGCCTACCACACCAGATAAGGAAAGGGATCAGCACTGATGTGACTCCTAAATCAACGCCAAACCAAAGCACTTACCTAGAAACACGGGCAGTAGAAGCTTGTCTAGCCATTTTCTCAATGAAAGGCTGCCTAGGGAACTTCCATCACTTTCCCAGCTCCACCTAGGCAGCAGAGTTTTCCTGGTTCTGGTGGTTTTCCAGCAGAGCTGGGGTGCTCAGGGTTGCACAGATGTTACTCGGGTTATTCTGATGTGTCTCCAGAGTGCTGCTGGCAGGTCCTGTAAGCTGCTCTTGAACATAAAGAGCAGCAGGGCACCAGCCATGACATTTTGGACACGTGGAGCCCTTACAAGTGCAGGCCTGCCTGCAGGCACACAGCTGGGAAGCCCCTCACAGCATTCCATAAAATATTCCCAGCAGGAGCCAGGAAGCCTTGGTGGGGCAGGTACCTGTTTGGGCCAGAAAACTGCTGTCACAGGATGACACATTAATGGCCACACTGGCCAGTGCAGGGCTCAATCCACACCCTCCTGTTACAGCATTCGCCTTGCTCCATGGGGTGGCCTTTCAATTAAATCATGGCATCCTTCCAGATGCTTTTTATTAAAAGCCATCTCCACTATGTTCCCTACAGACCAGGTCTGTAAAACTATTACCTTCTCTTGTAGCAAGGGCTCCTGTATTTAACTCTACACAAGATTTAATAGAACAAAATAAGTCTCTTGAAAAATCAGTGACTTGTCTGGCTTCCTTGACAAAAATCCTTCCATACAGGGAATAGATTAAAAGTAACCACTGGGTAGAAATTGGCTGAAATCTATAGACAACAGGTGGGAAGATAAATTAACACACTGCCTGCATTTTCCTGGGGCAACTTGTTGGTTGTAGTGCAACAGAGATATCCTTTTCACAGTTTGAGTGTGATTTGGATTTCTCCCTATGTGCATTCCCTGTTGGGGCAATAGCTTTGGCTACCAGTATTGTCAATTAACTTCAGCTCACAGAACTCAAGATAAAAATTCTCATAAAAGAGCCATGAAAGGCAGTATGCACTGAGCTGCACAGAAACCAAGAAGTCTACAGCAAGTCTCAGACTATTTAAAAAACCTTCCACTCCTCTGCTGCTTTATTGCCTATGCCCCTAAATGTTCACCAACAGCTGTCTTTTGAGCAGTGTTCTTCCAGCAACACAGGTCTATACACTTCCATATTTTCTATAGCAAGCTCCACTTAGAACCAGCGGCAATGCACTGTCAAAGAAGCAGTTACCTGGATTATCAGGGCACCAGGATACAGCACCCAATTTCACTCCTGAACAGACTCAGTGTTACAGCATTTACAACTGTGTAAACATCAGCAGAATGCACTCATGGAATGATCTAGAGTGAAAACCAAGTGCTGTAGAAAGATTACAGATGAAGAATCATGCTAGCTAGCCTGCTTCAGGGTAAAAAGTACTTTCCTTAACAATTAGATGTGATGTTCTCCAAGCAAATAAATTTTCCAATATTTTCCAAGCAAATAAATCCCTAATCTTCCCCCATTTCTTAAGCACTTGACTGCTGACAGCCTCTCACAGCAAATGCTCTCTCACAGCAAATCACCGCAGCTTGTGTCCTGCTTAGTGAATACACCAGATTTCAAGAAACTTTGGCCTGTGAGGTAAAATGAATCCAAATTTCTCTTTTCCAATACTTGGCAAAAACAAAGCTTGATGCCATTACTGGGTGCCTGTCAGCAACTTGTATAAGTGAGCCCTTTAATAAGATGCAGAGCTTCCTGCTACTGTTCAGCATAGTGTGTTCCGTTCTCACAAGGTGAGGGGAATCTAGTGAATTTATCACAGAAAGAAAAAGGAAAATTATTCTGCTTAGTAAATGCTTTTGCTCCCTGTCGCCCAACATCTGGATTGTATTATCACTGAAGCCAAACCACTTCACAGATTAGGCCTAGAAAAACATAAGGGAGCTACCAGATGGATGTGTTTTGCAATCCTCTGCTATGGTGTCAGCTTCAGAATTTGTGCAAATCATATTTTCTGAATGTCACAGACAACCTTTACATAGATAATATCCATCAATTTCCACAAATTTTCTTTCCATAAGTCATCTGCTGTTTATAGCTCACGCTAAGGGACATACAGCCTATCAATAAACAGAACAACCCACCAGCTATTGCTCTGATTCTCACCATGTTACTCAATCACATGACTCAGCAGGCTCATGTGTACAGCTTTAAATGAAATAAATCAAGGGACTAAGTGAAAAAAATGTATTGCACCAAACAGAACTGTGAACTAAAAAGCTTTCAATATGTAAGAAGCAACAGGACAGCTAAGTCCTCTGCAGTGATTACAGACTCATGTTGGATGTAGCAGTCACCTAAGTGTGATGACAATTTACAGAGCAATCAAAACCTGCCTTGAAGCTGAACCTAGGCGTGTATGTTGGTACATACAGTGGTACCTGGCATTTGGTGCCCAGGACACCCTGGCTCTCAGGGTTTTACTGAAGCCCTCTGCTGTTAGCCCTTGCAGGGAGGGTGGCAGGTCAGCACTCAGCACGCCTGCCCAAAGGAGCAGCAGCAGCAGGGGAGCTGGGATGTCCAGCTCCCCATCCACAGGCAGCAGCTGAGCTGGGATGTCCAGCTCCCCATCTGCAGGCACGGCCGTACCCCAGGCATGGGCACAGCCCACAAGGTGCCAGAGAGCCCTGGGCCCAGGGCACAGCAGCCTTGTGAAGGCAGCTGTGGCACTCAAACTGTGCCAGGCCGTTCCACAGCAGTCAGACAGACCCTGAGGTACAGCCAGGACAAGGACTAATAACACTGAACCGACTGCACAGCACCTACAGGAAAAGCCAATGCCTGAACCAAAGTAGGACTGGTGGGCCTATGGGCAGAGTGTGGTTAGGGAACCAGGGGTACCTGGTGCCCTCAGTGCTCTGAGAGCTTTCATGTCTGTGTTCTAATGCCAATTGTTATTTTACTTATGAACAGGAATGGAAATACAGAGATGTGAACCTGAATCAAACCACCTGACCCAGACAAACGCTTCCTGTACCCTAACAGTGTGCTGCAGAACTCTGATGTGCCATTCTCCCTGCTTCCTGTGGGAAGGCAGCCCCAAAGTACAGCAGATATACTGCCCTAGCCCCATAATTTAGCCATGCTTCAGGAAAGAAACAACGGGGCTACTGAGCGGCAGTCCAGAAGAATGGAGTAATATTTGCCTCTGTGGAGTTTGTGATGTTCTTTAATGCCTGTCAAGTTTTCACTGTGTGGAAGTAGCCCTTGATTTTTCACTAAAAAGAGATGAAAACCTCTTTATGTATCTTTATATCATCATTAAGCTACTACATTTAGCAAGAGATTTTCCCAAAGCACCTCAGAGAATTGGGAGATTCAGTTTCTCTTGGTTTAATTGAGTAGTCAAATCCCCAGCCACCTTTCAAAATTGTGTCTTTAAAGCTCCGATCATGCATAGGTGACTCAGCTAAAGAAATGTAACACTTTCTGAATTTAGGAAAAGAAATGACTCTATTCAAACCTCATCAGCAATCCCCTGGGATGAGAAAGGAAGCACAACCTTGTCTAAGTATGAAAAGAGAAAAGGTCTATGTAAAGAACACCAAAAAGCTACAAGTGGCAGAGCACAGAAATCACAGATTTCTCTTTAAAATCCACAAGTGTAATGCATTTCCATACAGCTCAGACTTCATTCATGAACCTCCTCTTCAGATTCCGTCTCAAAAACAGAGCAAAACCAGTTATGGAGCTGCTCTTTTATATTCTTGCTTTAGACATGCAGTGGGTGTTCTTGCTTTTTCATCAGGGAAAGGAAGGTTTGCCTAATATCCCAAATAAGAAAGTGATAATAACATCAACAATTAAATAAAACAGACACACAGTGTTCTGTTCCAAGATTTACAGAATGAAAAAGGATGAAAAGAGTGTGTCCTTTTCTCTTCTGTCTTAAAAGCAAAATGAAAGTGACAGGGGTGAGATTCCCTGGTGAATGAGACAAGGCACCAGAAAGATAAATAAGTGGAGGCTGGAATCATTTCACTTTTCAGGCCCTGAGACTCTCTCCTCAGAAGCAGCCAGCATAGCAGGGATGGATGTCCTTTTAGCTCCTGCATTTATCTGACTAGAACATGCCATGACCTCAAGCTAACCACATTCTCAGTAATAGGGAACACAAATATCTCCTTGAGCATGGAAACACCTTCCAGGTGGCTCCAGAAACTGCCTATAAGGCCACCCAAGGTGGGTGGGGTTCTGTGCACCATGCTGGCTGCACCTCCCTTTTGGGCTTAGACAGCAGCTGTACCTTTTGCTGGGGAAAATCATCTCTCTTACAAACAAGCTGGGCACACTCAGGTAGTTCTGTTCCTAGGTGAAAGTTAGTGTGCATAGAGTTCCTCTAGGCCTTGCTGACATGCAGGCCCTGGACAGAAGCTATAAGCTATCTGAAGTGCCTAGCATGTCAGTGCTGTGCTCTTGGGTCTCACTGGCTCCCCAGAATCCCCTTCAGATCTGTTCTTACACAGGGGAAGTTTTCTATGACTCACATCATGTTCTTTCGTTTCCTTTTTTCTAAAGGAAATCCTTACTGTCAGTGTTTAAGCAGTTTGATAGCGCTCTGCTCCACTCAGGAGGGCTGACAACTTTACAACAAAGCATTTATTAATTGGAAGTCACAGATTAATGGAAGGAAAATTTTGTGCGGGAGGGTTTCTGTGACAAGAAGGATTTGTTCATCACCAGAAGAAAATGTTTCCATCTTGTATTTGGGAACCTGCACTTTCTTTGTTCACAAATGAGAGGGTATTAAAAAAGCAGAGTGTGGTCAGGATATTTCAGTGTTGATAAAACATGGGGGTTTAGAAGTCTTCAAAGTGCTTTCTACCCCCTGCCCTAAGCCAGCTGCTAAAGGAGCCAGCTGTGCACTGCCTGCCCTGCTCCCTTGGCTGTCTACCCTTGCACAGTGTGAATGCCCTTTCCTCACTGTCCCCCAGCCTGCTTGGTTCTGTTTGGCCTGGGTGTCTTACTGGGTGCCTTTAGTGCCATTTTGTAGCTAACTTGTGGCAGTGGTTCTCTTCTCCAATACCAAATCATTGCCCCATAGCTGTGGGAAATAAAAACTGGGTTTAGGGGATGTGAACTTTCCAGCACTGTCAGATATTTCAGCCTTGCTAAAAGCTCGTAAGTCACCAGCAGTGTAGCACATGGGAAGAACCCTTTAGCAGTGGATCCTGTTCTGCCAGTGCAGAGTCACTTGTCAAGGACAATAGCTCTTGGCTGAGCATTAATATGACAGAGTTGGGCGTGCTGCCAAGGAAAACACTCCTTTGTGGTCTACGCAATGTTTCGCTGGCCTGTCATTTTGAGATCACCACTGACAGCGAACTGAAAACTGCCTTTCACCATTATTAGAAAGAAAAAGAAGACTACTCAGCAAAATGGATAACAGGCTTTGCTGAAGCCCCAGAGCAACAAAAGCAGTTTGGGTAGATGATGTGTGTGTGTACGTGTGTGTCTGGGCATGTGTGAGCCTTGCAGCAGCTGCCCTCTGTGCTGGAGGAGCCTGCACAGGAGGGAAGAAAGCTTTACCCTCTACAGAACGGAGGCTGGAGGGAGCCTCTTTACACTGGCTTCTGAGACAACTCAGAGATGATGCTGGGTGCACAACACAAAGAGTCTTTCAGCTGCAGAGATGTTGACTACAGGGCTATCTTTGTACTCGGAAATTCTGCCTGTTTGTTGTGCCATGGATCATGGGATTATCTAAATTGGCTTTAAGAGGCTGACTTGCTTTTGCACAAGAGGCGTCCTGGCATTTAACAAACTAAGTGGGAAGTTACAACTGAGGTCCATGAGGTTTCAATTATTTCTTGAGATGTCAGAATTAGGAGGAAGAGTGCTCATTGATCTCATCCTGTCATTCGTGGGGAGTACCCTCAAATGCTCAGAAAAAGGCTGTCTGAGGGCATAAAGATTGTTATTCACAGAAGGAAGGAGCTGTGTGGCTGCCACCATGCAGGGCATTAGTGGTATCTGTGACTTACCTGACACCACCACCTGATACACAAGCATTGTTTTGTCTCTAGACACTTTCCACTTCTGGCCTTTTCTTACTGCTCACACTTTCCATCTCCTAGCCCTTAAAAAGGAGTCTGCTTCCTCTCTAGTTTCACAGGCTCTAAAATGAGGTAAAGCAGATGAGCAGTACATTACTTCTAATTGGGACTGTTCAGAGAGGTTCATGTGATCCCATTGATCCATTTTCTCTTAAAACCTATACATCAGAAGACTTTCTGAGAGTACTGGGGAAACTAACATGCTGATGAAGTGAAGTGTTGCTGAGGCTTTTGAGGCTGCTGCTGAACCACATTCCCCTGTATGGGATCCTGACAGCCAAAAACAGACTGGGAATGATGCTGCATGATGTAGCTGTCTGGTCACCAGATAAGCTGCTTCTAAAGTAGAAGAGCATGTGCTACTGAAGGATTATGAGCATGCCTCATCTACTTCTAGAAACCACCTGAAAGGACACAAGCAGCCTGCACACATGAAATGGAAGTGTCTGTGTTCAGGCTGCTCCTTGGGAGCCTGGTTCCTCTCTCCAGCTGCTCGTACAGGGACAGGGACAACAGCCTGTGTGTGGCAGCGTGTGAGCTTCAGACTGCTGAATCTGCAGAAAGCTGCTTTTCTTTCACCTCTCTACAGCTGCATGGAGGTTCATAGCAAAATGTTTTTAAGATAGCATTGAAGCATTTCCTCTTCAGCAGGAACTTCCTGTTTTGCCTACGTGGTCTGTCTCCATGCTTCTCACTGCCCCCTGCTTTCCCTTCCCTGTCTGGAATGGATCTTGCTTTTTGCACCTCTGGTGCCCATGTGTTCAGTGCATGAAGGGAAATGCAACTTCCTCTCTGTCATCCCCCAAAAAAAGCCTCTCTTAAACACTGAATTCTCTGCATGGTTAAATATCAAGGTGGTTTCAAAGGATGAAAATAAAAATTTTCTGTAGCTTCCAGCAGATTTTAAGATTTTGTTGTCAAGCCATTTGTCCCAGATATTTGATTAGATTATGTATCAATATGAAGAGGATTTACTGAGATAAGCAGATGTTTGTGTCTCTCAGTGCACGTGTACAGAGAGACTCTGAGTTCAGAAAGCATGAAACATCCTTCACCCATGCTTAACTGGGAAACTCTGCTTTCAGAGTAAGTTAAAACACCACTGGATGAGACGGATGAGACAAAACATGCTAACCTGTGTAACCAGAAGACTGCCAGTGAGGTTGTGCTAGACACTTTGTTTAGCCATGTCCTGTCCAGAAAACATATCAAGACCTTAGAAGTGAAGATTGTATCACAGTTAAAAAGAAAGCTTTGCTGCTCCAATCCACGCTATGGCTCAAGAAAGGTGGCTCCCTACGGGATGGAGCCCCCGTTCTGGGGAGGAATCACCTAACTTTGGCTACAGATGCCTGTTCTTTAGTCCAAGCACCCTACACCCAGTAACCTCTACACAACAGCACTTGGGACATCCAACAAACTGTTATGGAGGGATGAAAGATAAGGATTTTGTACTGAGAGCCAAGAGCTCCAGGAATGAGAGCAGCTGGGACTACCAGTTATACAAGTGTGTTGCACTAGGGGGGCTCAGTGATGTGCTAAGTTCAGATCTGTTCTAAATCATTAAAAAGAATGCTATTCTCCAGAGAAGAACTCATTTGGGGGAGCACTGCACCTCGAGACTAGTGAGGTGACACCCCAGCCATGGGCTGGGTGACTTGTACTTCCCAGCAGGGTGGCTGTTCATGCTTAGAAGAGATTATGGCATGCTGTTCCCTCCAGGCTCCAGGCAGGACTTTGCTGTAACTTTTCTCAGGCAGAGGGACAGCCAGACTGCAACTAACACATGAGGTAGAGATTTCCCTGAAGGACTTATGTAAGTGGGGAGCAAATGACTCGCACTTCAGAGTAACAATGCTTCAGGGACAAAGCTAAAGGAGCTCAGAGAGGCAATTGGAGAGTTAATCACACCTTTGATGTATCCTTATCTTATCAGGATATGCAGATATAAGGCCTCTGAGAGGCTGGCCTAGTGGTAAATTTTTGGTTGTGTAAACACTGAGTCGATGGGCATTGGTTCCTTAAGGTGAGCAAGTCCTGGAGGACTTTAATCCTATAGCAATAAAAAATTAAAATGACATTTCAAACTATGAACTGTTAACTAACTCCCCCATAAAGCAGCAGACACAAGCAGAGGGGGCCAAGGCTTGGGATACACACATGTTGCATCCTTGGGGATATTTCAAGTCCTCCCAGCTTCTGAGGTTCAATGTCACTGTTTCCAAACTCAAGTGGCTGCTCTTTGTAAACAAGATCCTGATCCACTTGCTTCAGTTCCTATGGCAGAGCCAGCTCTGGGGCTGCTTGCCTGCATTATACTATGCTGGAATTCAGCAAAGCACTTTTGCAGTACGGGGAGGCTTGTCTTGTCGTGTCAGGAGGCATGAGCCCTTGCATCTGTTTGCTTGTTTCAGCCCTCCCAGGAAGAAGTGTTTAATGGGGAGATAACCACTGGAAGGCTTGAAGGCTTTACTCTATTTTTTTCATTCCCTCTAAATTATCTGCTTAGCAGCTGAAACGAGGAGGTACTATCTACCTTTGTAGCTTGGAGATGTTGCCACTTAATCTGAGCCCAGAGATGGGCATTGTGAGATTTACTGCCACAGAAGCCATCTGCCAAAAGTATAATTTTGACAAATATTGAGGATTTGGCAGCCTCATGTGCAAGGTGCTATCACTTGCTCTCAGACTTCCTACTTGAGGAAAAGAAAGGATGACTGAGCAGAGCACATGTGAAAAGAGAATGTCCTGGTTGTCTGCATTCTTTCAGATCACCTTAATCTTCCAAGTGCCCTGCAAAGATAGCCTAAGTGACTCTTAAAACAGCTGTGTGATCAAGTCCTGAGAGCATACAGTGCTTTCTCCAGCTTCCTTGACCCTTGGCAGCTGAACTAGACTGGCAGCTATCAGTTCTCCTGGGCACTGTGTTCTTGGCAAATCACTAAGCTCAACCAGTTATGGTTATATGGGGAGCTGAGAGCAGAGGGAAAGGCTCGATTCCTGTTGCAGTGCAAGGTACAGAGTCCCTGCCTCACAGCCTCTAATTTCAAGATTTCTGTCAGCTCAGGCTACCAATGAGCTTCACTAATTTAATTTCACCCCTTAAAATGATAAGGTAAAAGGCCTTTCCTTCCAGTTCGCTGGAGCGGTACAGGCCGAATGGGTGGCCTGGCACATGGGTGGTTAACTGACTTGTTTTCCCATCTGCAGGGGAAAACGACTGTTCCTCTAAGGCTATTGCTGTGTGCAACAGGCTGCTGGCCTTCCTGACTGCATCCAGCAGCAACTTCCTCCCTTCAGATAAAGTGAAGTTTATCTACAGAACTCTTAGCAACTGGAGGAACAAGCGAGAGGGGCAATCATGAGATCTGCTGATAGGAAGCTGAGCATGCCTTCCTTCACAGGGCCCACAAGAACAATTTCCCCTTCTGAATGGCAAATCAGTCTTCTAGCACACAAGGCTGGCATGCAAAGGAGCTTAAAGCAGCGCATTAAATGCAATACAGCACAAATGTTAACAGGGCACTCAGCCTTGGCTTGTGTACTGATAGTGGGATAAACAAATAAAGAACTTTGGGGCTTATGTTCTGCTTATTACATTTGAATTTTGTGACACATTGTATAGTACTTGAACTGCATTACTTTAACTATATATACAAACTACATACACATAAACTGTGCACTCAGTATCCAGGCCCACTCTTTGGTCAGGAGTCAAAGATCAGGGTTCTACATGATGGGACAAATTTAGCTTTAAATTATGCTCTCAAAGACTTTCCTCTGTGTGTGTGTCTATTCAGAGGCATTTCAGCACTAGGTAAAGAACACTGGCCTTTTTCCCTTCCCTCAGAAAGGAAAAAACTGAAATGGAAACCAGTTTTGAAATGCTACATAAGTAGGATAAATTGGAAAATGGATTAGAGAGTTTCTGAATCCACTTTTCTGACTGAACAGTGAAGCTAGCAAGCACCTGTTCATGTGGAGTTCACATGACACTGATGTCTTTAGGAGTAAGACTTTAGGCCTCACTAAGCCAGGAATTTCAGTTTGGTTCTGTATTTCTAGAATCACTGTGTTCTCTTTGCAGATCTTTAATCTATCTTATGTCACAGCACTAAACTGATTCTGCTACCCTGTGAAGACTTGAGATGACAGTCCTTGAGACAGCTGTTTCTTCTGCTGTGCTAGAGCCTCAATGTCCTTCTAAAGTAGTAGTATAAGTTGTCTTGAAAAAGGTAACATAATTTACTTGATGGAAAGAGGATTTAAATCCAGCACTTAGTGGCATTCTGGCCTCACTTTGTCTGTCTAACAGAAAATGAGTGGCTTTGTTCTGACAATAGAGTGCTCTGATGCTTATTTTCTGAGACTGGGATCAAGAGTTGTAGATAGCATTGCTGTTGTGCAGTGGACAATCAGTCTCTGCTGCCTCAGGTGCTACACAAGGCAAGAAAGTAATCAGGTAGTAAATAGCTTTGAGATTCCTGTGGCTGTGCTCCAACACTATCAAGTGTCTGCTGTTCTCCAGCGTCTGGCAGGCTGAGAGCACTCGGTGCTTGGGTGAAAGGGTCACTCTTCACTGCTCTTAACTGTAACACAAGTGCAGGACCTAAGGTCTTTGGGACACCTGGAGGTGTGAGTTCACCTTTTGAGCCATGTTTCATAAGGACCTTACCTCTGCTGCCAGTCGGAGAAGGGACCCTGAGGAGGCCAGTGTCAATTCAAAGTGGGAAGGAATCTAACAAGGAGCTTAGCACTTGTTCTTTCTGTCCCTAGGTAAGATGGATTCGTGAGTTATGGGGGAGGGAGGGGGAGGAGGTAAGACATGCAAACAGCTCTAACCAGCTGGAACTAGATCTCTCCCAGCTGGACAGTTACAATTTGTCAAACAGAAACAATGCTCAACTGTTCGCCCTGTGAGTAAACAGGACCGGAACAAAGCCTCAGCTGTATGTGTGTGTGCTTGTGAACCTCCTTGCACTTACTTTGCTGGCTGTCCACGTGCTGGTCAGTCAGTGTGTGGCTTGTACCTTTAATCAAGGACAAAAGGAGAGGGATGGGCACGCAGCGACAGGAAAACATAACCCTTCCATACACTGAGGGACCTGCAGTTGTTTGTGCCAGGCCTATGGTCTGTCTCTGGTGTATCTGAAAGGTCTCAGCCTGTAGTTCCACATGTTCATAAAAGCAGAGTTGGAAAGCAAGTTCACATGAACCAGGACAAGCTACAATTACTTCATGGAGCTCTCCAAACAAAACATCTACAAGTGAGGCTTATAAGCACAGCTAATTTGGTTTACTAATATGGTCATTAGGACTGCTTGCTAAGATAGGTGAAATGAGCAGCTTGGTGCTCCCCATGCAGCTTAAGTGCACTGCAACACTGGTCAGCTGCACTGTGTCACCTGGCACTCTGGAGAGTCACCCTGCTGCCCCAGTACTCTGAAATTCCCCTTCCATTTTGTACAAGGGAACCTCTCAACTATTTATCTTCAGCTAGCAAGGCATGGAGCTGGGATTGCTGATAGGCAATCCACTCCTGTGCTCTTGGATCACAAGACAGCTCCTCTGTTCAGATTGTGAAAGCTGGAAACGGTGACATTGATGCTTTATTTTCCAATGTCCTTTTCAACTGTGGAGTCTCAGAAGAGCAACAAGATGTAACTCATTTGTCACTGCTCCTAGCGATGGGAAGGAAAAATGAGGGGAATGTATCCCATGGTGCCAGAATGAATTGGAAATGGAACAGCAAAATTCTGGTGAAATGAAATACATTAGTCTAATTAGCCTGTCCACTTAATTAAAATTATTTTCTTTGTGTCAGTTTGTCTGTGTTAAATGATATGGAGGGGGAGAGCTAACGTGTGTCTGTTTAAGAGCATCTGGAAATCTCTGATATTAGAAGGGAAAAGAGGTGGGATGGTGAAGTATCAGACAGAGAAAAGGAATGCTGGAATTCGAAAAAGTATTGGAGTGATAGGGATTGGACACTCAGTTTAATTTACTTGCAGACAGTGAAGGATTTCTCATCCAGGTAGAGAAAGGATGATGCTTCAGTCTGGATGCAGCACTGAGAATACCAGGCAAAGGAATTGCCCTCCCCACAGGCACAGGGACAGACTGTGTCATTAAGTCCTCGCAAAGAGCACATTAAAATCCCTGCTCATTTTCTGTCTGCTTTCCAAGGTCCTCGAGGAAGCTGAAATACTGCATTCTCTAGTTACACCCTGGCCACACTGTTGTGTTGGAGCCTTTCAGTGCCGAGGTCTCTGTCAGAGCAGCAGTCTCCTCCTCAGCTGCCACCTTTCAGTTTGTTCTGACCACGGAAGATGATGCCAAATGGCAGCATAAACTGATCCTTGGCTCACAGTATTTGGCAAACCAACCCTGGAACTGATTAACCTTTAACTTCACTTATCTGCTTAGCAGCCCGGCTCTCTGAAGCGAGAGACTGGCACTGGCAGCAGCAGACTTGGGAAGGTGACGCTGTATTGGCCCTTACCGAGTCTATACTCAAAAGGTTTCCTTAGGGGTGGAAGGGAAGTGCCTCAGGAAGGCTGAAGAATGAATGGCTTCTTTTCTGATGTGCATGGGACTAAGGTTGCCAGTATCCAAAGGCAAGAGAGGTTTCTAAGGCCCTATATGACCAAAAACAGTCTGGGAACATTTAAATAGCCAAGGGCATGCTTTAATGGACTACAGAAAGTTCCCAGCACAAGTGAGACTAAACAGAACTTGTGTACCCTAACCAGGCACCCAAACTTAATACCCTGGACTTAATACCAAGGTGCTCATGCAGCAAACAAGTGGTCTTCACCATGCAAATCCCCCTTTAGATCAGCCCTACCCTCTAAGGCAGTCGTGTCCCTTTTCCAGTCTCCGTGTCACAAGCCTGGAGTTGTGCAGACTGGGGATTTTGCTCAGTTAATCACTGCAGAGAAACCAAAAAGCTTTTGAAAACTTTCAAATTAAAATAAGTTATTGTGTCAGAACTGAGAAACAGAGCACTGCCAGGCTTCTGTTATTGGAGAGAGCAAGAGCAGGACAGGGGAGGAGGGGGACACAAAGAGACAGCACAATGGCAGCCAGTGGCGAGTCCTCCTGTGGAGCAATACTGTCTCCTGGCAACGTGTGGCAATTGGTGGATGGAGCAAAAGGAGCCTGAATGAGGCGCCAGGGTCCATTTCAAGTGTTTTGGAGAAATTTGCTATTCACTTATTGCAGACCTGCCTAGCTTATTAATAATGCCTTCTTCTGCTGTAACCCTGGCTGCTACAGAAGCGCTGACAAGATGGGTATGCAGGGCACAGATCTGCCCGTGGAAGAGCTGGGCAGTGCTTTTTGCTTGGCCCTCTTCTGGACCCATTCCTTGGCCTTTTGTTGCCAAGCATTTAGTTGCCATGCCAACTTTTTATCATTAAATCATAATCTAAGCACAGCAGGAGGCCAAAAGCCTTCTCAGGTCTAGCTCCTGTTCTCGCCCCTGTGACTGTACAACTGGTTGTGTGAGCAGGATTGGCTAAATGCTTTGATGGCTTGTCAGCAACAGCCCAGATGAAAACTTACCAACAGGGAAATGACAGTTCCCTTTGGAAACGGGTACAGAGGTTAATGGGAGTTTTGCCGGGAAGATTTCTGCCTTCCCAGCTCTGCCACCTGTCTGAAACCAAGCCCTGTGTGTCACTCAGCTTGCAGTGCTCTGCTGGCACAAGGTGCTGGTGAGCTGGAGCAGGCTTTAGTGTTTCAGGCTTGCTTTGCACTGCCTCATTCCCCTCACAGCAGGACTGTTTCTGTGCTATTAAAGACATACTTCAGACTGTCAGGATCAAGGTATTAAAACAAGAAATATGCTGTTGATAACAATGTGTATTAGCTCATTAAAGTGGTGAAATATGTTGAGTGCACAGACCACGTGTATTATCCTCCCTTAATAGGTCAAAACCAAAGCATATACTGATGCTGAAATGGCTCTAAATAAAAAGTATTATTAGTAAGGCTGTGTTCTGCAGAGAAGAGATGAGGCCTGAGCTCTCCCTCCCAACTGCTTTAACTGTTTTGCAGCAGAAAGATTTTTGTTTGTCTCTTCAGTAAAGCTGAATATCCACACCTTGCAAATTATCATTACATGAGAACACAGGCCAGAAAAATGGAAACAGAGTTTTGGACCTGTTTTGTCAGGAGAAGCAACTTGACTGATCCTGCCTAAGCCTTAGGACTCCCATCTGGGATGTCAAACATCACTGGGGAGCAGCACTGCATAAAAAGCCTATATTCTTTAAACACTTCAAATCTCACCCTTAATGTTGGTGGAGGTTTTCCACAGTTTCAAAAACAAATGAAAAACTTCTCTTTCCCTCCCTCTGGCACTGCAACACTGGTGTGAAGAGCATCCCAACAATACAATTACATTAAGTTTTAAATTTTGCTGTAGAGGTTCCTGCTAGTCAAATATGGCTTGGGCTGTTCTTTACCTGCAGCGTGGGGTGAAAGAGCAGGTCTGCTTGCTGCTTTCCTGTTTGCTGCAATGCAGTTCAGTAACAACCAACATGATCCCCATGTCACTCTGCTGTAGAGTTTACCTGATTTATCACTTCAATTACTTTGCTAAAACTGTATTTGGATCCAAAGACACTGTTAGGCACTGCCTGGGCAAGAAAGAGCAAGAGTTAGTTTTTCTGGCATTCAAGGAATTTTCTTGTTGGTTCTGAGAGGGATGAGCTCTTGGGAAATGAGATGAGCTCTTGTGTAGTGTGGGAGCCTGCTAATGCTGCTGAACCAAACAGATCAACTTAAGGCTATGTCCCTTTCTGTGAATGGCTGAGGGAAAACTATCCTACAGCTCAGGTGTCCTGAGAAAATTTCTGTGTGTTTACTGATTTTTTGGCATTAAGAGGGCACACGTACATGATACAGCCCAGAGCTGATGGCATTTGTTTAGGTTACATACACCTGACCTGCCACCCCATCTCCTGCTGTCCCTGTAGCTGGCTCAAAGAGGGGGCACAAAGCACTTGGGCTGCTCTGTGCTCCTCTTGAGCCACAGTGAAGACAACTGTCTTTCGCTGGCATGGTGGAAAGCAATGGAAAATCTGGCCCTTGTGCTGCAGAGAATAATGATCTTTTCTTCAGCTCTCTTGTCCGAAATATCATCTTAGATATAAACTGAGAACAAGAGAAGGAAAAGGACTGATGACTATGTAGGACAGAAGGGTTAAGTGAGTGCATGTTACCACTTTGATCTGGATAAACCTTCTTGTCTCTGTGCGCTGGGATAAATGACTGTACAAAGAGTAAGATACACCACTAGGGGACAAACCTGTTAAATAGACATACTTGTGGAAGCCCAATATTTAAGGTCAAATGCAAACCGATAACTTTTTGGCCTGGTCTGCTGCCCCGGCCACTGAATTCATGCCATGTTTACAATTAACACTGGACTTGCTCCCACATTCCAATTCTCTTCCAGAATACTCCAGCAACTGCTTCATAGAAACATGGAGCTGTGTTGCAGGTCCCAAAGGAAAGGGAGCCCAGCAATGGGTCTTTTCTAAATGGCATCTTTTATCTAAAGTACTGGTAATGCAAGGGTTCCATCTGCCCCTAAAAAGGACATAATACAGAGTTGTGTAAAATGCAGGATCCTCTGCATAATAACTCCCACAGCAGTAGATGACAGCACAGGAGTTGGTTTTCTTTAAAAGACAAACATCATGTCAGTTTACAGGAGCTCTGGTTGTCAACCAAGACCTGTTCTACCGGCTGCTACACTAACACGGAATACAGGCAGTGCTTTGAGTGTCCAATTTCTGTTTGGTTTTGATTCTATAAATACCTAATCAAAGGTTCCAAAGATGCTCCCACTTTAAAACACATGTTCTTAAAGAAAGTACTAATTTTGTGGTGGATGTTAACTGTAAAGGCACATGTCAGGAAGCTCTGATTTCATGCTTTCTAGATAAGTTCAGTTCAGCAGCTTGGACACAGCTTGTTCCTTTCAGAAACAGAGGCAGTCTAGTGAAGCATAAACAGCAAAAGGCTTTGGTAGTTTGATCATAATTGAAAGCAAAAGCTTGCATGCTAGCTGTACCTATATTTTTATCTCCCTCAGCTTTCATCCGATGTACAGAGGGTCTCAAGTAAAACAGTAATTTTTGTTTGATTCTGTATTCCACCTGTACTTTTATACTGTTAATCCTGACACATAGGAAACACTCCTGAATTTTTATTAATGTTGTCTGACCAATGTCTTCAATGATAATGTTCCAAAAGGTACATGAATGTACTGGCAGTACATGAATACCAGTCCCTGGAAGAGACAGCCTGGAGTTTTGCCACAGCTTTTGGCATTGCCAAGTCAGCTCTTGGCAATGGGTGACTCCTCAGGACCAGATTTCCTACCTGACTTCATTAATTATTTTTCAGTTATTGAACAGTACAATACGGTACTGGAAATGTAGTGAGAAATCAAGGAAATATCTGTAACATGGGTAATTGCTGCAATACAAAGGTAGAGGCTGTAGAGAAGGAGGTGCAGGGCTTTTCTCACTGTACTGAAATAGAAGTCAGCAAGCAAAAATTCCATCAGAGGAAAAAAGCAAGTGAGAGAGATCACCTTTACGCAACAGCTCTGTTGCTCTGTTTTGCAGAGATGTTGGCACGATTACACAAGTGTAAGGAGGATCAAAGAGGCAGTCTCGCAGATGACAGCAGCTCTTGCCAAATACTACTTCTTTATAGCCTCTGCTTTAGGGAATTCTGACAGCCGTGCTAAAGCTCTCTACTTATCAGGTCTTGCAGGCTTCACATGGTAAATGCAAGTGCTTTCTTTGCATGGGGAGTATGCTGTCTGCCTTAAAGATTATACACTATTGTACACCTGATTACAGGGACAACTTAAATAGATTTTCCTAGAGGATTAGAGCTTGGGGTACATGGGACCTTCAGGAGAAACAAATGACAAATGAGAGACTAGAGGAAGCAGAAGAACCCTGTGGGACTGGGCTATTTGAATGGTCAGTCACTGATAATCCATCACCAACATTAGCTTCAAGAAAAACTTCCATATATTCTGGGGGCAGAGCCAGGCAGACCTGGCATGAGCTTTAGCTATAAATTATCATAATCCTCTGTGTGTGAATGGAAGCATGAACAGAAATGCCATGTCAGTAAGGAATCATGGCTAACCTGGCTCTCCCTATCTTGGTGAGTGGAGAGGACTGCAACTGGTTAGCTTCTCACCCATCCTGGAATGGGTCAGAAGGCCTTGGTCAAACAGGCCCCAGGAGCTGAGCAGCAGTGTTACACCTTGCATTACTAACAAGGGTCTGTTACCAGTTGGAGGGATGGGGGTTTTGCGGAAAGATCCGCTGTTATGAAACAGTTGGACTACGTGGAGAGGGGATGATTTTTGTTTTGTCAGGCAACGTGGTTGAAAAAAGACTGTCTCTAGCTGGGTACAAAGTGCTTGCTGTGCATTAAGCTCCAGTAGGCTTTTTGGATAGCAGCTGTTGGAACATGCACCCATTTTTTCTTTTGTGCTTCCCACTGCGTTTGGTAGCAGCTGTCAGTAAAGCCATCATCAGGCACTGGACACAGCCAGACCACAGAACACTAAAAAGGGGCAGCTTCCAGGGCAGGAAACAGACACTGAAAACCACCAACAGACTGTCAGCACTACTCACTTAGCAAAGAGGAAGCTGTCCTTGGGCAAGGCAGTGTACTCAGGCTCTGGCTGGCGAGCTGGGATTCTAGTCTGGTTTTCAGCCCTTGAAGAATGCTGCGTGCACTTGTCCTGATCAAATCAGGTGGGAGCGGGAGGACAGCACCAGTATTGCTGGTCTAGGTTCTAGGCAAGCCACGTGATGTGGAGCAGGCTGCACCTTTATTAGGTGAACTAGTATCAGTGGACAGGTAATATTTCAGTGGTAAGGCACAAAAGGTTGTGTTCCAGTCCTACACAGAAGCAGCGAATTCCAAACCCAAGCAAGTTGCCCAGAAGGATATGTAACCTGTCAGGCCCTCTGAAGGTAGCTAGCGTAGGTGGGGTGCTGACAAAGCAGTTGGAGAATAACTAAAAACTAATACGCTTGCTCTTGAGCACCTTTTGTCTAGGCTGTTCCTCATTGTGCAGGAAACACCACCATCTGCCCTGGCCACTCATTCAATGCTTAATTGCCCTTGCAGCTACACAATTTGTCCATGATGTTTAACCTAAATTTCATTTGGAATGATTCAGGTACCCCTATCTCTGCCCTGGTTAAAGGGAAGGTGACTGGCAGACTTCCCATTTGCTATTTTTTGTCACTAATAGGCTGACTCTTTTCTGGGACAAACAACTCCTCCCACCCACTTCATGTTCACTCACAGGCCATGCGGTTTCCAGACATCTGGTTCTCACTGATACCACCTCATTTTGAAGGGCAGTGTGCCCCTCAAACACAGCACTCCTTTGGGTATGGAATGGAAGGGTTACCTCACATCTCTTGGATCCTCTATTTGTGTTTTCAAGCCACACTTAAACATAGTTCTGCTATTCTGTGGTACAAGCAGGCCTTCTGGCCAGCATCAGGAGTTAGAAGCATGACCTCTAATTTTCTTTTTCCCCAGGAAGCTGTGACTTTAGCCACACAGTTGTTAAATCAAGTGCATTATAATGTAGTAGACATTTTCTGGTAGACAGAGGTGCCTTCTGTAGCAAACCTACGTTAAGATAATCTAGGCTCTGTATTCTCCCGTGTCTTAAAGCATTTTATGTGCAAAGCAGAGAGTTATTAACTGCAAAGTGTCTGGCTTCATTATGACAGTGAGGCTTGAAAACGCTTTTGGAAATGACATTTACTGAATCAACAAATTCAAACTAAATGAAGCACAACTGAGACATTTTTTCTCATTTCCCAAAGTGTCTCAAACATGAGAAAGCTAAGAAAAAAACAACATTATTTCCCTCAACAGATGACAACAGGTTTTGCTTTTAAATAAATGGACTGTTTTTTTTTTTAATGTTTACATCTTAATACTGCTTAAAAATTCTAGCACACACGGATATGTGTTCTGCAGACAGATGAGCTCTTAGGTAAACCACAGGATTTACATAACAATATCAGACTATACTGCCATGTGAAGTATAATTTGGTAACTGACACTGACTCATCCAGGCTTTGAACGTGCATCACACCAGATGCCAAAAAGGAAAAAGTATACAGAAGATATCGAAATAATAAGGATACCTTTTCCATCACCTGGAATGAAGCACGAAAGTTAATACTGCGCTTTAATGACTGAATAATTAATCAGCCTGCTTGAGGTAATTGTGAGTCTTGTTGTTATCAAAGTAGATGTCTCCTTTGCATCTACCTGAGCTATTAAGCTCCATGACCTTAGTGGAAAAGGGTTCTACAGGTTAGTCTAGTATTACATACATAGATAAAACTGTTCCTATGTATATTTATGTCTATCTGTTGTTGTATAGTTGTATCTTTTTCCCAGAGGCAGTTCAAATTGTCTTTTGGGTTTAATTAGCCATCTTTTTTTTGAATAAAAATACAGAGCAGACTAAATAAATAATTTTATCTTATTTACGTTTTACATGTCAATATCAGGGTCATGGCCTATCAACATTGTCCAGTCCAATCTTTACCAGATTTCCTCCTCCAGCCTTTTACTGGGGTTTCATATAGCAATGCTAACAGAGAGTAGCTTAACAGATAAGGCTGCCTTAGATCTGTAAGTGGGACTTGGCTGATTTATTTTCTAAACAGGCAAGTCTGATACAGGGCAGGATAGCAACAAATAAACATGAATGCCCTGCTACACTCCAGGGATACCCAGGGCACACAGGCAGCAGGGAGAAATGATCTCTTTGATCACAGATGAAGCACTTGAGCAACAGTTTGAATAAAGACTCTGCCCTGATGGATTTAATTACATCAGTTTAGAAACTGCTTGAGCTGTGTGCACACAGCAGTGATTTAATTAAGCTACGTCTGAACCGGTCCTGCTACGCTGGAGTGAACGTGAGCCCCCAGAGTTTAATCACTACAGGCAGTGGCAAATGTCTGAGGCATCAGCTGATGTGTACTGTGTTCTCATCTCTGCCAGATCTCATTGCCAAACCTTGGCACGGTGCACAGCTGGGCTGGATCTCACTGCCAAACCTGGACTTGGCACAGTGCACAGCTGGGCTGTCCCTCAAACCGTGCCCTTGCTCCCACAGGACAATCAGCTCTACCAAACCTCCACCGACTCTCTCCATCCCTTCTGTCTGTGCTGATGTCCCTCTGGTGGTGCACATGGATTGGGAGTCTGTAGGAATCACTCATGAATGATGAATCCCTCACCCTGGACAGCCAGGCCTGCTGCATGCAGCATCAAGTGCTCCTGCCTTGTCAGCAGCAACTGCATTTACAGGGGCAGTGCCCAGGTTTTGTTCAAGGCTCACTGGATTGCTTTTACTCATCTCCTCTCAAGGACACTGCAAGTCTGAATTCGTAAAGATTATGAGTATTACTATGGTTTGTGACAGCTCTGTTTAAACAGTAGTGACTAGGTATAGGGATTTCCTAGAGACTAATCAGAGGCTAGAAGGAAGCGATAAGCCAGAGTTCTGCAGGGAAATTTTTACTGCAATTGCAAACTAAGAAAAACACCAGGAAAAATGCAGAAAGGATCTTTTAAAAACTGATTACACAATTTTATAGGCAAAACCAATACAATTGGAAAGCCAATGCATGCTCTGAAAAAAAAAGTATGTCTTGAAGGCTTGTCAGATTGTTTCAATCATCTTTCAACTTCCTAGTCAACTTAAAAAGTGAACTTGAAAAACATTTTACAATCTTGCTGGGTTTAGCTCACAGTCCCTTTTCCCAAATATATCCTGTCACAAATCCAGATTAATGGCCCTATGCAGGTCCTTCTGCCACACAAGTAGTTTTTTCTTTTACTGTTAAATCTAGTTTTCGTGTGCTTTGTAAGCTAACCTGTACTGTTTTATTGACTTTGCAACAAAACTCGAAATAATGTCTACAGTAAATTCCACATTATAGCAGCTTGAAGGCCCATTCCAATCAAGCACAGATGAACAGGAGAGTAAAAGAAAGCAGCCAGCACATTGTGGGCTGGAACCATTAAGTCTAAAGCTCATAACACCTCTGTTACAGGTCACATCAAGTTCCACTGAGTCACAGCATTTCCTTGTCATGAATGCATATGTATAAATACTGAGTTCAGATGAACATACTCAGCTCCACTATGTGTACCTACACTTCAACTTCAACCTTCTCTGAACAAACACTTATCTATTAAGCCTTTAAAGAGAATCAATAGAACACGGAAAAATTTAAAGCTTTCACCACCTTTTTGATGGGGATACTGCATTTAATGAGTTCTCTTCTATTGATTCCTTACACTCTAATTACAGGAAAGGTTTTCTCACTGTCTAGTTTAAATTTTCTCTCCTGTAGATTAAGACTAATTATTCCTGTCTTCCTAGTAGTAAACACTGACAAACACTGACCAATTTCTCCTATGTGACAGCCCTTACATCAAAGGAAATGAACAGACATCCAACATAGTTCTTCCCCTCAGGACCATCTCTCCTATCCAGGACAGAAAATTACTTCCATCTTGTGCCTGAGACTCCCTCGTGCCATTTAATGTGCACTTGGGCCCAAGTATTTATAACTGTATTAATAAATGGGACTTTAAAGGTAGGAGTCAGCCAGCAGTGACATCTGTAGTCAGTGTGGTTTCATGCGCAGCAGCACACAGTGTTCACTTGTGACCCAAAAGCCATTCTTTCTTCCCAGGCTCTCAGTTCCAGGGAGCTTTTTCCCCTTTCTGGTAGCTTGTAATACTATATCAAGAACTAAGAATTTTTAGCATAAGGACTAATGACCAGAGATATTACTGCAGTTCTCTACAACTCAAAAAATACATGGAGGGAGGGAGGGAGGGAAAAGGCCATTGTTCATTTTATAGAACAATTCTGAACAGTAAAATCTACCTCTGCAAACAGTAAAAGGATTTGAAATAAAATTATTTCTTGAACCTCAATGCCCGTGGCTCTTCCAAGACTTTTCACTGCTACAAGTAATTCTGGGATGTATCAATGCCTCTGGGGGTTTTCAGTGACACTTGTATACTTTTTAGGAAGTAATGCATTTAGTTCTCAAAAGTACTTAAACAAAGGATGCTACAGTGAAATTTGTATGCTGCTGGAAGTAGGATACCATTCAGGCTAATCACTTGTGCTTGACCTTCACCTTTTGTCCTTTTTATCTCAAAAGCAGTTGCAGAAGCAGCAAAGCAGTATTAGTGCTGGAATTTGGGCACTTTAGTTTTCTTGTATCGAAGTTTAGTTTTCAGGAAGGGAACACTCTGCCCCCCCCCCCCCCCCCCCCCCCCAGATCTCTGAGTACTGTCAGCAGGCCTTTTATGAAGTGTATACCACGATTAGAAACTGCTGAGAAAGGCCACGTGTTTTAGTCACGTGAGTAACTTTTTCAAGGAAGAGAACAACTTTGTAAGACTTACTCATTAAATAAGCTGGGATGGAGCCTTCCTTAAAAAGGCTGCACAGGCCACACTGCATATCTATAAAATAAACTCCTTAGACATTTTAAGGACTGCAAAAGTAAGTAGTCACAACAAGGGGAAGATCAGGCCTTGCTTCTAAGTAAGAATGAAAGTAACTAGGCTGATGGTGAGCTGGGAATGACCAGGAACCTGGACAACGGAAGGCAAAGAGCTCAACTGCAGGAGGCCAAATCCAGGGATCTCAGAAGGCTCTCACACAGTGAGCAGGAACATGTTACCCTATCAAATGAAGCCAGAGGCCTGGTCATCAGCACAAACACAGGAGACTGCTCTGTTCCAGAAAGGAAACAGACTATTATTAATGTAAAGCAATTTACCAGGTCAGATGCAAACATTCTGAGCCCCTCAGAAGCTCTTTGCAATTCCTTCCCTTCAGATTTCTACCAAGGACTCTTACCAGCACATTTGCCTTTGTTTTCCCCACTTTGCCTCACTGAATGGGCCAGGGGTTGTCATCTCAACAAGGAATTTATATTTTGTTTGGTACCAATGCTGGCTGCAGTACAGATGACTGAATCTCGTGTTGCAATAAAAGACTCTTGACCTCAGTGTCAATGAGAGCTGTGCTGGGTGTCACTCACCACAGCTGATGTCAGCTATTTGCACCTTGAATATTTTCACCAGCTGGCTCCTCAGTTTGTTTCCATTTTAAAGACGGAAATCAGCAGCTTAGTTTTTTCCACAGCTCCATTTGTTTCTGTCCTGATTAGAAGAGATGATAGAAACTGAAAGGAATGAAAATTTGTCTCTCTTCACAAGGTCACCGCAAAGCCTCCAGGGCTGCTCAGACCTTCTGAACCAAAGCTGCCTTCAAGAGGATGCACTTGCTTTCTGACTGATTTGTGCCACCCCTCTGCTCCAAGTGATTCTGCTCCTTTTCTTTGCTTTTTATTCCCCCCCACATCCATATTTTCCATGCCAAGATATTTCACAACCAAACTCCTTCTGCAATTTTGTATATATAATTTTATATTTATAATAAAGCAAAAGAGCCTTTCATTACTACTCCTGGCTTTAAGATGTGGAGCTGGGATATGACTTCATCCTAGAAAAAATGCTAACCCAAACCCAAACCAGTTGTCTCCTGGGGTTTTCTTAGCTTTTAGCTCATCATAAACATTTTGTGTGGTTTCAGTAACTGTGCCTAAACCAGATTGCATGAGGGTCAGCAGTACAAAACTAAGACACTGGATTTACTGAGATAAAGTTTGCACAGCTACTTAAATGTGTAAAATGATGTTTCTCACGGCTGTCAGGGGACCAGAAGCAAAACAGCAGAACAATGAAGCAGTAAGAGGGGAAAATGAATTAGAAGAGCTTATTGGGCAAACCCACTCTCTGACAGTGTTTTGCTTGCACTGACTGAGTTATTACAAAATAGAAAACAACCCTCACATACCCACGTAAGACAAAAAGCCAATTTGCTGCAGTAATTGCTGAACACTTGAGATCCTCTATTACCGATTTCTTTCAAAGTTTTAATATATAAAGGACATATTTCTATAAAATTAGATTTTTTTTCCGTTTGTTTCTGACACTCAGTTTGGGTAATTAGAATGAAAAGAGTTTATCCAGAAGCAGCAAGAGACATTTCCAAAACAACACCCACACAAAGGAAGTTTTCTACTTCTCTTTTGCCTTAATAAATGCTTTCTGTAATGGATTTTCAATATTTTTGCAGGAAGTTGTTTTATCCTCATGGGATTGATTTAAAACAAATTCATGTACTGTACAGAGGAAAGAGTTATGAGAAGGGAGAGATATGAGGAAAGAAACGCTCGATAAACAGTAGTCAAGGTGCCAGCATTTGAACTATTCAGTTTAAAGAGGATTAAACCATCACGTTTCACACTCCAAGCGCACGTGAAATATCTGGTGTTTCATGTTCACACAGTGTTCTCAGCTAGAGCTTTCCTCCACAAACCCTTAAAGGTTTTACAGCGGTCTAGCTAAACACAGCACTGTTTTATAGATGGCAAAGTGCTCACACACTGAGGCGAGTCCCTCTGCTCCAAGCTGCCTCACTGTGCTCCCAGGGACAGGACAGCTGCCCGAGCTCTGAGGCGAGGCAGGTGCCCAAGGCTGCGGAACTGAGGTTTCCAGAGCCGGGAAATAAATAAAGTTATGGATATGCTCTCTGACACAAGCAGTGCCTCTCGCAGTCTGCACATGGAGAGCAGTTACTGCTGTACTAAAATCCTCTCCAGACCTGCTCCTGTGTCACTAAGTGGGACAGAACCTTTGTGCCAAACAGGGCCAGGAAGTGAGTCATTTATATGCCACACAGATCTGCCACTACACAACTACTGAAAGTGAAGGAATGTATCTACATTTTAGACCCCAAGCAGTAAAAGGAAGGAAGGAGCAAAACTTTCCAATATTGTGGTGGAGACATACACAGCAGGTGACCAGCACTTTGTTTTCTTACAGTGAAAGTTCAGTATTGGCTCCACTGTCATATTGTTTTGGGTTTTTTTTTAATGAAATCTGAGTACCTCCTACGATTTCACGATTCATCAAGTTGACAGTTTAAGAAAAAAAACCATTACACAGGCCATCATCCTCTGCAGCCCCCACCCCCAAATGATCTCTCCTAAATTCAGGATTTGTATTTCTGATTTTTGTTCTTTATCAGCAGATTTTTCTTCAGACCATCTACTGTTTTACACCAACCAGAAAATATCTGCTTGTGAGTGCTTTCAAGGTATTAAAACTTGTTTTATTTGTTTTTTAAGTAGTGTAAACACCTTTCTGATCTGTTTGTCATACTGCCAAACGTGTTGCTTGAAATAGGTGGGGTTTGCTGCACACTTTGCAGATGCAGGAGGCCAAAGCATCCCTGCTGTGCCTGAACCAAAGGAGAGGTTTCACCTCAGTACAGAGGGAGCAAAGTTTACTTTGGGTTTCATACCTTCAGTGAAAGACAACTCACAACTCCTCCTTGCTGGACATTAATATAGCTTCTAGAAATGTCACCATGTTGCTCTGCTCAGGTGAGGATTTAAACAAAAGAGAGGGGGCCTATTCACATATGTAAAATTATCACTCAGTTACCTGCTTTAAGGGCCTGTATTTTTAAGTGAGTTGTCAAAATCCTCCCTATTATTGAACTTCCTTGCTCTATACTTAAATAAAAGGGACCCCTTAACATGAAGACATGCTGGCATCTCACAGGAAAAACCCATTTAGTGCTAAGGCTGAGGCGAAAGGTGCTGTGGAACACTGTGAGGCAGCAGAGATTCCTGGAGATTCCTGCCAGGAGACCAGCCAGCCCTGCAGCCACTACAGGCTCAGCAGTGCAGCTCAGTGTGCACTGCTGACACACTCATTTGCCAGCTATGCCCAGGAGGAGACCTCTGTGCTCTCCAGGATGCCAAGACAGAGATTAGCAGCGTTAATCCCAGTGTAACAAGAGGGCTCATTTTCTCCAGCCCATAAATAACTCCTGCAATAATTCAGCCTCTTACTTTAAAAATAACAAGAACACATGGGTGGGGATGGGGACACCAAAGCCAAATAAAACCTTACCAGGTAACCTAAAAGCCAGTTGTACTCTCAAAGTCACAGTGGCTTTTAGCAAATACATTAGTTTTACTGAGCACCACCAAAATCATAGCGGTCAGTGGAACCAAATGTACATGCTCCTAACCTAGCTGCATTTTTTTCTCAAAGAGATCGTTAAATGTCTAAGAGGCATAGCCATATCTCACTGTAGGAACACCCTCATTAACACAACACTCCTACTTATGTCACCCCACTTACAGAACTCTGCTCCTTTCATCCACACTGAATATTCCTTTCTCTCCCAAGGAAAACTGCAAATTAATCTCTGTATGCTGTTGAAAAACTGATCTGCTGTTACTGAGAGGACAGCAGTGACCTCAGAAAGGGGACTACCTATGCAAACAGCTTATCAGTGCTTTCCATACGTGACAGGTTGTCCCTTCAGTACAGACACATTGTCATTTTCTTACCCACTAAGATTGTGGCAACACAGTTAAGCTGAAACTAATTTGGTTACCAAAACATCATCCCAAAGATTTGTACTTCAGACCTCTCCATTTTTACTGAACCAGTAGCTGTAAGTGATATCCATCCAAAACTCACCTGTTCAGTGGGAAAGGTTGTTTTGTTAAATTACCACTGCCAACACCAAAAATCTAGCTTCATTCATTCCTATGAGAGAGTGACTGTGGAGGAATAGAATGTAAGAAAAAAATGCAGAAGGCAGTCTCACACCTGATGAGTTGCAACTGTACTAATCACCAAAGATTAGGAACAGGCCTGCCCTTAACAGGCCACAGCTGTGTCCAATAAGAAGCCAAGTGCTACAAAAGGGTGGGTTAGGAGAGAGTTGGAGTTTGTTGGCTGTGCTGTGAAGGAGGCAGTACTGCAAGGAGCTGCCCATGAGAAATCACCAAGAAGGTATGAGAGATTTGAAATAAGACGACAACAACTGATAGAGTGTTCTTTACCAGTTTTGGTCTTACTGTATATGTTTTCATTTGGTTAGGGAAAAAAAACAACCACACAAGTACCACATTTTTATTTGTACAGGGCAGGAGAGGGACTCCCATGTGAAATCAGCCTGTGAATCAGTGGTGGTAAATTCCCTGGTTTGTTTTGTCAATGTCAGTATACTTCAACAGAGGGGAAATGTACGTATTAAATTTCCTTGCTGATGGCTACCTGTTCAGACCCATCATTTCAGCCCTGTCCCACCCCTTCTTTTCAGTCACCCTCATGCCTCTGCACAGAGTATAGGTGGAGACACACCACTGGCATTTGTACCCGTCATCAACACTTTTCACACATGTTTCCCAGATAAAGAGATTTTTAGGTTAGGTTTGTGAGCGACCTCTGGAGATCATCCAGTCAAGCTCCCCTGCCAGGGCTGGGTCACCTCGAGCAGGTGACACAGGAAGCAGCCAGGTGAGGAGAAAAGGGGACTCCACCACCCCCCTGAGGCTTCCCTTTGAAGCACTCCACAGACCCAAGAGGCTCCACAGGTCCGGGAGTGGGGAGCCATTTTTACCACTGCGATCATTACCACACCATCTCCACACCGCTTTGCTTCCCACACGCTCCTTCCCGAGGGCACGTCCCGGTCCGGACTGGATCGGCGGAGCACGACGGACGCCGTGAGGGCGGCGAGAGACCAGCCTGAGGGTGGATTTTGGGCCGTGCGTGTCCCCCCGGGGCACGTCCCCCTCAGCGCCTCCCGCCATTTCCCCTGAGGGAGCGCGCGGCGCCCCGCGAGCGGGAAACTGGGGGCGGGGGGGCGGGGGGCTCGCGCCTCGCTCCCGCGGCACGTGCAGCGCCGGCCGCACTTCCGGCCGGGCGGGTACTTTCGTGAGGGGCAGGGCCGCGCCTGCGCCGTCAGGCCGCGCGCCGGCGGGGCGGCCGCTCCCGGCACAGCGCGCGGCGTCCCCTCAGCCGCCCCGGCCGCCCGGAGCTGTGGCTGCTCCTTCCTCCTTCCCCCTCTCCTCCTCCTTCTTCCTCCTCCTCCCTTTCGGGAGCCGGCGGCGGGCGAGGAGAAGCGAGTGCCGCGGCCGGCATGTGAAGCGGGGCACCCCCTGGCCGCCGCTTGCCTCCGGTTCCTGCCCGGTTCTTCCTGGGGCTCCGCTCGCCATGAAGAAGTTTTCTCGCATGCCCAAGTCCGAGGGGAGCGGCGGCGGCGGCGGGACGGCGTGCAGTGGCTCCGGGAGCGGCGTGGCCCTGGGCAGGGCGCTGGTGGTGGGGCGGTACCAGGTGACCCCAGAGGAGCCGCTTGCCGAAGGTAAGAGCGGGCCGGGGGAGGCGCGTACGGGCCGGAGCCGGGCCCTCCCGGCCCCGAGGAGTCGCTCGCCCGCGGGGAGCGGCTTGTGGGGCTTTGGGCTGAGCTGCTTCGGCCGCTCCCTGGGCCAGGGGCTCGTCGGGGCGCTCGGAGTTCCCCGCCTCGGTGCCTTGGGTGAGTGAGGCGCGGTGAGGTGTCAGCGGCGCCTCCGTCAGCTGCGTGTTTTGCTTTTGCCCCCTACGGTGAGGGGAAAAAAAACACAAACAAACCCGACAAAATAAAATTCTTGGTCTTTCTTGGTGTAAGGCAGCAGATTGGTGTCACGGTCACGGGTGGAAGTGCAGTGCTGGCAGGTTGTGCTGTGAAGCCTCTCCCCTCGCTGCAGGGTGCTCGACTTGTGCTTCTTGTGGTGAACTTGCACTTGGTGTCGTCGGACTTCCACCGGGACCGAGGGAAGAGTTGTGTGCGTTTTTCTAGCCATGGGTTTGGCTAGACTTTCTCAGCTGTGCTGCTTCACTAGGTGCTGGCATGGGACACCATCAGAAGAGCCGTTTTTGAGTTTTGCTCTGTATGTGGAAAACAGTGCGGTGTTCGTCTTCCAGAGCTGGTAATTGATGTGATGTGTAAAGGGTAATTCGCTTCCCAGGTCACTGAGTTTAGGGCTAGTTCTGTATATTTCATAGTTACTGAATGTTTACTATGCACTGCTTGGGATGCTGTGGGTGAAATGATATATCTCTATCGATTTCATCGGTGTGTTGCTTAGACTATGTAAGTGTATTTATGTCTAGGTATACTAGTTAACTTTCACTGATTTTATGCATTTCTTGGTGGCAATTTAAGATGTGGTTTTAGCAAGTGCATGCAGATAATATCACTAATTGGGAACACAAAAGTGGCACTTAGCATTTCATTGCTGTCTAGGAATGATTTTCATAGAAAAGTGGATTTGGTATGCAATATTTGGAGCGCAGTGTTTTGTATTTGGGTGTGAAGATGGTGTCAGGAATTAGCCACCTGCATACCTGGTTGGCCTTGCTGGGAGCTACTTCCAAGTCACTGGAAGAAGGTCTGACAGCAGGTCATGTCTTGGCTGTGCGGCTAGCAAGATAGAGACTTTGAAAAAAAAAACAATAGGCTCTTGAAGAAATTGAGGTGGTGTCAGAAAACCTATGTAGTGGAGAGGAGGGAAATTTAATAGTGCTTTGTTTAGTGTAGCACATAATTAAAAGTTTTCTCATAATGTTCTGTGTTTAGAGTCACTACAGATTATGGGGTTTTTTTTTCCTCTCTGTAGCTGGCAGAAACAAATTGACAGCCCTTGGGGGCCAGGGGAAGTCCAAGTTTTAACACGTGACTCTTGTGTGAATTAACTTCCTACTTTCGAGTCGGAAAGATGTTTTCTACTGCTTTTTTTATTCTTCAGGTTTTATGTGGTATTTTGAGTATAGATGCTTAGGACGAGAATTGATAAGGGTTGGGCCAGTGCAACTTTGCTGCATCCTGAGAAAAGTCTTTAAGCTGTCCCTGGAGCGGGTCAGTAGGGAGAGGCCTGGAGGATAAGAAAGGAACAGGTGGCACAAGTGCAGGGTTGGGGAAATAGGAGGGGCTGGGCTCTCCCAGCTCCTCTGCCTGCCGGGAGCAGCTGGGCTGTGACAGGGTGTGTGTGTGTGTGCCGCAGGTATGTGCCGGGGGAAGGGCTCTCTGATTGAGTGTCCGGGTGGCACTCGGGTGCTCCTAACTGACACCAGGCTTTATGGCTCAGGAGATAGCTTTTTATCCGGGAATAACTCGTTGACAATCAATCCCTTGCCTCAGTAGCAATTAATAGTAAGAATTGTGTATTAGTGCTGTTACATTAGTCATACTGCTGCCTGTAACTAATGCTGAACACTTTACAAATCCCCTGGTTAATAATCTTTCTCATGGAAGGGCAGAGGAGAAAACTTTTTTTCCTGTCCTCTTTGCACAAGGCATTTTTTTCTTTCAGTTTCTGAAACTGAGTTTAACTGAAGCTTGTAAACTTGTCAGGTAGTTCCTATTACTCATGCTGATGAAATAGCATTTAAGATGCTAATATCCATCCAAGTTAGAGCTTGTGTTATGAGGCATTAATGATAGATCCAGTTAACGAATCTAAAGATCTTAACAAATCTGTTTAAGAGGAGATACAGTGTTCTGTTAGCAGAGGTGTGGTATATTGTGTTTTTATTAGCTATTAGAATTAATAGCATGATATGTCTGTTTTATGCAAGCTGTTTAAGCCCCACCCTCTTTCCAGCTTTTGCTCTGAGTAATCTTAGGAAGGCAGCTCCTGGCATTGTGGAGGATTGGGGTTCCTGGGAACTGGAGGACTTGGCAGTAGTGATACTGAAAAGCTGGGGTTGTAATGACCTTCCTGGGTTGCAGGGCTGGATCTTGGCATAGATTTCCCATGTTGATGCAGGTATTGCCCTCCAGATGCTTTTCTGTAGTCTTTGACAAAATGGTTTTATTGCAGTGTTCTAAAGGCAGAAGTGTGGTGCATTATTATCCAGTTGTTCTGAATAAAGTATAATGCTATCTAAAGGAAATGCATCTTTTTGACTAAAGAGGGTGTGAAGTTGAAGAGCTGTAGTTGTTAGGCTGTTAGATGGTTTGTTTTGTTCTAAACACACCTGTTCTGTGATGACTTCTTGGCCTCCATAACCTAGTGGTCGGTATGCTGTTTGATGGGCGTATGTGTTTTTACTTTTTATTTCTCAGAGATGGGGGGAAAAGCAGTTAATTTGGCTGAAGGTTTGATGTAGAAAATTAATTCCTGTCCATTTTGAGAGTAAGGTAGAAATATGTGGAATAAATGCCTGATACAGAGTGAAGGCCTTGTCTGTCTTTTTGTTGAAGCAGAGTATTTGCAATGCAGCTCAAGTTGGGAAAGTGAAATCTAATAAAAATATGGGGAGTTATCTGTTGAAAGTTTGAGGTGGTGTTTGGGGAACTGCAGTTATGGGAACTCCAGTATTGAAAAAGACTTTATACCTCAGAAATTGATGCAAACTGGAAGTGGTGAAGTATGAAACATGCTTAAAAATTTATCTCAAATGTCAATGCAGAACAGCTTATGTTGTGAAGAGGGAAAATGAAACTTAAAATTAGCAAGTTGTCAAAATATTGTCTTACATGGGGAGGAGATGGAAAGTTGTGGCTTGATATAGTGATACTGCTTGCTTAGTTATTTGTCTTGACTTGGACTTCACTGAGTCCTTTTTGCTTAATAGCTGCAGTAAAAGTGATTTTTCTACCTGCTATAAAGGTAGGCATTGCAAGATGCTCATTTGTCTTACTGTCTTGATTGCTTGGCAGGGCTTGAGATGGTGAAACTGAATAAATATAGGCTTTGCAAGGCTCTAAGTTGTCTTTGTACCAGGAGCAGACCAAAGAGGTTATGGGAAGTGTTGTAATTGAATATATGGGTATGTTTTTAACAAGTGCAGCTGAAGCAAAAAAGAAGCAGTTACAGCTGTTAAAGAAAAGGCCAGAGGATTCTCCAGCTTCCTTCTCAAAATTGACTAGATAGGTTTGCAAGCTTATTTGTGGATGGGGAAAGATGGTCATCATCTGCTTTTTGTTTTCATTCAGAATTGGTTAATGGAGTTGTGGGGCATATGCTGTTGCATCTTACCAAAATGAAGCAGTGCTGTGTAGTGTTCCCCCCAGCGGTTCACACTCTGTCCAGCCAGTGGATTGTTGAGGAGTGTGGAGGTGAGATGCCAGACTCCTTGAAGGAGACCTGGGTAGTTTTGTGCCCCAACCCTCAGAGGTACCTAGAGGGGATGCAAAGCAGCTCTTCTGCTCTGGACAGCAAAGAGTGAACCCGACACTTGGCTGGTCTTGTGCTCTGACTTTGCTTTGCCCTGGGGTGTGTGGAAAGAAGTGGCGTGCTAGTGGGTACAGTGGTTTATTTTTGTTGTCCAGGCTGTTAAAGCGGTGAGTCCGGGTCTGTGTGGTGCTAAGCCTCTGCTGCTCTGACGTGGGAGAGCATTGCTTTTCCAAGTGACCTTGTGTCTAAGGCTAGAGAGGCAGGGGAAAGGCCACTCAAGTGGTGTGAAGTTCATCTGTTAGGTACTTCATTAAGTACTTACAAGTTGATTAGTTCATGTTTGTGTAATAGAATGTTTGCTTTTTTTAGTAAATATGGTGGTTAAAGCACAGTTTTCTGTGAAAAGGGGCCTCTCAATAGGGAAGGTAGCTTGATTCCTTCTAGGTGGTGTGCAGAGAAACAACCAAATTCCCAGGAGGTTCAGTAACAAACTGCTCATCAACCCACAGAGGGTCAGCAGCTCTCTCCCCATCTACCTGCTCTGGGGGTCAGCTTGCCTTTCTCCCAGACCAAACCTTTCAACAGGTCTGGGTTGCTGTAGGCCATGGGTCAGTCAGTGCCGTTTTGGGGCTCTCAGCAGGCCGTGGGTCAGTCAGTGCCATTTTGGGTGCGGCCGGGGGTCAGTTGTCGCCATTTTGGGTGTGGCCATGGGTCAGTCGGTGCCATTTTGGGGCAGGGAGGGAGTCAGTCAGACCATTATAGTGTGGGGCAGGGGAGGAGCAGTGGCTGTCTCACCCTGCAGAGCTCACCCTGTTAGCCCACACAGTTTCCACCTGGTTATTTTGAGCCAGTCAACTGTTCCTCCAGTGTCTTACACCAGTGAAGGAATGAGCTGCTTGTGAGTTCTACTGTCCTACTTGGTGTGTAGTCTTTGTAAGTACTTGATAACTCTTATGATTTGGTTTGCCTCTTACATTCATGCTGTTCTAGTTGAGGCCTAAGAAAAATGTAGCCTTAATTAAGAGGAATCCAGGTCCTGTTTTGTGAGTTCTTGTGCTGTGCATTTGTAGGTAGTCATGCTGTTTATTTAAGTTCTTCCAAACCACTTTTGAAATTGGGGTAGTCTTGAATATTCTGTTGTGGTTGTTATTTTTTCTACCTTATGTCTCAGCAATAGCAGTTCAGTTGGTAATCCAAATAAACAAACTTTGTGTTGTGCATAAGTTTCTATTGGCCTTTGTTTACCCCCACCTCAATTAACTTCCTATACCATCATTTTTGGTCCCCAGAGCAAGGTATTGTGAGGATTTGCAGCTCCAGCAGCTTCTGTAAATTTGGAAGCAGGCTGCTGTACGGCTGACACTGCTTCATCTCCTCTCAAGGTGGGGCTTGTTTGTTGTTCTTTTTTCTGGAGAGGTAAATAGAGAGAGATGCCATTGTAATGGATCTGTGGACTCTAGTACTTCCAAGTGTTTCCACGAGGTTTGGCCCCAGTTTTTAACTCTGGGAGAGCTTATTTCTTTGACAGGTGTTACGAATATACTATACCTAGTGCAGGGTTACTTCTGCTGGGGTGTGCTGGTGTTCTCCTATGAGACAAGGTGACATGTACAGTACTGGTCTTGGCTAGTTTGGTTATTGCATGTGACTTGCTGCTCTGTGGAAGCTGCTGTTTTATTTTCAGTTGTAATCTAGTTCAGTTGTTTAGGTGGATTATGAGCTGGAAGGCTGTCTGGAAAGCTAACTTGTGGGATTTGAGTTGGTTTGGTCATGTCGATTTTTTTTTTTCAGAGTGAAACATTTTTGAATCTGTTTGCACATGACTGTAAAGGTCAAGCCTTTTATTCTGTCTCAAACAGTTTTGCTTTGCTAATAATGGAGTAGCAGATATGGTTTGTTCCAGTTCAAGATAGAGGGAGAAAAAGCAGAGTGAGTACTTGAAACTGACTTTTGTTTTGGCTGAAAGCATAATACAATACACGTGAAGCTCTTCTACACTCCCCAAAATAGTCACAGCTGCCTTACATCAAGTGTATCTGCAGACTGGCAGGTGCTGAGATCCTAGACCAGCTTTTGATTTCTGCGTGGTGAAAGATGGGGAGCCTGTGTTGTCTGTGTGGGGATTTTCTTGGGACCTCCTGAGCTCACATGGGAAAAAAAGAGCGTTGTTTGGCTAGCACAGCATGGAGCTGTGCTCAGTGTAATGAGCAGGCAAACCAAAAGCAGTTTGGGGATTTGTATGTGATCCTTGTGTTACACATTCCCTTGTCATGCAGGTAAATGTCTGTTTTCATATAATGTGGCACACAGAATGAAGCTCCAACTCAGTCACACATCTGGTGTGCTGAGCACTGCGGCGGCACTTGGGCAGAGCAGTTCCTCTTGTTGTGCTCTTCAGAGCTGCTGTGTGCCTCTGGGACACAGGTGGAGAAAGGGACAGGTTGGGAAACATCTGTAGGCCGATAAAGGCATCTATTGTACAGCCAGGGCCAAGTTCAGCTCTTAGGGCACGTGGTCTCATGCTCTTTGATTATCCAGTTATTAGTCCTTGCATGCCCTGTGGACACTCCTTCCTGCATCGTGTGTATATGGACAGGTGGTGTTACACCTTTGTTAACTGCACACAGTTATGGTCTTTCTTGAGGATGTTATCCCTTTAATTTTTGTGTGGCCTGCAGTAGTTAAGTGAAGAGGAAGTACTTGGGAATCTAGTAATTCCAAGCTAAGTTTTCAGGCTAGTGGCTGAGAGTCAGATGGTTACAGGAGAAGGAACTTTGTTTTTAGCAGTGTCATGTTAATATCACACAAATACTCAAGCCATCTTTCCTTTGCCAAATTTTGAGGAAAAACAGATGTGCCAATGCGTGTGCCATCTACTTGCCTTCTTCCTTGCAGATGCATTTTGATAAAGAATGTTAATGCTGCAGTATTCCTAAGGGGAGGGTATGTGTGCAGATGTGCTGCTGGAGAAAGCTCTTGGACACCCTCACAGGATAAGGCAGCATGGGAGAATGGAGGCTGTGTTAGCTGTGTCTGAGAAGGACATGGCATAGCTTTTAAAAAGGCTATGCAGGATCCTAATTTTTTTTTGTGTGTTTTACTGGTTTAACGGACTTTTTTTTTAAATTAAATCTCAGTGTCTGGCATGTCAGCATGGAAAAGAAAAATGGTTGGATAAAAACAGTAGAATTCCTTTTCAGACCTAGGTTAACTAGGAGCCAGTAATTGTTGGACGAGAGTATGTGTTTCTCTGGGCTCTTGTCAGTGTGGTAGCAGAGCTGTCAGTCAGTAACCCTTATGTTACCCACGGGGAAGGGTTCCTGAAGTGGTTCTGTGCATGGAGAACAGAAGTTAATACCAGGGATGGGCTCAGTGTCCAGGGAGCAGCACAGTCACTGGCACACTTGGCTTTGGCAGCAGGGAAAAAAGAATGAGCGTGTTGTATTGCATAAGCATGTTAACTGAGTGAGCTCAGCTGCCCTTCCAGCTGTGGAAGTTGGTTGGCTCTGTAAATGTGCACATATGCTCTTTGGATGTCACCTCTGGTTCAGAGGGGAGGTGTTGGAGCTGCTCAGCTGGGTTGTGCTGCTTGTCTCTGGCATTGCTTTGGTTTACAGTGTTTTGTCTTCATTCTCTGAATACCTTAACCTTGTGCTATATTTTGCTTGCTGTAGCTATTTTTTGCCTCTGTAATGTTCTAGCTAAGCAGGCTGCCGCAGTTGAAGGAATTGGTGTTTGTAAGCTGAGCTGTGTTAACTGACACTATGAATGCTCTGTGCCTGCCAAAGGGCAGTGTGAGAGTTGGGTGGTGCCTTGGGGACTAACCCAGAGCACAGGCAGGGTCAGTCACTGGCCTGATTGTAACTTGATTGCGTCAGATGCCGTCCTTTTCCTAAGAAACCCTTAGAATTGCAAGCATCTGTTAGGGAATGCAAGCTTTTCTTCATTTGTGTTCATGGGCTTAGTTTAAAAACTGTTCATGTGCTGGATGAACAGCTGCTTCCTGATGTGTTTGGGATATTTGCCTGTTAGTGATGCCTGGAGCTGGCAGTCTGAGGGTGGTGGCAGGTCCCAATGGTGCCAAGCAGCAGTGCCCTGGTGCAGGTCACGTCATCGCTGCTCGGTTGTTGTGCTGAGGCAGAGATGACTTGTCCTGAGTGTTCTCCTCCAGTGGATGGAGATGTGTGGCGATCCTGAAACCCCTGCTCTCCGCCAAGGGGAGTCTCTGTTTCTCTGCATCACTGTCTAGCTGCTGATGAGAAAAGAGCATGAATTGCTCTGCTCCTGCTTCCCTGGTTGTCTTGGGAATGGATTTCAGTCTCCTTCAGTGTTTGTCTCCTGGTTAAGGCGGTAGGAGCCTTTCCCTTCCTCTCCACATCTGCATGTTCCTTGCTCACGCTTGTCTGGGTTGGTTACTTTTTTCTGGTTCCAGTGGGATGTCTTGGGTATGGGTGGGTTCATCTGTGAAACTGGGTCTCTGAACAGAGGCAGGGGTTGAGGAAAGTAGACAGATGAAGGTTGCCAACTGGCAATAAAAAAACCCCAGCTTTGATCCTAGGTGACTGTCATAATGAAATAAGGAATGCTTATTTTGGTTTGATAGCAGGAAACATGCTGCTTTGTCCTTGAGCATCACGTGTTAAGCACTCTTGTCTAGTGGAACTGAAAATTGGCACACTTGGGAGCGTTCTCCCTGTAAAGGTAGAAGAGTCTTCCCTTAGTCTTGCTGATCATTAGGTCTGCTTCTGAGGCTAGTGGTGAAAGTGCTGAACTGATTATAGAGACTCAGGTGAGGGTGAATATCTTTGAGCAGTCTTTATCTTACTCTTCAAGAGGTTTCCAAGGTGGTATTGCTGCAAAGAGCATGGCATGGCTCTTGGAGAGCCATTACTCCAGAGATGGAGAAACAAAGATGAAGGGATTTGCCCCGGGTCATATGAGTCTGTACAAGAGATACAGGTAGAGTTTGGAACGTCCTGGCTCTGTGATGGCTTCTTCCTCATCCCTTCTGTAATGTGCTGTGCCTTAATTGCCACATGCAAAACTAAGTAGGAATTCTGATGTTACAGGCTTGAGATTTTATTCAGAGTCGTGGGTATGTTTGGCTTCCTTCCAAACTTGCATGTTATTTAAATGGGTGGATTTGTTCCTGTGGTGCCTAGAAATTTCAATAGGCAAGTCTCTACCAGTCATGTGCCAAAACATAGGGATGGTCCAGTTCCTGGTTGGTTCCAGTTCTGTTCAACTGACTCATTTTTAAAAATTTGTTACTCTGGCTGTGATTTTTATCTGTGCATCTTGTCTTTCAGTAGCAGTTGTAATGAGTAATTGTTGCAGCGTTTTGCTTCTTATGAAACAAAAAATAGCTTTGGAAGTGAGTGATTAATATGACATTTTCTTATGTTCTTTTGCAATTCTTGCTGGTTGAAAAACTGAATGTGCTTTTATTTAGAGAAATTGTTGCTGAACAAGTTTTTTCTTGTTCTGGATGATTAACTTGCATATAACTATGAGAGTGGTGCAGAGCAAATAGATCATTAAAGAATGTAAGGCACTAAATTCTACTCTGCTGACGTGTCTGTATAAGAACCTGACCTGAATGTGTGTTAATGAGACTAGAATAGGAAGAGTGAATGAAGTTTTGTGTGTCAGCATTAGACATGGGGGTCAGGTCTGGTTTGTGTGATGTGCAGGAAAATTAATTGTTTGGAGAAAAGCAAATGAAATAATGGTTTTCTTTGGGCCTTGCTGTTGTGTCTCAGTAGAGCTCAGTAGCATATCTGCATCTATAGAATTGAGACCTTTAACTTGCCATGAGTTTAAGTGAATTGTCACTTGGCTTTTACATTGTGAGAACTTGTATAGGCAACAGGAGGAGTATTTGATCCCAGAAAGAGCTATCCAGAGTTGTCTTAGGCAATCTGAAGATAGAAAAGCAAATTTATGTTGTTTTGGCAACTCAAAAGGAGTAGTTTGCTGCATTTTATTTGGCCTAGTCTTGTAGTCTTTGAGTTCCATCCATCTTGGTGTGACTTTACAGTATTATCCTCCCAGCTTTGTGCTTTTCTTCAAATATTTGATTTCTTCATTAAACATTTTATGCTTTTCTCATTATTTGCTCTTTTGTTAAACTGACATCAAATTGTATGGCTGTGTTTTTAAGAGGAGGCTTTTGCTCAAGGACGTCTTTGAGTTTAGGTGGTAGTTGAGTCCTAACACTTGCATTTTCTGAGATTTCCCCAGACCCCTGAGTTTCCAGATCAGTCTGTGTTGTTCTGAGTTACCACTGTTGACTGGCTTCTTGAAACATGGGAGTTGTATGAGAGATACTAAATGATTTTGATCATCTTGATTTTGCTATCTGTTGCCATTGCAGCCTAGCTTGTTTATTTAAAATTATCAAGCTGCTTAGACTTATGAAATTTAAGTGTATTTTTTTTTAAACTGTCAAATATTACAGTGTGAAGTTTGAAATCCCAAGCACAGAAGTGCTGTAAGGTCTTGAGAGATGCTTTATAAGCAATTTGGAGTGTTCAAATATGTTCAGCATGTACCAGGTAGACATTCAAGAACTGCCTGTCCCCATGCAGGTGCCAAGCAAGTATTATTGCCTAAAATGGCTTATAATTCTGTTCATTGGTGTAAGCAGGTCAGATCTCAGATATTGTGCTGTTACAGGTTACTGGTCCCCTGTTGTTCTTAGACTGGCTAAGTCTGTATCTCAGCATGCACCTTTGGTATGGAGTTTAAACATGTGCCAGTATTTGCAAACAGCTAAAGACAGTGAGGTAAGATAATGAAAATCCTTCTTAATTATTCATATTAAGTGTTTTAGCTCTAATTCTAATCATGCTTCTGGAAGAAATGGTCAGTGAATTATGCTCTGATGTGAGGGTGAGAGAGACTGTAGGCTCTTGCTCGCGGGGAAGAGATGGGCTTCATCTTGCTCATTTGTATGTGTAAGATGCCTTGGAAAAGGAGGAAAGCAGAGACTCTTGCAGTGACATCTGCCTCAGTCTGAAGTGCCGCAGGCGTTACAAACGGCTTGGTTTGTGTCTGCGTGGCCTGGTGGCTCTTGTCTTTGTGTGGCAGCCAGAGGTGGCACCGCTCCAGGGCGCCGCGAACCAGGCGCTGGGCCGGAGCCGGGCTCTGTGTGCCGGGCTTTGTTCCCGTGCCGCGGCGGCTCGGGGGCATTCAGTGCGCTCTTAGGCGTGGGGGAGGTTGGAGAGCCCTGCTTGGCTGGGCATTCCTGGCCCTGCACATGGAAATCACAATCCCAGCAGTGATTGCAAGGAAAATGAAAGGCCAGCTAGAGAGCAACTTAGTGTTTGGTAGAGATAAGGTGTTTGTTTTCTTAACAAACTTTAAGTTGCTGGTTGGTAACTATATAGTATGGCAATTAAGTTCAGTTTCAAAAAAGTCATGCATATTGTATTTGCATATTGGCTATGGATTATCTACCTGCTGATTTAACTAATTTGTAACTATATTTGAGTTTTTTGTTTTACTGGACCTAAAATCAAGCTTTATAGAAAAAAAATTAGCGAATGACATTTGAAATTCATCTAGGATACAAAATGAGCTCATGCTCTTAACCTCACCATTGTAGAATGGTGAGTTCTGTCAAGCCTGTATGCACAGATCATGTCCTTGTTGTGGTTTTTCAGCTCACTCAGTTTTCAGGTCAGACTAAACTACAGCTGGAGCTGAGTTCAGTGAACAAAGATAGGAGATGGGGAAGACATGCAAAAGATAGAACTGCTGTTCAAAATTTTCAGGTTTTCTGTTGGTTTTTTTTTTTTTGTAAACTGTGCTAGTGGATGCTCATTGTACGTGTCTTGTGAATGTCTTGGGCGAGTTGAAAAGCTTTCTCATGAAAAGCACAGGTGAGTAAGTAGATGCTAACAGTAATTTTCATAGTAAATAAATTGAACTGTTGGTGATCTGCTGGCAGCCTTCTGTGGTCCTTTCCTTATAGACAGGAAGGAAGTATTACTTGACTTAAATACAGGATTCTATTAAACATAGTTGCAGAGTTAAATGCATTAGTTGATTTTTTTTTTTTTTTTCCAGTGAGCAGAAGGAGGTGGTGATGGTATAATACATGAAAGTAGTGCAGTGGTTGTGGCTAACTCTAAGGCAGCTTCACTGAAGATGGAAATATGGGGAGGTTTTTGGTCTTTTTCCATCCAGGTATGAGAAGGCATCAGCTTTACCCTAAGAAATAAAATATTTTGTCTTGAGTGCATAAGATGCATTCCTTGCAGGGTGTAGCAAATGCTTGGGTTTTTTGGTTTTGTCTATTTTTTAAAAGCATGCATTAAGTGAGCTTGGCAGTCCATCTGCTTTCATCTTCCTTAAACTTAGGTTACTGCAAGAATTGCAAGTGTGTTAGGGAATTTATCTGCTTTAGGAAATGGCTGTTTTTTGTTTCTCTAGAGCCAAGTAGCCGAGGCTGTCAAGCAGGGGATGCCATGGAAGCAGTAGTCAGACATGCTGGCAAGTCACCTGGATGTGGAGAAGCAGGTGGGGTGATGATGGGCTGTACTGCAGGACACAGAGCTATGTTCCTTTTGCTGTTTGCTGTGCTGAATCTTAAGCATCTCAGGGTCGGCCCTTGGGCATCTCTGGTGCATGGGTGCTAATAAATACAGAAACTTTTCACAAAAGTCTGTAGCAGACCTTAATTCAGCTTTCCCATCTCGCTCAGTCACTTGAGTGTCATGGATCCCCCAGGCAGTTGCTGGTGCTTCTGTCAGAGCTTTTTTGTGAGGTTGGCCTACAGCTGATGCTGGGAGAAGTGTCATCCAGACATGCAAGCCTGTGGCAGGGTAGCAGTGCCATTAGCAGAGGTGTGCGTGGCAGACCTGCCTGCTGTGGCTGCACGGTGTTGTCCTGCTGGGATGTGATTCACAGCTGCTGTTTTCCCAGTGCCGCTGGAGGAGTGGATGCAGATTTGAGAAAAACAGTGCTACTTGTCTAAACTAGCCCTGATAGTCAGCTTGTTACATGGTGGGAATTTGTGTGGGCAGTGGGAAAGGGAGCAGTGGTATGGCCCTTGGAATGCATTGTCTGCATGCTTAAAATAAAGTGGAGAAATGGAGTATTTTAGAAGTAGGGAGCTATTTCTGTTCTTGGTTTGGCAAATGCGGAGCTCTTGAGCTTGGGAGCAGTATCTGTCAAATCATCTTCAGGGTGGAGCTGTGTCTCAGAGCCTTGTGTTCATGACTGAGGCTCGTGGGGTAAGCTTCACTGATAATATCCATGCCCATGTGCATGCTCACAAAATTTACAGATGTACATGTAGGGAAAGGTGGATGTGTGTCTATGATTGGTGTTTGTTAACGCTGCCTTTATTGAGCTGCTTTCAGTCTCATCTTCTCATGCAGAGGTGCTTCAGGAAAGGGCAGACAGAACTGTTGCCTCCTTCTCTGGTGGAACTTGTGACAAAACCTGAACATTTCATCAGAAATTTCTCATAAGGCTTGAAAAAGGCATTTTAAGTTTCTGTTAAAGGTTACTCCCTCAACAATCACATGGTGTTTGGAATCTGATGAGAAATTTGGATGTTGGAGTTCTGTGCGTTTTTAAAGGTTTTGCTGTCAAAAACAGATGGGAAGCTGCACAGCTTTAAGAATTAAATTAATATTTTCTATGCAGAACTCGGGTGTGTTTTGTGTATGCTTTTAGTCTGCCACTCCCGCAAGTGCCCGCAATGCACCATCTGTGCTGACTGATAGAAGGCAGTGCCTCTGGAGGGAAGGACTTGCCATCCTTGTGGGGAGGAGAGAGGTTCTGGGAATTGGTACAAGTGAACCTACCCCAGTAGGATGCCAGTGGACATATAGAGTTATGGATGTTGTGGCACCATAACAGGACACCACCAGGGAAATGGAGCAGCAGCACGGAAGAGGGGGCTCTGTGATACCAGAGCAGTCATGGAAGGACTCTTGAGACCCTGAGTGCTGGTGTGTGTTTTACACACCATGAAGGTGGGAATCAAAACTGAGCTGCAGGAAACAGCTCTTGGCATGGGTTTGCCTGCAACTCTGGCAGAAAGAAGCGGACTCCAAATTCCTGGTAAAATAGCACATGGTTATATTGTTTGATGCAGGTTGAAAAAGCCTTTTTCAGTCTTCCATACAAATGGGAGATATGAAGAGCTGTTTTTCTTGAGGTTGTGCTTTTTCTTTGTGGAGAAAGACTAGTTCTTTTTAGACTTTCTTCCTAATGTCCTTTGATTTTTGGATGCTGGTTTCTTCTGTGTTGGAGTACCACAGAAGCTATAGAGGTTAGAGTTGGGGGGAAGGGAGGATGTTTGGGGTTATTTTTTGTGTGGTTTGGTGGGTTTTTTTTACATTTGGTGGGTTTTTGTTTTATTTTTGGTGGGAGTTTTTGTGGGTTTTTTTGTTTTGGTTTTGTGGGATATTTTTCTCTTGTGGAAGAAAGATGCTTAAAACATTTAATAAGGTCGTGCTGTTCTCCGTCATGGCAGACTTGCAGTAAGGTTTTATTTATTTGTATTGCTGGGAGCCTGTTTCAAGCATTTATGCTTGAACTGGTCTTATTCTGTATTTTGAGTGGATTCCTAGTCCATAAAATGGTTCTTTCCAGTGTGTTGGGCTTGCAGCTCCAGTGCTTGGAAGGCTGTGCAGTCCTGGGAGGTGTGTCCCTTCTGGAGTGAGTTGGCTCTGGCTGCAGGTCAGCCGGATCTTGAAGATGTGTCTCTGGAACTAACAGGGAGCAAACATGCACAAGTGGCCCAGGCATCAAGTGATTATCCCCGTAAGTTAGCAGTGAAAGTGTTGTTGAGTGAAGAAATTTATTCAGGACACAGATAAATGCACTGAAATAATCATTGGAGGGGGGAGTATCTGGAATGCCAAAGAGGCAGACCTGGTATTTTAAAGGAAATTAGCATATGGATGGGTAGCCTCTTCTTGCAAAATTGGGGAAGAGGAGGGTATGTGTGGGTAGATGGGTCACAGGGAGGTAATGGCACTTGAACCTGTTTCTCTGGCTTTGTGGAGAGGGACACAAGGCTATCTCCTTGACCAAGGTCATGTGAGGCTGAGGGCCTGTCTTGGCAGGGGATTTCAAATTAGAAATAACCTATCCTTTTGGTTGTTGTTGGGCTTTGTTAACAACAGCTTTACACTCAACTTTATTAAGAACAGCTTTCCACAGGGACTGTAAAGCCAGTGTGGAACTGTGCTGTGATGGAGGCAGTCAGGTTGGCCTTGGAACCCCTCTTAGGGCTCACAGCTCCAAGGCTTTGTGCCTCCAAAAACCGTCCTCCTGAACCCCAGATCATACTGAGTTGTTAAGGAAGTTCCTAAATACCTAACTGTCTGTGTTGCATAGGCACATGAGAACAACTAAGATGTGTTGGTGTACACATCTATTTCTTCTTTAATTTCAGGTTTTGAAATGTACAGAAAAAACATGTGTAAATACTGCAACTGAAAATACACTTTTGTATACTCATTAGCTTTATCAAAAACTTATTTTTGAGGATTTACTTGTCTGAATAGAAATGGATGCTAAAAACTCAGTCACTTCTCCAAAACATCCAAGTTTTAATGGATTTGTAAGGAACCATTTACAGTGTAGTAGCTGCCATTCCTGCTTCAGCTTTTACAGATGTGGTTAGTGATTGCTGTTTGTTACTCTAGAGGTAAAATCCTTCTGTGCCAGAAGTTCTCTACTGTTTGTCTGAGATTTGAATACATAGTCAAGGGTTTCACTACTTGGAGAAACAACATTTGGTGCTTTTGTATGTTTCAAAAAAATCTATGATGTAAAAAAGGCGTTGTCTATATATATACACATAATATGTGTAACAGTCTGAAAGATGGTGAAGTTGCTGGAAGATTTTTTTTCAGCCTTATTTTGTTCTACCTGAGTAAGCAAATAGGGTGCTTAGAATTCTGACAGCTCCACTGTTTCCTGGTTTAAGTTTCAGGAATGTAACATGATAAAGTGTAAATGGCATGTTGAGGCCTGTGAAATTACTCAAGGTTGACCTTAAATATACATAGGAAAAAACCAAACACATGTGGCTGATGTAGAATTTCATTAAAAACAAACAAACAAAATAACTAACCCAGAAAAAAGCCCCAGTCATTGCTGGCTAGCTGCTAAGATGATCCCAAAAGTGCGTAGTTAAGGTCACACAAAGATAGTTCAAGTAAAGAAAGGTAAGAAAGATGTGTGAGCTTTTTAAAGAGTTTAATTGTGCTAAGGATCTATTGGCTTATGTAACTATAGATTCTTTAGAAAGGCTTTTTACGAAGCATTCCAGGGAGAAGTGCAATGTGGCTGTCCTTGGGAGGATTTGAACTTCGAGTGACTTTGGAGGAAATCAGACTGAAAGAGATTAAGCTCCTTGTTGTGTTCAACACCAGAGAGCAGCTGAGCCCCACACTGCCCCGGTGGGAGGGGAGAGAGAACAGGAAGGGGAGCAGTGAGGAAACTTGTGAGCTGGGGGCAGGACAGGTCACCTAGCCTTGCTCAGGGTTGTGCCCCTTGACTCTTGCAGGAAAGGGTTTTTATAGCGGTGCTATTGGCTGATGGCAGACCATTCAAGGTCAGGAATCTGCTTCTTGCCAAACCAGGACCAGGTCTGCTTTTTCAGTCCCTCGGGTTCAACTGCTGGCTGATATCGCCACCTGATGGCAAGAGCAGCCCTAGGCTCGGCGTTTAGGGTTTTGCTGCTTTCCACTGATGGTTTCTACCTAGGCCTGTCTGCTCCGGCTACATCGGAACAGTTGTCAGGGAGACTTGAAATACAGAGCTCTCTTTTGTCCTCCTGCTAGGCAGAGAGAATTTCAAGGCTGTAAAACTGGCTTAAAAAGTCAAGAAGTGATTATTACCTTCTAATCATGAGTCTTTTGCTTTACCTGACTACTGCTTTATCTTTTTGGTCAGATATTGGTGCTTAAAAACCAGGTAGTTTTATTGTGAGGATAGTACAAAAACTATTCTGCTAATGAAGATCTTGCACATCGCTCTGGCAGAGCTCCAGGCTGGAGCCCTCTAGGATCGTTTCAGTGCCAGCTGGAATTGAGTGTTAAGAACTTGAACTGTTAAGAGTGGGTGTCCTGTGAATTTTTTAGGATGGCCCTGTGTGAACTAGGATGAGGCTGTCGAATTAAACTTGTGGTAATTCTGCTTTGAAAGCCTACCATCTCATTTGGCTAAATGAGAATTAAGTTAAATACTTAATCTTCAAGAGGAATTGTTTAATATAACTTAAGCTTCTTGAGTGGCAGTGATTATGTGGTTGTTTGCTCAAGCACATGAGATTTGCATCAAATGAGGTGCACTATACTTAAGCAACACGACTTGCAGATGCTACTGAGTACTATGAAATGTGTGCATTTCAAGTGGCTGCCTGACTATTGGAGGAGTTACTTGTTTTAATTTACTTACTTGTGTCCTGGTGGGGTACCCAAGCTCCTGCCCTACTACAGAGTTCCTGTGGTGCTGGTTGGCATTGGATCAGACAGCACTTCAGGAAAGCAGGGCTTGACATGGGCTCTGCTGTGAGGTGGATTTCCTCTAAGTGTGAGAAAGCTGTGCATGTGAGCCTTGAGGTGCTGCCAGTGTGCCTTCTTGAGCAGCAGGCAGGACTAACAGGAGGCAGCTAGAACAGCCTGCTGGGTTTCACTTTGGTGTCCTGAGCATTGGGAAGTACTTCCTGTGTAGGTTGTTTCACTTGTGTATTTCCTGCCTCTCTACCAGATTCTTCTCTACCAGTGAAGAGAGAAAAAACCCTTCTGGGGAATGGACTTGACTGTGTGGGTCCCAGTTCATGCCACTGTTGGATAAGAATGTTTCCAGTGGGAGTGGTTTTAAGAAAATGCTTAATTTCAGTGTGCGCATTGAGTGTGGTTTAAATAAAAGCACTTCTCTAGGGCTGGCTGCTTGTGCTGTCTGGGGCTCCAGGGAGGCTGTTGAGGCTAGCCTGAAAAGTCACATCACTTCTTCAGTGCTCCTCAAGACTTTTGCTAAATATTTTTATATATTAGAATGTGGGTTTAGGGAATTAATGTACCTTGACTTGATTCAGGTTTTTGAATGACTCTAAGTACTGCAGGGTTGATGTCTCAATACATGGTTGTTCTGTGCTTTATGAATTCATTTGAATGTGAAAGTGCTTTTCTAATGCTTTCATGTAATGTTGTAAGACAGTAGTAAGACTTGAATGGTTTTGGTTTTGTCATGAGTATTTGATTTAAAAGAAATGGGTTGAGGTAACAAATATTTAACTACTGAAGTGTTTGTTACTAGTCATTCAATGACCGATATAGTCTCTGTTGCTCATCCTTAGGATGTAGTGATGTTGAGTAGAGGTGTACAAGAAGCTCAAGCAGCTGCTTTTTTCACTTGTGTTCTCCAGGTGGCTTCTCCACGGTGTTCCTGGTGCGCACGCCCAGCGGGACGCGCTGCGCACTGAAGAGGATGTGTGTGAATAATGTGCCAGACCTCAACATCTGCAAGAGGGAAATCACCATCATGGTAAGAAGGCCATTGCTTGGAACTGGAGAAAGTGTCAGTTTGTAGTGTACACCCAGCAAATGCCTCTCCGGTGTTACTAGGCACCTTTTGATTTTGATGCTGTGCTCCTGATTTTCCACCAGTACTTACAGAAACTAATGCTGGCTTTAGGGTTGGTGCATGATTTATTTCTCAAGGAATTGAGTATGTATTTGATTCCTCACATGAAATGTGTATACTGACTGTTTGGTCAGTACGTCTGGTTCCCAAGCAAAAGGACTTTCTTCCAGTGCTGTAGTGGCAACTGAAAATTGCTCTTTGTTTTCTCAGTACTGAAGTGTAATATCCATTTTCTTTTTCAGAAAGAGTTATCTGGGCACAAGAACATAGTGAGTTATTTGGATTGTGCTGTAAACTCACTAAGTGATAATGTGTGGGAGGTGCTCATCCTCATGGAGTACTGTCGAGGTAAGAGTCCTCGCCTAGGTATACAGAGGATAAAGTTTGTACTATCACCTGTGATTTTGATTAAAACTATTCCCTTGATATAGGAGGTTAACATGTATGTTTCTCAGCTGGAATCCAGGTAGTTTCACTCTTCTGCTGGCATTGCTACCTAGGACTGTCTAAATTAAATCTTTGCAAAGCTTTGTAATTAGATATGGTTACAAACAGGGAAATTAATTCTCTATGTATGAAGTGCAGTTGGGCTGTTCTGCTGGTGGTGCTAAGCAACAGGTGTCTGGAATGTAACTCAACAGGAAGGATTAGCAAATTTTCACCACTTTGCTTCCTCTGCTATTTTTGTTCTAGATGACAACATTGAAGAAGCTTCACCTGACAGGTGATTTCCTACAAATAGACGTAGTGAAGTTCAGGTTGATAGTGCTGTCCAGAAAGATGTTAGCCACGTGTTCCTGCTTGACAATGTAACTTTGTTTGAAACAAACCTAAGTCAGGGACTGTCTGTTTTGTGGTTCTGTTCCCCTCAGTTCACATATGTAGGGTATAAACTTGCCAATGAATTTAACTTGTGAATTTTGTCTAAAATCTAAGGAGACTGGGTGCTGGCCTCCTAGTACGAGATGGTGGTTAACCCAAGTAATTGGTGATACTCTGCAACAAGTGCTGCAGCACAAAGTAAATACTCCTGGAAAGAAGCCTCCCATGGTCTGTACTGCTTGACCAATACTTTGAGCTGAGGTGTATGTGGGTTATATTTGCAGTATAAGTAGTGAGCCTTACAGTTTGTGCAGTCTGTACCATGAGGAGCCAAAGACCATATAGATTAATGTAGATTTTGGGGAATGGATTAAGGAGAACTTGAAAACTAATGGCCACATTTTTGGCCCTTTACCCTGCTTGTATGGATGAACTTCTGTACCATTCTGGGAGCTCAGTTCTGACTCACTATTGGTGGTACTGTTTCCCTAATGGCCCTGGTAAATAACCCTGTGGATGTCAGCTGTGATACAACTTGACAATGGTAGGCTTCCTGTGTTGTAAGCATCCTTGTTTGACAGAATGCCCACCAAGGGCCTGCTGTGTCTCTGCAAGAATCCTTCTTCATCTCTGTGTGCAGTGAGCATTGTGGTAGGAAGAGCTTAGTGGTGTCTGGTACAATTACTGCAAGGAGCAGGGAAGTATTGATTGCCAGTCTTAAAAGAAACCCTATGGAAAGGGAAAAGGAGGTCTTCTTCCTTGGAGGATGAGTTCAGGACTTTGTTTCCCTCCTTCCCTGCTTCCCCTTTCTTCCTCCTTTGTCTCCCAGAAAGACAGAGAGGGTGTTCAGAGAATGAATTCACTTAACAGCATTTGGGTTGTAGATCCTAATGCAAGAGAAAGTTTTGAGGTGACATATTGTTGTGATGGGTTCTTTTTTTGTGTTTGCAGCAGTTGGTTTCAAACACATTTCAGCCTCAGGGACTGGATTGTTTTCATTTGAGCCAATAATTTTTCTCTTTAGGGTAATACAGGAGTGTGCGGTTGGGAAACAAGGTTTATTTTGTTCAAATACAGTAACTGAGGAAAACTTTCCTGCATCATATTTGTGGACTTAATGCATATAACTCTTTACTTCTGTACCTGATAGGAATTACTTGAAAGAGATTTCTCCTGTTTCTTTAGCTGGGCAAGTTGTGAACCAGATGAACCAGCGTCTGCAGACAGGCTTCACGGAGCCAGAAGTAATGAGGATATTTTGTGACACCTGTGAAGCTGTTGCCCGGTTGCATCAGTGCAAAACACCTGTAGTTCACCGGGATCTCAAGGTATGACCTTCACTGTAAGAAAATCTAGGCTAAAATCAGGGATCTGCTTGAAGAGGGTTGAGGGTATGGGAGAGATTTCTGTAAGACAGGTTTCTAGTTGGGAGCTTGTTGTTGGTGAAGCTATAAACAGACATTAACTATAGGACATCATCTATTGCTAAAACAAAGTTTAGCAGTTGATTTTTGGCAAAACTTCATGTTTGTGTGTGAGAACATGGAGTAATGCTTAACCTGGAAGTTCATGCTTTTATGTTAACCCACCTGTTGTGTGTTGGTTTTCTTTGAAGGTGGAGAATCTGTTGTTAAATGATAATGGGAACTATGTTCTCTGTGACTTTGGCAGTGCCACTAACAAATACCTGAACCCTCAAAAAGATGGTGTTAATATGGTTGAAGAAGAAATTAAAAAGTAAGTTCACTTTTAGGTGATCTGTCATAAGCAATGACTGTGCTGCCAGGAAACTCCATGTATTATAGTGTGGTGTGCATGTATCACTAATAAATTGAAATTAATAGCTGATTTGGAATTAATTTTGGCATAAATACAGTAAAAAACTGCAAGTATTTGATAAGATTTCCTCCATTTATTCACAGATTGTTTTTCAAAGCTGTGATTCTTAAGAATAAAGCTGTTGGCAAAAAGCATGCTGTTGTGAAAGTAAATTGTTCAAAAATATAGGTCTGGCTCCTGGCCATTTTAGGAGTTGGATATTTTTCATTTGTGCTTTTTTAATACTGCTAAGCAAATACTTGCTAAGATACTTGCTTGATTGTAAAGAAGTACTGCAATGCATTTATGCTGAGTCTCATTTGCAGAGTATGGTCCATGTCCAGTCTCCTGAGACTGATCAGAAAAATATTTCAACTTTTCTTAGACACACTCGTTGAAAACATGTATTATTTTGATTTTGCTCTTCTGGCCTAACTGCTGCAGAGGGGTAAATACAGGCTGCTTGTTTTCAAGTCATGAAGTGATAGAGGCTTTTTCCATCTCTGAAGTATTTGAACTACCAGCTGAGTTGTTTTGGAGTGTTTTTTAAAGTGTTCTGAAGTCTGCATTCTGCATATCCCATCAGTGTGGGATAGGGAGAGCCCTTGTAGGACTCAGCAGTCATTCCCCTCAGGCTGTGTATTCACAGTTACTCTGGCAAAAGTCTGCTTTGGGGCAATAACACTAAAAGCCAACTTAACCTGACTTAATGCTTATTTTTGTGTATGATAGTTCATACTGCTGCTCCAGATATTTGTGATGCTGCAATGCACTAATGATGTGCATCATGCAAGACAATTCCAAGCACATGTCTGAAACTTGTGTGGTTGGTGTGTGCATGGTGGATCAGGAAAACACCCTCTCACTTGTGATGCTAGATTTTTAGCTATGTCCTCTCTATGTTTCTAGGTACACTACACTATCATACAGAGCTCCTGAGATGATCAATCTATATGGAGGAAAACCCATTACTACCAAGGCAGATATCTGGGTAAGCAAAAAATTGGATAGTATGATCTATGGGACTGGTAAAGGAAGGGGGAATTAAAACCAGCATTGACTGACTGAAAAACTAATTATTGGAAAATTAAACATGTTGGGCAGCTATAGAACACAACAGTAGAAGTGTCTTGGGTAGTTAGATTTTTGTAAATAAAATAAATCCCATGTGTTTTTTTTTTTTTTTTAATTTAAAGGAAGGGGGATGTGATTTAGAGCATCTCTTCTTATGCTGGCTCTGGTTTCTCCTTGATAGCCCCCAGTGATTTCTTATGGAAACCTGTTGCCAGCATGATTAAGAAAGGTATTTTTAGTAGTTGATGAACAGACAAGGACTAAGACAGGAAATATAGTGCAAAGAGTCATGACATGACGCTGAGAATGCAGTGCTTGGTGTGCTCTGGTTTGTACTGGGTGTGCTACAGGAATCAGAGCAAGAGCAAGTGTTTTAAGAGCAGCTTTGTCCCATCAGCTCATCACATCAGCTGTCTTCCAAAGTGCAGCTCCCACACAGCATGTGAACATCTCTGTGGCCAGGGGGCAGCGTTGTTAGTGCTGCCCTGTGGTAGCAAGGGCTTTTCTCATCCCCTGACAGGGTTTGTGTTTCTTTTACAGGCACTAGGCTGCTTGCTGTATAAGCTGTGCTTCTTTTCCCTTCCCTTTGGAGAAAGTCAGGTGGCCATTTGCGACGGGAGCTTCACCATCCCAGACAGCTCGCGGTACTCGCACAGCATGCACTGCTTGATCAGTAAGTACACAGGCACTGCAGCAGCCCCTCCAGCTCACCAAGCCAGCAAAGCACAGCTCTGAGCTGCTGCTCAGCACCTCTGCTGTCAAACCCTGCCACCTCCAGCTGTGCCTCTCAACTCCCCAAGAGCCCTTGAAGCTCAAGGGAACCCTTTGGTTTCTCTGGGACTCAGGGATGATTTTTTTTTTTTCTTTGGGTGTTGATAAATCCCAGAGGAATAGGGGGAATGCCAAGACTGCTTCTCTTTATTGTTTAGCTCTGTTGATTAATATTTTTTTACCCTTAAGTGTGTGTTTTCTGTCCAAGTTGTGCAGTTGTGCTTAGATAAGTTTGAAGTGCTGCTTTAGCATAGCAACATCAGTGTGCTGAGATTAATTTCACTGGGGACAATTTTAATAGTAGTTGCATGGTTTATACTGGAACAAAAATCTGCGATGTTTTGCGCAACCCCAAGTGTCAGACTTGAGCTCTGGCAACAGTTTGGAAGCACTAAGTGTGTTAAGGAAAATTTTGGACATGAAGCAGTTCTGAGGCTTGTGATTTATCTGTTACCCAGACACAGATGTGGGAACTAATATTTAGAGTAATCATCAGTATTGTCCTTGTTTTCAGCTTAGAGTGGGCTCCCTTGAAAGAGTGAGATGGACAGCATATGAAAAATTCACAAGGTTTGAATAGGAGCTCTTATAAGTCTAAGCTATGGATGTGTTGTTGACCACATAGCTTATGCTTTTATGTAATAAGCAATACCAAATCCCAACTACTTTTTTTGAGTGCACATTCATAATTGAGAAACAGCAGTAATGATAGTAAGCACTTGCCTTCTGCCAGTACTGACAAAATGAGATGAGTTTTCAAAGGACTTAAGTAGTTTTCTCTGTCACTGTGTTACTTTTTTTGAAGAAAAGTATGGGTTTTAATCCTTTCTCCTAGGTATGAATGCAGATTTTTTTAATTCAATGAATGGCTGTGCCAAGATGAGCAGTACTGACATGGAATATATCTGGGTGATGCAGAATGTCCTTATGTAAACTTCCCTTCTTTCCATTTGGAGTGGAAGTCATAAAAAGCTGCACTTGGTCATAAAAGGTATTTCAGGGACTGTGGCTTCATCTGAGCTCTTTAACAAGGCAGTGACTGGGGAGGAAGAAGCTGAAGGTGCCCCACCCTATGAGTTTAACATTTCACAATCAAGTGGCAGGAGTCACTTCAGTGAGTGTTCTGATTCCATGTCATGGTGCTGCAGCTGAGTGCTGGAATCTCTTATTTTGTAAAATCTCTTAAAAATTAAACTTGCACTGAACTATACAGGACATGAAATAATAACTTTGTGTAAAATTCTAGGATCTGTCTGATACTGTTTTTCAACCCATGGAGGATTTTTGTAAAATGACATGGTAGGTTGGCTGTTCTACTGAGCATTTGTGCAAGTGTACTTCTCTTTGCTCATCAAAAGTGAGCAGTTTAATTTTCATAGTGTTCATTTACTTCATAGCAGAATATATTTTTAGAGGCCTAAGTTTTTTAGAAGGTGTATTTGACTGTTTATTTATGTTCTCTGGTTATCTAGGCAAGATTGCTGGATTATATATACTGTGTTATATTTGATTTCTTGGAAAAACAACAGACCTTTTGATTTGGGAAGCAAGTGTTTAACAGGGAACATGAGGAATTTTGTCTTGTCAGGGAAAGGTCCTTTTATTCATGAAACTGTATTTTTTTATATGCAGAGTTGTTCATAGTCAATGAAACCTACAGAGAAAAGACTGATGTAGTAAGATGTGTCAATCTTGCTTTAGCTACATTGAATTTTGTGTTAATCCTGGAAAATGTTAGTGCAGTGAGTTGGTTTTGTGCTGTTTCTCTCTGCAGTTACTAATTCCTACTTCACTTAAGTTCCCTTTTGCACAGCTGTGTCAGCTTATCGAGCAGCATGCATGTTCTGCAATTGTTTTTTGACCCTATAAACTATTTGACTTGACAAAAAATATTAAAACAAGTCTCCCACACCCAAGATAACAGTGCAAATGACTCTTGGTGGTAAGCTGATTTGGTGCAACTGCTGAATTTTTTCCTTGCTGGTAGCTGTCTCAACAGCTTTTTGTGATCTAGCAGCGATAAGTCTTATCAATTTTTGCAGGATATATGCTTGAACCAGATCAAGAGAAGAGACCTGATATCTTTCAAGTATCTTACTTTGCCTTTAAAATTGCCAAAAAGGAGTGTCCAGTGTCTAATATAAATGTAAGTACTCTTGACTTTCCTTGTATTTTCAGTGTTTTATGTAGGTAATATTGAGAAGTCAGTGAGAGGAGCTGAAAGATCACATCAGTTCTTGTCACATGCCTGGTTCCTGAATGTAACACAGAGCAGAGAACATGTCAAGCTCCTGTTGTGTACACACAGTATGAGTAAATAAAATATAAATTAAAACATCTCTGTAAATAAAATATGTTCTTAATTGTGAGGGCATAGCTCTGTGGGCTATATTGATACCATTCCAATACCTGGCTTAGGATTTTAGCCATTAGTAATCTCTTAACACAATCAATATGAAATAGACAGATATTAACCTTGTTGACAGTAGAAGGCTTGAATGCTGTAAGTGGAGTGTCAAGAGCCATGTAGTTTGCTCTTGGATAAACCCTTTGCTTAGGCATCCTTAGTAATTGGGTAGTCCATTGGAAGGACTCCAGGGAGCTGGAAAGCAAACAGAGCAGTACTTGAGTCAGCCTGCCTTCTTAGCCTTGCTTTCTGTGGGGGTCTGAGCTTGGTCTCCAACATCACTTGTTCACAGATATAATTATGTCTGTACTACTAATGGGGACTTTAGCTAATGTTGAATATTATAAAGTGTCTCTCAAGGCAAGCATCAGGAAAAATCCATCTCAAAATTGAGTTTGCAACAAGTATTGGTTGTAGCAATCTCTGTCTTCAGAAGCAGACCAATGAATTTTCTGAGATCCCTTTGAATTTCTTTTTTTCCTTTATTGTTGTAGAAGGATGTCCTCAGTAAATTCAAGCATTGCCTTTTGGCCACACAGATTAAAATAAACCAGGAAGTCATTAAATACTTGATAATTAACTGTCTCTGTTTGTGACCAGATTTAGATTTGCATTTGTTATGTGCACTTGTCATGAGAGAGGATTGGTGGCCTCCTTTGCCCCAAACTGTTATATTTCTCACAAAACAGTCTAGGTGATGCGGAATTGAGGAATGTGTTTCATGTGGGGGTAAGGTAAAAGCCCATCAAAGCTTTGGTGCTGCATGGTTTTCTGGAATTTGTGTTGTGGTGGAAGAGCGGTGTGTGCTAAAAACAGTTTTCCTCCAAAGATTGGTCTTTGCTTTAGAGCTTGACGCCGAAGTGAGTGTCTGTTCAGTCCCACAAAGTGTTTGGAGACCGTGTTGTACCTTATGGTTGATAGCTGGCAGTGTACCTGAAGTGAAGCAGCTGACAAAAGTCAGACCAGTCAGGTGCCGCTTTACTTCTGCCACACACTGAGAGGATGTAGAGATACTGATAAGGTAAACCCTTTTCAGGTACAACTCTGAGTTCTGCATGAGGCCTTGGCATGTGGAGGTCTCTAATCCAAGTATTCCTCTTCAATATGTAACCAATTTTTTTCTTTCAGGATTTTGTTTTTTTAATTTATTCAAATTTGTTTTTCCCAAGAATTCTCCTGTCCCCTCAAGTCTTCCTGAACCCATGACAGCTAGTGAGGCAGCTGCTAGAAAAAGCCAAATAAAAGCAAGGTGAGCAGCGGATGTGACTTTTCTTTCTCCTAATATTGTTAAGCTACGTGTTTGTTTAAAATCTCTTTTCATACGCTTGTGGAGAAATGAGGTGTTATCTCAGTAGAAGTCATTAGATAAACTGTGTTTCTAAGAGCTTCAAGTCTGTTTGGATTTCACTCCTTTGCTTTATTCATTATATTGAGAATCCATGGAGGGGAATTGATATTTGGAAAGTAAATAGGTTTTGTTAATTGTTTTTGAGAAATTGAAATTTTTATGGAAAAAGGTTCACTTTTTTTGTCCTTGTTAATAAAAACAAACCCAAGCCCATTGGAATTCCTCTGCATGCTTCTGATTTCTGCTATGATCTAGTGTGTATGCACATAAGGCTGATGCTGGGTAAATCCTTTACCCTTTCTTTCCTTGTTAATGGAAGGTATTTGGATTTGAATCTGCCAGCATGTGTGACTCAGATATTTCTACATTCAGTTATAATTATCAGCTTCATTTGCAAAAAAAAGAGGAACAAAAACCTAAGAAATTCGTAGCAGTAGAAATAATTTGATCCAACACATAATGCTTTCCTTTCTCTTATTTCTTGTACATATGAACAGTAGTCCTGTTTCTAATTGTAGTGTTGTGGACTCAAGCACAGGACTGGAGTTTTAGGGAATGAATTTTAAGGTACTTACATGCAGTGCTGAAGTAGAGTAGCACATTATTGAGACATAACTCAGCTGTTAAGAGATGTACTGTGTCAAATTTGAAGTAAAATATTTGTCTTTTCATCAAGTATCTTACATGGGAAAATTGTCCCTTCAGAATAACAGATGCTGTTGGACCAACAGAAACCTCAATTGCACCACGACAAAGACCAAAGGCCAACTCGAGCACTGCCCCTTCCAGTGTGCTGGCGATCCAGAGCTCAGCAACTCCTGTCAAAGTACAAGTTCCTGGGGAATTTGCTAATCGTGGGCAAAAAGGTAACTTCAAGTCTGAGGATGGACCAAAATAAGGAAGCAACTCTGCCTCTCTTCTTCTTCTTGCTCTACTAGAGATAACATTTACAACTCAGTTTTATTGGTCATATTTTTTTACATACCGAAAAACAAATTTTCATTTCTGAAAGATTCTGACTGTGTGAGTTGTAAATTTGAGGTGCCGCAAAAATTAAATTCAGACTGAGAAGTGCAAGTGTTTTTCCCTTGTGCTTAACACTGGTTTTTCAATGAACTCACCCACTGTAGACAAAGGTTCACGCTTATTTTGACTTGTGAATAATTCACAAAAAGTACATGGCCCTTCTGTATCAAACTGGGTTTTTTATAGCAGGAAGCATATTCTCCTGTGCCTCAAGAAGTCATGAGATAGCACCAATAGGTTGGTGATATTTGTAGGCTGGAAACAGGTCACTTCTTTCATGACTGACAGATTCATTCTACATGGCACTGTGGGTGCAGTAGGAATTAGGGAAGACTCATGCAAGTGAAATGGGTTTTTGAAGAATCCTTGTTCTTTTTCTCATTCAGAAAGAGTTATGGCTGTGATAAATATTCACTGAAATAGCTGACATTTATACCTAGAGCACTTTGTAATTGCATTTTATGCTGTTATGTGCCTGCTGCAGAAAAAGAAAGAGTAGTTTCAGCAATGGTATTGGAAAAGTCTCAAAAGGCCTCTGAGAATGTTTGTGTCCCACATATAAGTGCTTTTTACTAGGTGGGATCCATGTAACATCCAGCTTGAAAAGCTTTATCTCTTATGACAAGGAACAGATCATTCACAGGCACTTCAGAATGTAAAACACATTGTGGCAGAGAAATTTATGGTAGCACCTGTCTCTTAAAAGGTGCAAAACCAGTTGAGTGGCAAAATTCATCAGGTGTTCTGTTTAAGGGAGTTTGATGGATGAGCCAATAGTTTCCTTAGGGGGGAAAAAACCCAACCCTCTGTGTTGAACATATGCTTTGAGGTAAGGGTTTGAGATCCTGCAGTGTGTAACTTAAATGCTGGTAAAGCAGAAGTCTGGAACCCAGCTTGCTGTCATGAGTTTGGTGGAAGCTTCCAGCATCTTGCATGTAGAAATGGTTCATTTGCAGGCCTGGAATTACTTGCAAAGAAGTCAACTTGGTATCTGCCAGGTGTCCTGGTTGTCAGACTGGGAAGAGATTTTGACAGACAGTGTCAGCTTGAGGTGAAAAACAGCCAGGGAGAGCTCTGGATGTCATTAGTGTTGTCTGTCACAGGAACCACTCGACCAGGGAATGGACAAGATATCTCACAATCCCAAGGGACCACTCCCCAGCAGCACAGGGTCCTCCAGCAGCTGCAGCAGGGAGACTGGAGACTGCAGCAGCTGCACCACTTGCAGCACCAGCCCGCCATGCAGGATGCTTATATCCAGCAGGTACAGTCAGAGCTGTTAGACAAGTGTTGGAGACTTATTGTGTGTGTTCATAACCCTTGAGATCATCCAACAATTCTGCTGTTGCTGCCTGTACTTTTCCAGCTAAAACAGCTCCTGATCCTTCTTGCTTTTGCTTTGTTCCTTCATTGGCCCTGTAATGTTTGTCTAAAAAGTTGCTTGCCTTGTGCTGTGTTCTTGCAGTTTGACCCTGAATTCCATCTTGCTTGGCATTTTGCCACTGTGTGATTTAAGACTTTACCCACGTGTAAAGGAGCTCTGGATACATGTTAGGTGTGATTATAGGTGATGATGTTGTGCTTGCAGTAGATGGCTCTACATGCACCAGTGAAGAATATGTTGTCTGATTTTTTTGTTAAGAATTGGCTGGAGAGTGGAGGAAGGAAAAAGCTTCCAAACAGAGTGATTCAAGTGCAGTGACTGAATTGCAAGCTGGTTCTTGATTATATGATTTCTTAATTAAAAAATGCTGTGCAGTCATAAATGTGATAGTCAGAAGAAGCATTAATTAAAATACCTGCTTATTTCTGAGGCGGCATCATTACTTTCTAAAGCTATTTTTTGTCTTTCCAGTATCACCAAGCAGTGCACCAGCAGATGGTCCAGCAGCAGCTGTTGCTGCAATCTGTGTACCAGCAGCAGCCTGCCCAGTCACAGTATCCTGCCATGGTAAGTCACAGAGATAGTACAGTCTTAAAATACGGCCTGTGCTTGTAAATCTACTCTTGTGTAGATGCAGTAAGAGAAGTTACACTGAGCTGTGGACATGGTAAATAGCATGCGGTTTGGCATCTAAAATAATAATTAGTTGGTGGGAAGTTAATCCAAACTAGCTTGTCTGGAGTTGCACTTGTGTATTAATAATAGGATGGGATCTATCTCAAGTTTCATAAGGTCTGTCTGTGCTCATTTGAAATGTACTTGGTTGATGTCTCCAGTACTAGCCACAGCAGCAAATACATGTTACACAACAGAGTGAAGATCCAATTCTTACTTGAAAAGCAAAATAGCTAACTGCCATAGTCTGTTTTGTAAAGATCAGGAGAAATTGTCTGGAAATCTTGTATTAAGATTTAAGAATGGAGTATGATGAGCATGCAGTTAGTAGTGCTGCAGTGGCATATATTTGGGTTGCACTAATGACAGAAATGTAAGTGGTAATAGGCTGGAAAAGAGAAGCAGTCTCCCTGAGCTGTTGGAGTGGTTTCTCTGCACCTTTGTGTTCTGGAAGGGTGGTGGTGGCTGTGTGTGGCTGCAAGAGCAGCGCTGATAGTTGGCAGAAGAGTTTCAGCCAGCCTGTGCATGTTGTGGTAACACAGCCCTCATCTCCTCAGGTGCAGCAGTACCAGCAAGCTCTCCTGCAGCAGCAGATGCTGGCTCAGCAGCGGGCACAGCAGGTGCAGTCCCCTGAGTATATCACTTCTCCACAAGATTTTGCACCAGCCTTAATCTCCTACCCCAGGTCATTCCCAGTGCATGGTGGAACAGTGGCAGATCCTCCCTACCCTACAAACAGGTAAGAATTGTGGCTTAGCTGAGCCTGGGGGTTACTCCTGGCTTACATTGCTAGTTGTGGTGAGCACTGCCAAATCCTTTTCTTAGAAGTTACTTGCTTTGGTATTAAGAGATTACTTAGAGCAGTTGGACAGTGGGTGTTCAGTGGTAAAGGATATTTTGGGAGCAAAGGGAGACAGTTTGTTAACAGATGAGCCTGGTATAATTTGTAAAACTATTTCTTCCAGTATTTCTTGTTCACAGATTTAATCCAGGAACTGACTGCTAACCGCTTTGCTTGGGGTGGTCAGTGGTCCCTGTTGAATGAGGTTATGTGCATCTGAAAGGAGTTCCAAACACCCTGTTGAGAGCAGCTTTGTAGTTGGCCTTGATGTGCTAGGGCTGCCAACTCCTGTGCTCAGAGGTGTGACCTGAATATGTAACACCAAGTATGCATCAGAGGGTATACAGTCCCTGAGGAGTGGCCCTCAGACCTGCCTTTGCATAATAAATTATGACTTTGGCATTAATTCTTTTGAAAAGCAGTGTATGTAATAAAAAATCCCCTTCCTTTCTGACTTAAAAGAACCTAGAGATCTGTCCAGTTTCACTGATGTTAGAAACCAGGTTATATATATGTCTAGGTTCCTATTAGGCTTCTTTTAAATCAGCCTTCAGCTTTTTTGGGATGAGCTCTTAATTGCTTGTGTGTAGGACTTGGCATTGTGAAGCATGTCTCAGATTTTGACCCTGATAACCAATCCTATCATGTTTCTCTTTATTTGCTTCTTTGAACTGACTCTACAGGTCAGGCATTCCTGATGCTGAAGCAATTGCCAGTTACCCCAAGCAGAACATCAGTAACCCACCTGATATGTCAGGGTGGAACCCATTTGGAGAGGACAATTTTTCCAAGTTGACAGAGGAGGAGCTGCTGGACAGAGAGTTTGACCTGCTAAGATCAAGTAAGGGACGCTTGAAGGCTTACTTTGCTTCCCAGTAAATGAGGGCTCTGTGGTTGCTCAGCAGTTCCAGCACCTGCCTGTCTGAGGACCGTGCAGGCTGTGTACAGAACATTCTTTCTGAGCATTTGAGGGCACAGTTGGGCCTGTCTTCCTCTCCTTTTCCTTTTTGAAAACACGTGCAATAGGAACTCACCGTCTGAAACTGGTAGTTACTGGCTCAATTACTGCAAAAATGGTAGTATCTTAGCTCTTCTACACTGCTTGTGTCACCTGCATTGCCAAGAGGCTCTCAACAGCAGAGGTATGTTGTCAGATGGGAAGAGAATTTTGGCTGCTTGCTTTATTCCTTTCCAGCTTTTTTCTTGCACACCAGAGCAGAAGATGGTGTGGGTCTGATATGTCCTTTGAAAATGCCTGAGAGAAAATTGATCTATTACATTATGTTAATGTTTTGTACTGTCCTTTTTGAGTGGCTACATGTAAGGGCTGGTTTATTGTACTGATATGGCAATAGCTGAATAAACTTTTTCCTCGTGAAGTCAGTTATCTCCATGGTTTTTACTTGGAATTACCTTCTGTTCTTAATTGCTGAACACATGCTTGTTAGTTGCTCTTCCTCTAACTGGCTTTGTTGAGATCAGATTTATTAGTGGGACTTGGAAGATGTGACAATGTTAAGAAACAGATTGTATATGCTTGGCTGTCTATCAGCAAGTTGCTTGCAATTAAAAGTATAGTAAAGTTGATTTTTGAGTAACTGGAAATAATACCTTTGCCTTCAGTTGAGTGTTTTTCCTATTGGATGTGCACTTTACCTGTTAATCCTTTAGGAAAGTGACTGGGTGGGTTTGTTTGTGAGACTCTGGTTGTTAGTTTTCCCCTGTATCCTGTGTGGATTGAATCAGATTCCTGTTTTTGAGTTGGGAATGTAGGCTGCACACATTTTACAGTCAAATGTCTCTCTGGTAGCTGGGAAAAATAGCTTATATACTAGCTGAAACTTAGCATTCCTTCCAAGTCCAAGTTAAGGATTGGATTCAGTAGTAGAATAGAATATCTGTAAGCAAGCTTCTTCCAAATGTGGCCCTTAGTTTTTTGCACTTGTGAATCTGGAGCAGGTCAGTTTGTACCAAAGGTCAGCACAAGGGCACCCACTTTCAGAATCTGTGTTCTGAATTCAGGACTGCTGGCACTGCTTATGCAAGTTGGATGAGATTGATTTGGTTAAGCCACAAGTTTTGAACAAATGGAAGGACCAAAGGAGATGATAACGAAGGTACATTTTGGGCTCAGTTCTTCAAGTTAATTCAGTGCAAAAGAGAGCTGGGTGTGATAACTCGCCTGATATGCTGTATCTGAAAAGCAAACCAAACCCAACAGCACAGCTCTGCTCAGTAGTGACCAGCATTAGGGATTTTAGTTACTCAACCTAGAGAAAATGCAGAAATAACCCCGAGTCACTCCCTTGCCAGCAGCACACTAGATGGCAGCCTTGTCTGCAGGGATGGGCTGCCTTACAGCTGCTCTGAGCTCCTGGGGCTTGGTGTCCCTCGGGAAGGGGAGCACTGCTGGTTTGTGTCTGGCTGTGCATGCAGGTACACATGTCACAGCCTTCAGAGACCTTTTAACCTGGCTTTTTGTTAGCGGAGGTGTTGTGCCAAAGATCGTGTGAGCATACTTGGCAGTGTTAATGCCTTTGCTACAGTCAAAGCAGGAATAATTATGCTCCATGTTGTCTACTGGTGCTTTGTCAGACTTGGCTGGAATAATGGGAGATCAGGAGATTTATTGTAAAATTAAGTTTTGTACCTATAAAATTGTTTCTAACCGTGTGAGACTTAGTGGAAGTTCCTTAGATATGCATTAAGGTTGAAGGCTGAGTTCTTTTTAGGTGTAGGTTATCTCATATGTGGGAAAAGGCTGTTGAGTACTAAGTAACTTCTTTGCCATCCAGAGAAAAGAGAATTGCAGATGCAGATTTGATGAGTGGTTCTGTTTTTCTTTTACTAAAGGCAGCTGCTGTCCTGTACTTTATAACTCACATACAGTGGTGTGCAAGTTGGTGGTGCTCACTAGTGTTTAAAACGCAAATCCTTTCTTTCTCTTCTCAGAAGCCTAGTTTGTATTGTTGAGCTGATGCTTTTTACATAAATTAAAGATCTTTCTAAATCTGACAAATATTTTTAAAGCTTGCATGTTTATGACAGTAACACCTAAGTAAATATGCAAAGCCTTTGTTAGAGGATGAAGATGTTGCCACAATTTGTCAGGCTGGCATTACCATCAGATTTCATGTGTTGAGGGGCTTAATGTCAGTGTGTGAAGTGATGGGTACTGCTGGGGTGATTAATCGCTTCTCTCATAAAAAGGGATCCAGTTCCCAGGACAGAACACATTGGGTTTTCCTAGTAGAATGGTGCTGGTTGCAGTAAGAGGTAATGTGCAATTGGATGGATTTGTGAACTGAGCACCTTTGTGGAAAGCTGTGACACAGAGTGACAGCTTGCAGCTCCTGGCTCTTGTTGTTTCTCTGTTGTTGGTGTTGCTGTGATCCTGGGTTAGCGACGGGCCAGAAGCGACATCTGATGCTGCCTTTCTGACAGCACTGTGAAGAAGTAGATTTCTTAAACAGCTCCTGTAACCACTTAATCATCTATGCAGAATTGGGAGCCAAGAAAGTGAGTCTGCTTCCTTGCTGAGAAAGAACTCCCAGCCCAGCTTCCATAGCATTGCACAAAGGCTTGGGATCACCCTGGTGCCTCCTGCAGGGACAGGTGTGGGTGCAGAGCCTCTCAGGCACTCTGCCTGTCTCCTTGCAGTAGGAAGGAGCTGCCCAGACCAGCTGTACAGGCAAGAGCTGTGCTTCTTACAAGCATACAGGATACTTCTCCCTCACCCTGTACAGTGCATAGCTTTGCATAGGTGTAAGTCCTTCTGTTTTTATTTTATTTTACTTTATTTTTTGTTCTGTTCCATTTTGTTTTTTACAGACAGGCTGGTGGACAGGAGAGCATCTTCAGATAAGAGTGTGGAGCCACATGCTGCTCCACAGACAAGTCCTGCTGAAGATCCCTTTGGTTCTGTTCCTTTCATTTCTCAGCAAGGCAAGTTCCATCTGTGACATGATTACCTCGTAGCTGTATGCATACATACCTGTAGGTGGATGTATCTGCTGAAGTATGCACAGCAGTTCAGTGACCAAAGAATGGCCAAGGGCTCTGCTGCCTCCTAACAGCACTTGGGTGAAGGGATGTGTTGGTGTGTTCTTTACCTCCAAATAAAATCACCTATGCATCCAGCTCCTGGTGCCCGTGGAGCCTTGGGACCAACTGCGTAGGGTGTGGTTCTGTTGAGCCAGAGCAATGGGCATCACCTGGGCAGAACCACAAGGGCTTTTGCTGAAGAGAAATTGCTTGCTAAGGCCAAATTTTGCTACTTCCCTGTAGTCTGCTTCTGACTCACACTGTTTCTCTAGTTCAGTTGTCCAGCCAAGTGAAGGCAGTGAGCTTCTATGCATTTAATGCAGAGTTTTGGTACAAGTTGAGTCAAATGCAAACATTTTACATTGTCTATACATGGGGGAGGGTGGGCATTCATTGTTGCTTTTCAGTTCAGCTTTGACTATGTTTACCTTGAATGGAAGTAAAAATAACGTGTTATGTGGGCATTGTGAGTGGGAAACTGCATCACCCTGCAACTTAAACAACAGTTTTAACATTTGGTTGATCAGCACTTTAGTATTTATTTTGGTACCTTTGACAAAGTAAAGCCTGTGTGGTGGTTGAATGGTAAAAGGAGGATCAGTCACTTCTGGAGCCACTTGGGTTTTGTTGCGATTCTTATGTGATAAAGGTGCCTTAGTATGACATGTACAGACTGTTCTTATGGAACTTCAAAAGCTCAGGTAACATGCCTTAAAATAAATCATCTGGGGTCAACCTGAGGTAGTATCTGTGTTTTCTTTCATTCGGTCCTGCATTCTTGGAGACGCTCTGGTAGGGCTGCAAGTGCTCACAAGGGCTCTGGTGCTCCACGTGGTGAAGGGGTGGGCAGGGTGGCTCTTGTCTTCTGCAGAGCCTTCGGTGAAAATCCCTGTGCCTGTGGCTGCTCCTGTCCCTGGACCTGCATTCATTCTCCTTGCTGTAGGACTGTGTTCTTAGCTTGTGCTGGTGTTTTGCTCTCTCAGGTCAAGTTTGCTTTCTGTCACCTTGTTCTTGGTCAGTGGTTCAGTGCCATGTGAAAGCCATTTAATGAAGAAGGGTTTGCTCTGCAGGTGCTATTGGGAAAGGTTTCTCTAGCATCTTCATTCCAGAGTTTGCTTTGACTTTGAGGTAAGCCTGAATTCACATGCAAAACAAACAGAAAATAGCTTACACTCCATTTAAGATGGGGGCCATCAGGTATTTTGTATTCATACCCTTGTGTCCAGAGGTTATTGTTTTGCCTTCCTCACCTGCCATCCTGGAAGTGCATTTGATTGTTTGTTGCCTTTTTTAGACGGTTATAATATAGCTTTAGATTGTAACAAATGTCTTCACTGTGTTTTTTCATGTGCTTTATTTTTGTTGCTTGGAATCCAAGCTCTAATTCTTGACACACTAAAAAAAAAAAGGAGTTGCTTCTATTAAGGGGAGGAAATATCCCCTGAAATTCAGTCATGTCTGAAAAACCAGGCTGTTTGAGACATGTTGAGCTGGTTGTATAATATTAGCCGTGGCACTGGAAAAAAACTGTGCACTTTTCTATAGCCTTTTCTCCTGTGGACTTTTAACTGGCATTTAAACAAGACTGAATATTGGCTTGGTTTCAAGAAAGGTACTGTTAATTATGTGTTAACTGTGAGTTGCACTTAGTAAACAAATCAGGTAGAAAAAATATTTAAATGTTAATATTGATCTTCTAATAGCTTGTTTATGTTTTCCACTGAACTATTCTTGGTAATGTCTTGAAAAGAGGAGTTGCAAGACAGATAAGAAATGAAGAAAGCTGTTGACTTGGGTATATTTAATTTGTAGCTGAGGGCTTTCTGGGGCCAACTTGATAAATGTCCCTCCCTGATATTTTGATTTCTGCTTGTACTTAACACTGTTGTGTGACACATTCTTTCTGGTTTGTTCCTTGTGATTGTGAAACATGTAACTGAGCAGTAAACCACCTGTGTCCCTTTCTCAGGGCATCCAAGGCTAGGTGATTGCTTGGCAAGTGGAACAGAGGATTAATACCTTGAGTGCAATTCCCATGTTTGCAAGAGAGACTCTGGGATCTTGTTCTAGCACAAGTTTTGTTTCCTTATTGTAATGTGTCTCGGGCCAAATGGGAATTGTGAAACACTGTTTGCCCAGGGCTCTGGCCACTGAGTTCTGACTTGTTGAATTACAATGGCATGAAATGGTGACGTTATAAACATCGGATCTTTAAAGTAAATAAAACTGACTTGCTTGAAGAGTGACAGTTCTTACTGAAGTTGTGTTCTACGGTAGTGGCCACAGTTCCATCTCAAAGGTTGGGTTTTTTCTGCTTGGTTTTCCTTGCTCTGGCATAGGTCTGATGTATAAATCGTGTGTGGCCTGTGGCTGAGTAGAGTTACTCAGAGGATCACTCCTGTTTTGGAGGCCTAAGGGTTCTCTGCTGAAAGCAGGTCTTCACTCAGTAATTAACTGACTTGGGTCACCTTCTGGGAGAGAGCAGCAAGATGGTCAATGTCATGTTTCATCTTTGGACCCACCAACATCAACTGCTGTTAATCTGGCTAAGCAGGTGTCACCAGGTATGTTCACCTCTGTCTGGGAAGGTGAGGCAAGGGAGCAGCAGAGGCTGGAATTGGAAGCCTTTGATCATCTGTGGGCTGCTGTGACTTGGGATATTTCCTGTGGAGCTGAGAGTGCATTTCAGGTTGGCACTGATGCAAGGGTCACCAGGAGAAGAAACCTGCAACTGGATGGACTGTAGCCGCTTGTCTGGGCTTATTTTTGTCCAGTGGGAATGGAGAGCCAGCAGCAACACTTCTGTACCTTGGCGTGCACAGAGGGAAGGGGTTTGAGATGAGCTAACAGGTGTTGGGTTCCTCTTAGTTTGGGGAATAGGGAACCATTGTGGAAGCTCTTGGTGTCTCTCGCCCTTGGTGTGTATCCTACTCAAAGCATTCTCACAAGTAAACTTGCTACACACACTACGTTATGCCTGAATTATTGTGGACAATAGTAGTGCCTTAAGACCTGAGATGACTGGAAAAGAAACCTGGCCTGGGAAAGAATTCCAGTTTTTGATCTGATAGAAACAAACCCTCCATTGCTAACTTCTTAATGAAAGAGAGAATTAAGTAGCCAGTACTAGGGCATTTAAGCACTTCACCTGTGGAAAACAGGTCCTGGTTCTGGAATGTCTGAACTGTATGGTGATGGTGGAAAAAACATCTCCCGTGGACAGCATTTTGGAATGCAAGTGTTTGATTTGAGTGTGTTAACCAGTTTGTGTTGTAATCCCCTTTGTTATTATCAAGTGTTTCAGAAATTTGGGAGAAAGATGCTTTGTGGTACTCTCAAATGTAAGAAGGAAATGTCATGAACATAGTACAGCTGGCTGGTGAGCTGTACTTGGTGCCTTTGGCCATCTTGCATTTATTCACACTAATGATTTGCGGGATGAAGCTGGGCTAGGATGGCCTTTTGCTTCCCTCAGCTTAATACTGCAATTCCCAGAAGGAACACAAGAATTGAAGTAACACTCCAGGTTTCATGGATGGGCTGTGTGATAAGTGGAGATGTTGGGCAGTGTTGCCTGAAGCTGTTTCAGGCATTTGGCTCCTGTGGAAGAATCTCCGTGAGCTGTCGCCTGGGATCTCAGGATGGAGCTCTGGTTCAGGTCATCTCGTTAACAGTTGTGCTGAATGTTGTACAGCTCATGTGTGCTGTAGATGTGATCAAGTCACTTGGTTTTTGTGTCTCCGTGGTAACTCCTTCTGAGCCACTGCAGACCTGTTCTCTGTGCAGGGACTGAATAAAAGTGAGTGCAGTTCTGAAGCAGCTTCCTTCTGACTTCCAGACTTCCCACACTTGGCAACCTGGTGGTGTCTTCCAGTGGTGGCTGCAGGTGTTTGCCTTGGGATAAGAGGGGCTGTGTGGTGTGGCCTGTGTTGTCCCAGCTCTGTGGATCTTGCAGCAAACCAGATGGCTGTGTGCCAGATGCAGTGCCATGGGAGTCATCCGGAGCCTTGGATAATCCCTGGGAATGCCCTACTGCAGTAGGTGCTGCTGGATGTGCACGGCATGTGTGATGTCCTGGCAGAAGCAGACATGGGGGATGATGATTCATTTAGTGGTTTATTTGTGTACTGCTTCCAACACGGTTTCAAACCTCTGCAAGTTCTGTACCACGGCTGTGGAGCCCTGGGACCACTGTGCAGTCTGGGCCTTTCAGTGAGACACAGAACTTAAGAAGAAATTAATAATACCAAACCAGAAGAAACAAAAAAGACTTGAACTGCTTTTAGAACTTGAAAAACTCTCCTGGCAATAGTTCGTGTTTCTTTGGCAACTGATGTTGATGGTCTAAAGGTGCCCAGCCCTGTGTGCAGTGATCTGGGTGTTGTAAAGTGTTTCAGGTTTCGGTAACTTGGCAGAGTAAGTTCTTGGCAATATCTGTATTCATTGAAAGCTTCACTGATGTTATTCTGTACCTTCTTGGCTGTGGTTTCAGTTATTCATAATGCTTGCTGATTGCAGGTTCAGGATATTTCCCTGTATCAAGGTCATCTAAAACTTCAGCTATTCTAGATACTCCTTCCAAAGTAACCTGAAATTGTTCACCCATCAAAAGTATAAATGGTATGTCTGAGTTCTGCCAAGGGTCTGCCTTTTCTCTCCAAAATTATTTACTGGGGTTTTTTTCAAGTTTTTTCTAATCTTGCAGCAGTCATGGGCACGTTGCACTATTTTTTTATATTGCTCTTTAATCTCTGGAGTAATTATTTAAAAGAATGTCAGCAATAGTGCCAGGCACATGCGTGGTGTTCTTCCATTTTTGTTGCTCTTGAAAATAGAGATGGTGAGATGTGTTAAATCCATTACAGTGTTGAGCAGCTGCTGCCCTGGCTGTTGTCAGAGAACTGGTGCAGATTTAGTTGCAGCCTGCCGCTAATCCTTGGGCTGACATGTGGCAAATTGTTATGAAATGATGGTGGCAGTATGTTCCCAATTCCAAGGGAGCTTAAAGCTCTTATGCCCCACTCCTGGGCTACCCCCACAATACCCTAAAAAGAAGAACCAGCAGAAGGCATGTAATTACTGCAGTTGTTAGAGGGAATTCATCCTCTTAAAATCCTGTGTCTCAAAAAAGAACATCGGAACAGAAAATTTCCTTGAAGATTGGGATCTTCTTATATGATTAAAGATGTTCCACCTGGCTCGCATTTGAGGCAAGAACAATTGTTCCCTACAAGCTGCAAACCTGATTAGAAGTATGGTAATCTGAGCAGCACATTGCAAACAGATGTTGCCCCCAGTGTGCAGCAGTGCTGTATAAATATGCATCTGAATGTCTCTGCAGTGGTGTTGCCTGACAAGATTGCATGAAATCAACGTGACACAACACATGAGGCTGGAAGTCTCTTTGGCCAGAGCATCCAATTGTCATTAAGCTGGGGCTTTTCCCTTTTGGGGGATTGCTTGTGTGTAGTACTCTTTCATTTGCTGATTTTGTTAGCAGTGAAAGAGGGGCAACTGTAGTGTAGAAAACCAAACTATTCCTATCTTAGTTTAAAATATGGTAGTTCTAGTGAGGGTATTTTTGTTTGTTTGGATTGGTTTTGGTTCTTGTCTGATGCAGTTTGATCCCTATTCCTGGGACTAATATGAAGCCACTGCAGCTGCAAAGGTGGGTGCGGAGATGGTTTGTTCCCTCAGAGTTGGCCAGGTAGGGCTAAAAGTGTGCAAGATGAGCATCTTAGAGTAGTTTCTGCTTGGAGCAAGTGACTCCAGTTGTTTCTATCCTCAGCACACACAGAAGGATAAAGGAAGATACTTGTTCTCTCCTGACACACTCCAGTGTGGAAGCAGTGATATCACTGTTCTGGAAATCCTCCTTGGAGTACAGGAGTTCTCTTCAAACCCACATATCAGGACCAGTTGCTGTTCACAGCATCATCTGTGTGCCACCTGCTTTCCAGGTGACATGGTCCATGTGGGGTCATACCTGCTGGCTCTGCAGCTCTGATAATAGTGAGCTCCCTAGTGGGGGCTCTGAGTTTGTACTCACTGTTGGATAATTCCCAGTCTGTACCTAGTACCTGGACACTGGATTTGTGCTGCAATAACCAAGTTACATTGTTAACTCCTGCAAGGAGACTGGACAAGGAGCAATCTCAGTTGAAGAGATAGAAATTTGGAAGCCTTCTTCAGAAACCACTGTGCTGAGATGCAATTATTGACTGTGATGTGGTGATGTTTGAACAGGAAAAAGTTCTTCTTGCTGTGTCTTTGAGTGGCCTCAAAATTAATATATTTTGGAGCATGTTTTCTCATGCGCAGGGACAGATGTTTACAAACGTGCACCTAAGGTTTCCCTTTCCTGCAGACTGCCTCATTCCTGCCAGCACAAAGTCTGGTGTGTGCTATGTCCAGTGTGCCATGGCATTGCCCTCAGTGGAGCAAGAGCCCACAGTGCTGACCAGGCCAGGACACACTGCTGTGGGCAAAGTAAAAATCAACATGTACATCAAACTTCTTATTGCTATTCAAGCACTTCCCCTGTGTCTGCCTCTGTCAGCCAGGAAGGTGCTCAGCATTTCCTTGAAGAGAGGTTCAGAGCTCCAAGTACAGGGGCAAAGCACCTGGCCTCTGTGTTGCTGTGGATGCATGTCTCCAGCAAGAGGGATGGTTTGGTCAGTAGTTCCTGGCTTCATGCAAGTTCCTCTGGAGGTTGTGCTTGTTAGACTGAAGAGAGGAAACCTTAGGGTGAAAGGCTGGGTTTTCTTGATGCCCAATTCCCAAGATGATCTGCTGTGCATTGCCAGCAAGAATCGCAGTTGTGAGTAGCAGGTGGGTGTGTTGGGATGCTGGAGCAGCTGGGGTGCCTGTGCATGGAGTGTGCTGTGGGAAATGTCCTCTTTGCTGTGCTGTCTGTCTGGAGAGCTCTGGGGCTGGGAGCTGCACCCTGTGTGCCTCATGCAGCTCAGCTGCTCGGGGGAGAGGTTGTGCTCTGTCTCGTCAGTGCCTGTTTCAGTGTTTTTTCTAGGGACTCTGACTGTGGCACACCAATAACACTTAAACCTGCTGGGAAGTCAGGTGTATTAGGAAACAGTGTGATTCACTTCTTCTTTGAAAAAAAAAAAGCTGTATTAGTTGTTTACTGCATATTGAGATGAAATGCTAAGGTGTAACCATTCTGTAGGACTGTAAACTCTTGTGGATATGGACACAGAGAAAAGGTCTGGGCTTTTTGTTGTGGAAGTGGTATTAACATCTAACCTAGAAGTAGTCCCTTTTTCTTTTAAATCTATTTGCATTTATGCTAACATTAGTGTTCCAGTAAATATTGAAAACAGGAAGATTTGGAGGCTAGGGGAGTTATTTAGTGCAATGTGAAGGCTGTACCTTTGGGAAATCTAAAGTAAGCAGCAGAATAATCCAGATTCTAATTTAGTGGGTAAAGCAAATATATAGCATTTAAAATTACAGTAGATAAGAAGCAATCTGACACTAGAAGGCAAGAAGAAACAGCTCAAAGCCCTAATCACCTGATGGTTTTAGTCATTCTGATCATCTTGTTTTTAAATCCTTACATAAATTGTATTGCTGCTGAGTTTTGATTATTTTATGTGTAGCTGCAAAGGAGTGAGGAAGCTGATGGAGGAGGAAATTGCTGTTAATTCCCTTTAAAAATGGAAGAAGTGGTTCTTGTAAAACTGGAGCATAGAAAGTAAAGATTCTGACTTGACCTAGAAGTTGCACACTAGTTTCCCTGTGAAAGAAGGAATTAGCTGAGAAAATATTTGGTATATTGCAAGAACAAGAGTTGTGAGATGGATTCTGGCAGAAGACGGTTTTTGGAGAAGTAGCGGATGCCTGTACCCATCTCTGGCTTTTTCCATCCTTTGAACACATGGTGTGGGTTAAATGTCAGTGTTTGTGTAACAAAGCCCTAAGTGGAAGACATCAGTTTTGCTTGGGTGAGGTCAGGGGTGCAGTGCAATGCTGTGGGTAGAGCTCTCTAATAGCTGCTTCCACAGGAGCAGCCCTGTCCCCAGCTGCTGTCAGGTGCTGGAGACACGAGAGGCTTGTCCCCAGTGCCAGGGTGCCTGGCAGCCTCTCTGGGCAGTGGCACACAGGCTGTGGGCAGTGCCTCTGGGCCTGCCGGGAGGTAAATTCTCACTGCTGTAGCTGGCATTACATCTGACATTATGCACCCTGTCTGTGGCCAAGAGGATATTCCAAGGGCAAGTGTGCTTCACTTAGAAGAGACTTGAGTGGTTTGATTTTCCTCCTGCTCTTTACCTTCCACTAGAAATCACAGTCAGTTACACTCCTGAAAACATCTCCCCACATAATGGGGCTCTTACACAGGGAGAAACTGGGTGTGCCTAGTGACGAGAGCAGTGCCACTGCCACTGTGCAGCCTCCCCTGCTCTTCCTGCTCTTGCCATCTCTTTTTTTGTACCACTGCAAAATTTTTACTGCTTCCAGTGTTCCCAAGGCAACCACTCCACAAAAGACTCATCAGTGAATTGTTCCTTCAGTTTTAGTTGTCAGTGAATAGTAGGGGGGAAGATGACAGAGGGAAACAAGTAGATAAATTTCCTTGCCATAGAGAAGCTGAAAGCATTGGTCTCAAACTTGAGGAAAAGCAAGAGCTTTTGTGCCTCAGTTTCTGCAGAAGTTAGAAGGGGCTGCTGTCATGACTAGAGCATTGTGTGTCAGAGCAGACTATCAAAGCAGAAGCACATCAAAAAATAGCTTGTCTGCTTAAAAAAAAAAAATACAGAAAATCAGTGTGGAAATCCTGCTGCCTCCCATTTCCCCAGAGGAGAGAGGCTGTGTAATGACTGGGTTTGAAAAGCTGTCTCTAGAGATCAGCTGTGTTCACTGGCCCGTTCTGTGTGCCCCCCAAATGCTGGTACTGTATGTCCAGGCACCTTGTGCTTTAGAAGTAAAGCTGGCAGCTCTGTCTGTTGATTTTATGTGTGTTGTTTGAAATGTCAGATGTGATTTTTAGCTTGTTTCACTCTGTAAGTACAGGATATATGTTTGCATCAGCTCCTGGAGTGTGTGGCTGTGGAGCGTGTGGAGAAAGTTTTGTGTTTCTATGTTTTAAGTTTTCATTTGCTTTTTTCTTTGGACCCGCAGGTTCCCCTGGAAAACAAGTGGATAACTCAGCCAGCAATCAAGGAAATAACTTAGGGACCCCAACAAAGGCTGGAAAACTGAGCCATTCATTTAGAGATCCCCGGGCAGGGAGGAAAAGTGCAGAGGGACACGTGACAAAAGGTGGTGAGGAATCAGAGAGTGATTTTGAATCGGATCCTCCTTCTCCCAAGAGCAGTGAGGAAGAAGAAGAACAAGAGGATGAAGAAGTGTTGCATGGAGAGAATGGGGACTTCAATGACGACAATGATACAGAACCAGAGAATTTAGGCCACCGACCTCTGCTCATGGATTCTGAGGAAGAGGTGGAAGAGGAGGAAGAAAAGCAGAGCTCTGATTCTGATTGTGACCGAACCAAGCAAAAATGTGTGGAAGGGCTCCTGGGCACTCGGTTCAGAGATGGGGTGGGCAGCAGTGAAATCACAGAGCCCAGTTTGGTGCCTATGTCCCCGCCTGAGGTACCAAGCACTCTGATCAACTCTGGCCAAGAATTTGATGTGTTTGGAGCTGTGCCCTTTTTCACACTGCAGCCTCAGGCAAGAGAGAAAGTGGACAAAGATGTTTCTTCTCAGGTGGCTTTTCCCAGCCTAAGCCAAGAGCAGGATGACTTTGATGTTTTCATCAAAGCTCCTTTCAGCAAAAAGGTGCTGCAGCGAGATGGGCAGGGGTCAGGGATGGAGCCTCTGCTCTCCCCCAGCTCTCCGCAGAGTGTGGATATCTTTGGTTGCGCCCCATTTCAGCCATCCCTCGTCCCCAAGTCTGCTGGGAGCGGACAGGACCTGTTTGGGCTGGTTCCATTTGAGGAGATCACAGGCAGCCAGCAGCAGCAGAAGGTGAAGCAGCAGCGCAACCTGCAGAAGCTGTCTTCCCGGCAGAGGCGCATGAAGCAGGAGGTGCCCAAGAACAACGGGAAACGCCACCACAGCACCCCCACCAGCACCAAGAAGGGGCTGAAACCCAGCTACCGCACTCCAGAGCGTGCCCGCCGGCACAGGAAGGCTGGCCGCAGGGACTCGCAGAGCAGCAACGAGTTCCTGACCATCTCGGACTCCAAGGAGAACATCAGCGTGACCCTGACCGACAGCAAGGATCGAGCCAACCCGCTGCAGCCCGACGAGGCGCTGCTGGATCCCTTCGGGGCCAAACCCTTCCACCCGCCGGAGCTGATGCGCCATGCCCAGCACCAGGGCTTTGGGGACAGCCGTGGGGACCACGGCACAGTCGTGGTGGCTGGCAGGCCCAGGCAGAGCTCCTTGCACGGGGCTGTTCATGGCGGGGATGGGCTGAAAACAGATGACTTTGGTGCTGTGCCCTTCACAGAGCTGGTGGTGCAGAGCACACAGAGCCAACCACAGCAGGCACTGGAGTTAGATCCCTTTGGAGCAGCTCCGTTCCCTTCTAAACAGTAGAGGCTTCCAATGGGTTCCCCCCACTATACCTCTCCAAGCCCCTTAGTAAAGGTTTAGTGGAGTCATTTACATGGTTGAAATGCCAGGGGCCTGGGTTGTACAGCTTGTTCAGGGTGAGGAGGCAGTGGCCTGCATGTGTGGTGGAATTGCAAATAATAGCTAATTCTGATTTGGATCTTTTTGAGGAAAAGAGAAAAAAAATCAGAAGTGTTGTTTCCTTATGGCAGATGGCTCCCAGAATGTCATGAGGAATTGGATATGATTCCCTGTCACTGACTTGGGACCCTGGGACATACTGTTTGTGCACTTTGGTCTTGCCTTTCTATCCCTGTGCCATGTGCCCCGTTGGAGTGGAAGAGGCAGGGAGCACATGGAAAATGCTTTCCACGTGTACAGGAGGCTGATGAACTGCGGTGCTTCTTCATGTCTCTGCAGACCTAAGAACCAAGACATACTGATATCCAGATTATGTGCTGGAAATAGCCAAGTCTTTGCTTCCTAGGTGAAAACTACCTTTATTAATCATAAAAATAAAGCAGCCACATCCTCAACGGGCTGTGGCCCAGAATTCCAGAGCACAGCTATGGCTTGGGACCTTGCAGACATCTATGCAGCTGCAGAGATGAAAGGCAGATTTTTTTTTTTATGTGCCTAAATGGTCAATTTTGAATTATTTTTTTAATAGTAAGTGCCATTAATGTAAAGTAGCAAACTGGAATTGTAGAGTCAAAACTAAAGAAGCAGGTGATTGACTGATGTGTGAGAATGTGTGGGGGAGTGAGCCAGCAGGGACATGGCCGGGATTGCAGCACTTTGGGAGACTCCTCAGCACACTGGAAGAGGGGCTGTCCTCGGGCACGTGGAGTGCTTCAGATGACTTATGGAGTTGACTGTGAGGTACAACCATTGGATTGGTTTGATTACACCTTGGGATTTGTGTCTGTTTTCCTCTTGGATTTTGATTGGAAAGAAAATGTGTCCTCTCTGTTGGTTTTTTACCACAATAGTTTTATGAAATGACTGTAACCTGATGCTCTTTTAAGGGTCGCTAAATGCACTGAGCTTTGGAGACACTTCCTGCCCCAGCTGTGTTCCAGCAGGAGCTGTCGGCTGCTGGACCACTGAGCTGCGTTTCGCCCCTCGGAGCCTTTCGGGAAGGAGCCCTGTCCTGCTGCCCAGGGGCGCCTCGGGTGATGGCAGGAGGCGTGACCACTGCCGAGCACAGTGTGTACTTCCTGTGGTGCAGGAGGTGCTGGTGTGTGCAGAGACGGTGCCCCTTGGGACAGCCCAGCCTGGGTTCCATGGCCATCCTCATGGGGACACGGAAGCGGGGGGGCTCCTCGGCTTGTCCCCCCTCTCTGTCCTGCTCCACTGGAGGCTGAGGAGTGATTAGCTAGGTGTTTGCACATGGGGGACATCCCTGTTTGTGGCCGGGTGTCCTCACATGCCCCCCTGTCACAGGTGAAGTGAAATATTCAGGGTTGTGAGCTTTTTTCCCCTCATGCCTCCTGCTGGATATTCAGGAGGTGATGGGGGCATTTGGTCCCTTTCAATATTCACTGAAAACACACTGAAAACAAATCACGAGACTCCTTTGGGATCAGTTGGATAAAGTGCCCCCTGGGATGTATGTGTGATTGCTTCCCTTAGCTCTGGAATCTGAACATAGCTCATAGTGATGGTGTACAGATAGCTACCTTCACCTTCCTCAGTTTCACTTCTCACAGGGTCTAAGTGGGATATTCCAGCTGTGCCTGCTTCAGTGTGCCTTTTCCAGGCTTAGGAGTTAAGCCCTTAGGAGATTGAGTAGAAATGTGTCCAACACAGGACTTTCCAAGCTTTATTACTGCTCTTCTCACCTGTTTGGTGCCAAAGGCTGCAAGAAGCACATGCCAATTTTTGTAGCATTTCTGACACTCAGGTTAACAGTCTTTTTCCTTTTTTTTAAATCTCTGTGCATGCTTATGAGCTGCCCTTCTCAATGTCTTTCAGAGCTGTTACCTGCCTGAAGAGCCCTTGGAATACAGCAAGATGACAAATGTGGCAGTGAAGTGGACACAAAGTGAGATGAAAACTGTGGTCCTAAGTGTGGCTGGTCCTCACCAAAGCGAGGCTGTTGCTGTCTTCCCAGTGGGAAAGCAGTGGGAAGGGTTAACAATGCACACGGCCCTGGGGCTTGTCTCCAGGGCCCAGGAGGAGAGGTGGGGGCTGTTGTACATGCAGGGAGGAGACTGGGCACCAGCAGACCCAGTGTGGGCAGAAGCCATCAGGTAAATTACAGATAGGAAATGTGTTCAGTACTGTTGGTTTACGCCGGGGCTCCAGGCTGAGGAGGGCTGCAGGGGGCTTGGGCAGAGGGTCTCTATGCATTTACACTGCAGCACAGCCAAGCTGGAGGGAGAGACAAGGCACAGGCAAGCTGCAGACCCCACTGACACTAGAGCTGGCACGAGTTATGGCCCATGATATTTGCCTCCTAATGGCCTTAACAAACCTGGTTCTTCACACTTGAGACACCAATCAGGTTTTTGATTAAATTTCACTTTTTTTTTCTTTAGAGTTATTTTATTCTTTCTCATGGTCGATGTGAGATTGGTGCACCCTGCTAAGCTGACTTTTCCTGGTGTATGTAGTTTATACACAACTGAACCCAAGCTTGGGGTTGTATTCAGCCACTGTCCACTATTTAAAGGAGGTGAGATATGTGACTGTCAGGGAATGGGGTATCCTTTGCCTTTTTTCAGGATGTATGGAGTGCAACGTGACCTTAGTAGAAATCAGGAAAGACCTTTTTGTGGTAGTCATGTACATGCTGCCTGTGGTAGCAGGAGGGCAAGGTGTAAGGGGTTGACACTTCCCTTCCCAGACAGAAATCCCAATGGGTTTTTACAGCTTCTCCCTCTGCATGCTGAGGGACTGAAGCACAGGCCTTGTAGGATCAGCTGCTGGAGAGAGCATCTGCCCCAAAGTGCTAAGAAGCACAACCTCTTTTAAGTGGTTGTGGTGATGGAAGGAAAAACCAGGTAGTTGTGTTTGCCTGTGGACTCAAATGGCCTTTAGGTGTGTAATTAATGCTGTGGTGGGGGGCTCTGTGAGCACCAGTGTTGGAGGAAAAAGCTTATAATCATTCTGGGTGTCCCAATTAGTAAAACCAAGTACTGTGAAAATAAGTTGATATATTTGCTACTGTGAGAAAAAGAGTTTATCTGGAGTTTTTTATACTATATGGTGTATTTTTATATATCCAAGAAGTATATATAAAATATACACATGCTCGCACACATCATGTACCCCTTGGAGTTGCTGTGGGGTTGGTAACCCAGCAGCCACAATCATGTTTGTGATTTGAGTGAATATGAGTTAAGCACCAAGGGTGGCTGCTGTGCTACTGTTCCATAGAGCTTATTTTGAAAGGAAATCAAGGAGATGGTGTGTATGGTAAAGTTGTGACTGAAGCATCACCTACTATTAAAGAGCATAAAAACTATTTTAAAATTGCTGGCATTCAGCTTTTAAGTGCACTTGCCTGAACTACACTTCCATTTCTTGTTAGACTTGGAGTTTCTAAAGCTTTTTTGTGTACTACTAAAGCCAGAACTTTTAACTTTTTTTGTGAAGCTGATGTATATCATAAAACCCTTGGAGATGTTAAATAAAGGAACTTGGTAACAGTGCCTTTTCAGGTCTCTTCAACACTGCATGGTGAAGTATTTGTGTGTAGGCTTTCATTTGCTCATTATAAGCACTGTTGCTGCTGCTGAATGATTTTTTAGCTGTCATGTGAGTACCTGTGACTCTCATAAAACTGTTTTAAGTAGTTGTATTTGCTGCCCAATCATCCTGCTGTGTCCAACTGGTTGAAAATCCTTTACTTCAGTGTTACTCCTTAAAGTCTTCCTGCAGAAAGGTCATGTGGGTCCCAATGGCATTGGACTGAGATCTGTACTTGTGGACAGAACTATAATGTGGTGTGAGCCCCTTCCTGCAGTTGTTTACTGGAGCAGGGTGTTTGGATGCTCCCTGTATTGATTTTACTCTTGGGTGAGATGAAGTAAGAATGGAAATGGTCAAGAACAGATACAGCAGCAGCGGGCTTCCGTTAATAAAGAGTACTTGGTAGTAGGCTGAAAAGCTAAGTTCATCAGCAAATTCAGCTAGAGAGTCTCCCCCAAAAATCCCTGTCTGTGGCACAAGTTCGATGGCTAAGCCATTGACATCAGTTGTTTTGCTGCATGAGGTGCAGGAATAATGTTAGTCCAAAGAAAAAGCCAATGAACTGGAATTTATTTATAAGTTCAGTATGTACATCAAAGATCATCATGCAGCTTGATAAATTGTGTCAGGTAAAAATGCACAGCTTGGCAATCAGTTTCCTTATCTGGTGAAAACTGCTGGAGAAGTTAAGAGTTTCCATTATAAAAATACATTAGCAAATGCTCAGTAATATTACAGACACATTATTGGGATATTACTGTACACATAACACTGGAAACAGACTTTTACACTTGCAAGTTCCTTGTCAGGCTTCAGTAGTAGTAATTAGTGCACTTGAAACTTGCTTGGCTGTCAAGTTAAAAAATCATTTAAAAAATCAGTGTTTACATTGAAAGGCTGAAAGCTCTGGGAGCTGAATCATTAATGCAGAGTCAGTTTTGCCAATACTTGTTTCTGGAGTTAAAAAAGACCAACAGAAAAGCACCAAAACCACCCTCTGACCTAAACAGACAGCATCCCTGTCCAGCACATCAGGAGGAGTTCCCATCCTGCCTTCTCTGTGCCCGAGGAGTGCAGGTGCCTGTCTGTAAGTTTCTCCACTCCATGTCTCCTTGACACGCCCTGACCAGAAACCAAGTCCTGCTCCTCTGCCTTAGCCCAGAGGGAGGCAACTTTGGGCAACCAACAGAACGTGCCTGCCCTGGGGTAGTCACTGCACAGAGCCAGTGTCTCCTCGTGCATTGGGGGAAGCCCTCTCCACAAGGATGTAGCCACTTAGGATTCGTCCCAACAGCATCCTTGCCTCTAACCCAGAAGTCCAAAGGATTTTAATGCTGTTTGGAAGACTGGCACCCCTGGAGCTTAATAGTGCTGGGCAGCAGCTGTGCGATAACCAGTGTATTCTGTGGCTCCCTGGTGTTCATTTCATAAGGGAAGGTTCTACAACACATCCTGAAACTCCAAGCAGCCTTGGCACGGTGGCAGGATTGTGAAAGCAAGTCATTTTGGACAGCAGTGTGTGTGAGTGCAGTATCATCCTGCACATAGGGAAAGGCCAACAGTCAGGAATCTGCAGCCCCAGCAGGTTCCCTGATTGCAAAACAACAACAAACATGGACACGCAGCCTTAGTGCTACTCCTGGAATACTGATTCCAGATTACTGAAGGGATCTAGAGAAATTTCTTCAAGCAATGGCACAACCCTGCCCCTCCTTGGGGCGGGCTATTTTTAAGATCTGCAATGAAGATCTAGGTGTGCAGGATATCATGTTATCTCCCAGGGAATGGGAAAGAGGTCATCCAGAGCAGGACAGAAATCCACTGAATTCCAGTTCATGCGTTCCTGTGCTAATCCTGAAGCATAACACATCTTCCCTGTAAAGGCTGAAGGATGCACCACCCACAGGCCTGTGGTTTGGGTCCAGGACCAGCTCCCACAGTTCCAACAATTTTACAGGCACGCTGCCAGGAGTGTTCTCCTAACTGTGCACACCAGCTGAAAACCTGGTGTCCAGGCCTGAGTACCCTTGGCTGAGCCATTCATGTCTGCCAAGCAACAAAACATCCTGCTGGGATCTGCATGCCGAGTGAGCTCAGCCTCCCGCTGTCCTGCTCCAGGAGGAGCTGTTTGGTGCTTGACTGCAGGGCAGGAACTGGCTGAGAAGGAAACGCCCCTCCAACCCAGGCAGAGCTGCTGTGTTTATCAAAGCTTGCAGTAACACTCTGTCCCGGCAAGGGGCTAACAGCCCAGGAGTCAGCAAAGGAACTGCCTCAGTCCTTGACAGCACAGCTCTTCACGTGAGGCCCCCAGAGTCACCAATCCTCTCGTGCTGCCTCTGAAATAGAGCAGGAAAACGAGGTAAATCACTGTGCACATGTAATTGGCAACTCATCTGATTTCCACAACATCCAGATCAATGCTAAGCAGACTGAAAACCTGACAAAAGCCTGAGGAAAATGCTACTTAAGGACAAGTACTGATGATGGTTTGAGACTACTCAGATTGTGACACAGAGCTGGAAGGGATCTGGCAGGACTACGTCCAGCCTGCTCTAAAACTGCTCAAGGGCCCAGCAGCTCCCCAGAGCCTCATCCAATGCAGCAGCACAGGTGAGCAGAGTGCCTGGCATCACATCCCTGCTTTTTATTGGCACCAGTCAGGACCCACTCTGGGACAGTGACCTGAGGTTCAGGCCAGCATTCCCAAAGCCTGTGGTTGGGGTATCCTGTTCCTCCGACGATGGCAGCAGCCATACCTTGGCTCACAGGTCCGCGCTGTACTCGGGGCAGGGCTTGCTGTGTCGGTACTGCATGATGTATACTGTGGACTGGTGCCACCAGTACAGCATCACCACTGCCAGGATGTGCCACACTTGGTGGCTTGAGCCAAGGTAGTTCAGCTGGCCTGTGGGGGAGAACAGGGACATTCAGGAGCAGCTGTTAAGTTCCACCACAATTCCACATTGTGCAGTGCAATCAGCAATCAATCTCTTGCAGAGCTCTGCCACACCCTACCCTTGAGGGGTGACAGGGAAAGTTCTTTAACGAACTTGAGGGAAGTTGTCTGCCTCCTCCCACTCTTTTACTCTGTATGGGAACACGGCATAGGGAACATGGTCAGCTTGTTCTCTCCCAGGAAGTTCAGGACCCACAGCAAGGACTAGGACACCGTAGGAAGCTTAACTGAAGAAAAGAAAACAGCCAGAAGAGAATTTCCTACCTGGGAAGTATCTTTCTGGAACTTTGGAAATATAGAAGAGAAAAGCGACAGCAGCGATGAAATACATGACAAATACCCGCGGAGCAAACTCCTGCAAAAGAAAAGCAAGCTCTCCTATTCTGTTAGAAGGCAAAAACAGAAAAAAATGTCTCTAAAGATAAAAAAGGAAAAGGCATGACAGCACTGAATCTTCCTTCCCTGCCTGTGTTAGCTATGCACAGATCCAATGGGGACGCACATGCCAAACTCTGGGAAAGCCTGAGTGGAAAGAAACCTCTTTTATTCCAGCTTCTTGCTTCTACATGCAAGATTCTCTGTTCAGCAGGCACAGCATGTGTCTGTGCAAGGTCACCTGTCACTCCCCTGAGCCTGCACAGAGCAGCTAGGGTGAGGGACCCTGCAGTGCACATCCCACTTAGGCAGGGACCACAGCAGCTGCACACAGGACTGCTCACAGTGGGGGGGTCAACAACCAGCAACTCAGCCACCAGGTGCATCTTGTTAGCAGAATGTTTTGTTACCAAAAGTGGGCCCTTTTCCTGAAGTATGGAAACAAAATGTGTACCCTAGACTCCATCCTGCTATCCCAGGGGAAGCCAGATGGGGAAGTGTGGGGGCACAACTGCTACTGATGATTTTTAGAGGGCCAGTGTGAAGTGTCATGTATAAAGGCCACATCTATTTCCAAGTGGTGCTCTGCCACATTCCACAGCAGCTCTGGACCTGGCTGAACCCTCACCCCATGGACAGCCATCTATCCAGGCCAGCCCAGGTGTGTGCAGTTTGTGCTCACTATGAAAAGGAAATGTTTCTTTCAGCACCATCAGGTGTTACTGGCTAACTGCACTGATTTCAGGTTGGTTCACACTGGGGCACACCAGACTGCCTTTGGCTGTGCTGGGCTGCTGCTGTCACAATGTATTCCAAGGAGTGAAACAAACAGGAAAATAGTAACATGAAAGAGCTGTTAGAGGAGGATTGTGTAGGAGACAGAGGGCTGAGCACGTAAATGCTGATTTCTGCTGCCATCATAGGGAACAGAGGAGGAGACAAGTAATCATCCCAGTGTCTCCTGGTTGCCCTCTGGAGCTGTGGAGGTGGCCAGCCCTGAGCATTCCTGCAGCCTGACAGGCTCCTTCCTGCTCCACAGGCACCTCAGCTCCTGCCCCCGGCCCTGGCGAGGGTGTGGTCTGCCCACACAGGCTGCTCCCTGCCCAGGCACAGACACAGCTGGATCCTGCTCTCCTTCCCACCCTGCAGCTTTAGGGCAGCACAGCACAATAAAACTTCCCAAGCCGTCTGTCCCATCTCAACACAGTTCTCAGTGTTCCCATTTGGATTGTATTGACCAAAAGAATTCTGTCCTTAGAGGAATTGTAACTCCTCCTGCTTCCCCACTGTTTCCCAACTGTAAGAGAACTCAAGGAAGATGGAAAATGAAAAGCAAAAGGGAATCTTATTTCCTTTTTTTTGTTTGTTGGTTTTTTTTTTTGTTTTTTTTTTTTTTTTTTGTTTTTTGTTTTTTTTTTTTGTTTACCTGTACAATGGATGCCCCAATGCCTCCATTGAGCCAAACCCAGTGGATGGTGGGAATGATTCCGTAGCCAGACACGGAGCAGAAGATGATGGAGCGCAGCCTGTGCCACTGCTGTGTGAGGTAACTGGGGTGGATCTGAGCAAAAAACACTGCCAGGATCATGGCCAGCACAGTGATCAAATACACCTGGCGCCAGTACTGAGGGCACAAAGAAACAAAAGCAAGTTTGTGGCATGCAGAAGTCAGCTCTGGGCAGGAGGTTTCAGTGACTGAGCACAGCAGTGCTTCACCCTGTCCCTGCTGTGGGCTCCAGCTGTGGGTCTGAGTGCAGGCCCTCTGCTTGTCAGCTGGCACTGAGGGGAGGGGACTGCTCCTGGGAGGCACCTGGCACCACATCCTTCATTCCAAGCACTTCCTGCACCAAATGTTTCAATACACCTGTGCCTCACCTGTCCAGCTCAGCTCCTGGACAGCGATGTCCAGGGCAGGCCTTGAGAGGGAACTCATTTACTCATCCTCCATTAAAAGGAGGGAAAACAAGGTTGTTTCTACCTCGCGGGCAATACTGTTTGAATAAAGTACCTGTGATGGGACACATCCCATGACCAGCCTCAGTCACTGGATACAGGTAGGACCTGTAAAGTTTCCCTGCCTTGAGAGAAATTTAAATATTTTCCTGAGGCTTGTGCAATCAACAGCTGGAAAGGAAAACCTGCATTTTCCTGTCTCTTCAGCCAGCACAGTTCAGCTCAGGTCAGAGGGACATGTTCCAGTTCCCATCCCTGCCTCCCTCCTCCTGTTCTCCTTGGACACCTGCGCAGAACCCCCTTCCTGCAGCACAGAAACTGCAGTGAGAGCACAGGAACCAAGCCCTGCAAGGACATTGCTCCCCACTCACGTTACTGCAGTAGAAGGCGTAGAACACGCCTGACACGTAGCAGCCCAGGATCCCGATGGAAATGCCCGCGTAATCCAGCGCCATCCAGCGCCGGCTGGTCTTCTCGGAGCGGTGGCAGCAGAACAGGTGGTATCCTACTGAGCAAAGCATACACACCTACGCAGAGTGCCAGAGGAGGAGGGTTAGTTCCTTACAAAGGAGCAGGGAGCACAACCAGCCCCAGCCCTGCAGCTGTGCTGTGCAGTGCACCCCAGTGCAGGCACTTGTGATCCCTGCCAGCCAACCATAAAGCTTCTCTGGCACGGGGAAGGAGGAGCAGGACACTGCAAACCATGATAACCAGTTGTACAAGTAGCAAAAGTGGGCTCCTGAGGCCAGAGAGCTGGCAGTGCTCCAGGGAGACACATCCGCACCAGTACAGGGGAGAGCCCAAAGCCCAGATCTGCCCTGACTGCCCAGCACTCACTGTGTGCCTTGACTGAGGGAACACATAGAAATTTAACTCTTAGGCACAGGCTGCATGTCTGCTCCTAGGCTGCCTTAAAATCTTTTCCTTGAGAAGTGTTTGGTTCTCTGTGGCCTTCTGTAGGGGCAGGGAGGAGCACTAGAGCCAGTTGTGGCTGTACAAAGGCATCCTGTACCCTGCAGAGAACACCAGTGGTGCCTTTAGCTCTCTGTGCTCTCACAAGATGCAGGGGCCCACCGGAGACAGGACTCAAGTCTGCTGTGCAAACACATTCCTCTGACAAGGAGAAAGTGAGGCCACCAGCCCTCCTGCCCTTCCCGACCATCGGGCCGCGGCTGATCCCTGGAATCCCAGGGTGCTCGGCCGTGTCCAGCAGCACCTGGAGCCGCGTCAGGCCCCCTCAAGCTGCAGCAGCTCTGACACACGGCCCGGACAAACGCACTCGTTTATCACAGACTCTCTCTTGTGCCAGCTGCGTTCGGTTTTTGCCCCGCGGAGCGATGCCGCCGGGCCCGCGCTGTGCCCGCACCGCGGGAGGGCTCAGCGCCGCCGGCAGCCGGCGCCCACCTGGAAGCAGAAGAGGCAGACGGAGCAGATGACGAAGTCCTCGCGGGAGGCGCCGGCGGCCGGCAGCACGGCGGTCAGGTCGTAGATGCCGAGCGTGAAGAAGAGAAGGAAGCCGAGCAGGTGGCTCCAGATGTTGACGGTCTCGTTGGAGAGGATGAAGAGGCTGAGTGAGAGGAGGCACAAGGCGGGGCGGGGATGAGCGGCGGCGGGGCCGGGGGGCGCCCGGGGCCGCGGGGCGCGCTCACCTCTTGATGCACAGGCGGGAGGGCAGGTATGCACGGTATCCATCGGTGATGTAGGGGTTGTCCTTCAGGAACACCGGGATCTGCTCGTACGTGTAGAGCCGGATGCCGCGGGGCACCAGCACCGGCCAGTACTGGTAGCTGCCCAGCTCGATGTAGTGCGCGCTGCGAAGCAGCTTCTGGTGCATCCTGTCCGCCGCCGCATCTGACCGCCCCAAGCCGCCCTCACGGGCCGGGGCCGGGATCGGGATCGGGATCGGGAGCGGCGCCGGGAACGACCGTGATGACGTCACCGCGCGGCGCGCGCCGATGGCGTCACGACGCGGCTCCGCCCCGTCCTGCGCCGGCAGTCACCGCTAGGGGGCGCCCGAGAGCTGCCTCAGAGTCCTTCAGGGCGCCCCGGACTCCTCCGATCTCCGGGACACCTCAGCGTCCTCGGACCGCCGGAGCGCCCCGGGGCACCTCACAGCACCCCTCCGAGCCGTCCGACTCCCGGGACCCCTCAGAGCCCTCAGACCTGCTGGAACCTCCCAGGGCCCCTCAAACCCCTTAGACCCTGAGCTGCCTCAGACTCCTCAGACTTCCTGGTGTCCTCAGAATCTCTCAGACCTTCAGAACCTTCCCCCCCCCCCCACCCCCCCCCAGGGCCCCTCAGAGCCCTCAGAGACCCCCTGAGGTGCCTTGGACGCCTCAGAGCCCTGGGGTGCCTCAGACCCCTCAGAACTGCCAGGAGCCCCCAGGGCATCTCAGATTCCTGGGGCCCCTCTGAGCTCTCAGACCCTCACAACCCCCTCTGAGACACACTGGGTTGCCTCAGTCCCTCTGGGACCTCTCAGACTTCCAGGATCCCTTGAGGTACCTTGGACTCCTCAAAGCCCTGAGGTGCCTCAGACCCTTCTGGAACCCTCCAGGACTCCTCAGAACCTCTGAACACATGGAGACGCCCTGTGGCGCCCCTGGACCCTTCAGCCGTCTGAAACAATAGAGATGTGCCTTTGGGCCAGTCAGGCATTCCTGAGGCTGTAAATCTCAGTGAAGGAGGCCAAGAACACACCTGTCAGGTCAAACAACCCTGAGGGCTGTCATTCTCTGTGGGAATTGCAATTGCACTGTGCAAGAGCAACACCTGGTTAATTGAGATCATGGTTACTAGCATTTTGGGGGCTTCCCTGTGTACTCTGGGAAGTAACAAAAAAGTCTTAGTGGTAAGAAAGACTTCCAAAAGTTTGCATGGCCTCAGTAATAAAAGTTGTATGGTGTTTACCAGTTGCTTTTAATGGGTTTTTTTGCTAATTAAAAAAAAAAGGGGGGGGAGAGAAAAGAAAAAAGACAGAAAAAAAAGAAAGAAAAAAAAGTAGTGGGGGTAAAGCACTGATTCCCCAGGTATAACAGTAAGAGTTTTGATTTCAAAGGTGCAGGCAAGTGTGCCACAGGGGAATGCTGGTTCACTTGGCCCTCCCAGCCAGTCCTGTGCTGGGAAGACTCCGGCAAAGGTCCTTGGTCTCATTAAACCAAATGGTGTGAAGAGTGTGCGGGGCTGTCCCATGGCAGAGATGTGTCTCGTGAAGTAAAAGATGGGGATGAAGGGAGGTTAAAATCCACCCTGACAGTCAGGGCCAGGTGTTCAGCAGAACCAGCTATGCTGTGTCACTCCCAGATTTGTGTTACGCCATTTGGTTCCCCAAATTAAGTTGGATTTGGTCGGCAGCAGCTTTTGAATATTTGTACTGACCAATCACTCAGATTTCTCCCTGTTAGTGTCCTTGGAGCACTGTTGCTCCTGCCCCTGCAGACCTTCCTCCTCCCTCCTGCTCAGCTGCTCTGTGTGCTAGGTACCTTTTCCCCTCATGTAACCCCAAGAGTTTCTCAGAGGAATCCTGTCCACAATAATAATTGAGCAGGCTTAGCTTTAAGATACTTGCTTGTGTTTCAATTTCCCGGGATGTATTTGGAGCCTGACTCGGAATGGTTCATTCCTGTTTTACTTAGTTTCTATTTCCTGTTCCGTACTGCTGCTCTGGTTCAGGATTTCCCATTCACCCAAGCTTTCTATAATGAGGTAGGTAAGGCTAATTCAGGAGAGAAGCACAGAGAGAAGGCGTTCTCTGGGGGGACCCTCAGCCGTAGCTGAGCCCCGGATCTCAGTGAGCTGGGGAAAACTGCGTGTGCTCCTGCCAGCTCCCGCTGACACACCCAGGGACTTCTTGTTTGCTCCAGCGCCAGACCACTTTCACCGAGCCAAAGGGCGGTCAGAAGTTGATACCGAGTTAAAAACCTTAATTAATCTTAATTGTCCATTGTCTCATTAGCTTACTGGGAACAGTATACCTGGAAAAAGCACTTTGGTTCTAAGCCCAGTGCAATTTAAATGAATTCCCAAGTGCTTCAAGGGGCTCAGACAGAAGAAATCGGCGCTGGCAGCACTTTTTTTTTTCCTAAAGAAGCTTTAATTGGCTGTTAAGTTAGAGCTTTGAAGCTTTGATAGGAGGAGTGTTATAGGTTAAACTAATAGGGGAAATTGAGAAACAATTAGGGCAGCTTCAAATTAATTACTTACACTATTTATTTCGAGTTTATTGAACAATTGTGTGGTATATGTAAGGGATTGAAATTAGCCATCTGTGTGCAGTAGCTTTGACCTAAATTGACCTTCCCGGGTAAGTAAGTAGCTTGCCCTAATTCCTACACTGCATCTCGAATTTTACTGGCAGATAAGATTAATTGGGAGGAAAGATGAAAGCGCTTAAGAGTCTCCATACTTTTTTGTTGGGACTGGAGTCAACTGTGTAGACAGAGGTAGGGAAGGCTTCCAGAGAGGTGGCTGAGGAGATCACTCAGGAGCCGAACTGAGGAGCACATTGAGAGCAGGGAGCCCAGGGGGCAGCTGCAGGTTGTGCCCAGGGCGGAGGAACGGACAGCGCCCCCAGCAAGGAGCCGTGACCTGGCCCCGGGCCTGGCCAAGGGCTCGGGGCTCCGCACGGGTGACCAGGCACTCCCAGGCAGCAAGAGCCGATGGCTCAGCAGGGAGCTCCCAGACTCGGGGCGCTCAGCCGGGGAGCTGACAAACGCCAGGGAATCCTTTGTCCCCGGAGCTTCCCGAGGCACCAGCCCAAGCTGCTACTGTGTGCCTGACCACATTTAAATTATTTAGGGAACAAGCGGTGTGGGGCTCTGCTGCTGGAAACCTAGAGCAGAGCCGGTAAGGAAACCTGGTGAGACTGTGTGGGATCCCAGGATCTGTTTGTGCCCTGCTCCACTTATGCTCTGGTTTTCCAGGGAGCAACCGGCTGAAGAACAATGATCCCAACCAAATATCTCAAATGTTGATGGCAGAATGTGAGCAAATCCCTAAGTGTTTCAATTTTAAAACTGAAAGAGTGGAAATATTTTCGATGCTGATTTTTGAAACATTGAAACTGTTTTTTCCGCCCCGCTCCTGCCCAGTTCTCCCTGCAGGTGTCAGCCTTGCTCCACGTACCGCCCGTCCTGCCGCTGCACCTGGGCCTGCCTCCCGCCGGCTGCTCGACATCCTCACCCTCATTCCATAGAGTTCGGGGCTCTCCCCGGCGGGGCCGGGCCTCTCCCCATCGGGGTGGTGCTAATGTTCCTAAAGTTGCCGCGCCTCCCAGTTTGGCCCTCTTCTGAAGTGCCGGGCAAAATGCCTCCTCCCGAGTTTTGTTCGGGGACTTTCCACGTCACAAGTAAGGAAATGGGAAGTGCTCTGGGACTCCTTTCCCCACTGCTGGAAACCACTGCTCTGGGAGAATTCATCTTACTCTGAGTTTTCCAGAAAAGACAGATTAGTGCCCAGGAATTAAACCTTATATCAGGCTGCCTTAGTTAGGAAAACGCACCTGGGAGTGTTGACAGAAGGCACTGCATGTCTTCCTTCGCATTGTGCCTACAGCAGTGTTGGTGGATAGCTCAGGGTTTCTTTGCCTGTGATAAACACAGTTGTGTTTTCCCTGGGAACATGAAGCAGGAGGGATATACTGGCATGCTGTGTGCAGCAATTTGGCAAAACTTGTGGATGAAGTACAGGCTCTGCTCTAGGGCCACAGAGGCCATGTAGCTGTTCATGTACACGGAGTGTCCATGTGCACTGGGCCATGTGTGACATTGGGAGGGGAGGTATTAGAGCCCCTTGTCATGTACAGCACAGGAATCCTGTCTCCAGTTCTTGGGAGCAGCCACAGCAGCTGTGCAGGGGATTCCTGACTGTGGAGTCACATATAAGGAACTAAGACTTGTAGCCTCATAGGAGTCAAAGAGGCTTTCACAGAGAAAGTGTGTGTGTGTGTGTGCAAGAATAGAAATCCCAGACAGCCCTGCTCCACCAATTCCCTTCATGAGACAACACTGGGAATGCAAGTATCTTGTGTTTGAGAATGACTTTAATACCAAGAAAGCTTGATTTCAAGGTCCTCTTCCCTGAAAGTCTTCTCTGCTCCCACTGTCCCCACTAAGAATTTTGTGGCCAAGTTCTCCATGGTTTGCTGCAGCTCTTTGGTTTAGCACTGAGCAGCTTCCATGAGTGCTGCAGACAGACCTGCAGACATCTGCATGGGGGCTCAGCTCTCTCTTTCCTCTCCCCATGGAGAGATGCCATGTGATGTGTGCACTGAAATGACTTGGTTTGGGAGGGCTCTTCCTATATATGTTTTTTTTATTATTATTTTTTTTTTCAAGGGGTGTTTTTGTTTTTTGAATCGATCCCTTTGGCTTTCAGTTCCAGCTTCTGAATCTCAGCATCTGTCAGTGGTGCGATAAATTCTCTTTGGTGATAAGAGAACAGCTGCCAATAGCAAGAGCAGGGATGGCATTTGGGGTTTTTCCTGCTGTCTGAGCCCTTGCAGTCAGCAGAGCCGCCCTGTGCCCACAATGGAGAAGGCAACTCTCCTGCCCAGCCCACTGTTCTGCTGCCAATTTAGCAACATCTTTTCCCTCCACATTAAGCAGATGCACACAAACAATTGTGCAGCATAATAGAGTCCTGAACTGAAAGAACTGGAAGTAGTTGACAAATGGCTTTTTTTTCTGGATACATTCTGAAGGTGGAAGTGATACGGGGACAATAAAGAATTTTTTTTGAGAACTTAAGGGATTTTCAGGGAAAGAGAGAAGCTGCTTTGGAAAGATTCTTAATCATATGGGTGGTGTTTCCTAGCACAACAGTCTGCTTCCAGTGAAATTGATAGAGGAAAAAAAATTGGTAGAGGAAAAAAGTCCTCCACTTCTGTGGAGTCCTGAATTTTAGACGCATCAGATTTGAGTTTTTTGTTTTTCATATTTAAAGGACTCTTTAACTCCAGTCTGCCTATAAAATTTTATCACAGCTGGAATTCATGGCACAACAGAAGGCATTTCTAGACCAATTATTTTGACTGAGATGTTTTGCTTCTCTAGCTGGGGTATGTTTAGTTGATGTATTTATAGTGAGAGTGAATCTCCAGGAGTTGTGGACAACTTTGTTCCATAAGGTAATTTTGGAGAAGTACGTGGTTTGGGACTTTGCTGAAGAAAGAACCAAACTGTTCCCTGTGGAAGTCTGGGGCTCCTCTCACCTGGTTGGAGTTTGGCAGCAAATTTACCAAAGGGGATTGTGTTTCTAAGGCACTTAAAAATCAAACCAGCCTTTTTGTAAAGTCATCCTGTGGGTTTTGCTGTAAAGCCTCACTGGTGCTGATGGATATCTTCAGGTATTTGAGTGTTGCTGTAAGTAGAACCACAGACACACGGTCTCATTTGCTTCTGATGAGGATTTCCATGCTGAAATCAATTGGGCCTTTTCCAAAAGTCCTTCCAAGCTTTTAGTGAGCTTTTTAATCTGATCTATGAAGCACTGCTTTAATCCCAAACAAGGCCTGGGTATTGACATTTGGGATGATCTCACTGCACTTCCTTTTGGCTTGTTTTTTCGTCATCTGCCAAGATGAACACATGCGCATCATGTTTTTTTCCTGTGTTGCTAAATGCCACAATCTCTGCTAAGCAGCAGTGGTGTAATTTGAGAACTGGTGATATCAAAATGAAGATTTGCCTTGCATCCAAAAATGGTCCAGAAAGATCCAGGAAATGTGGAGGAAATGATTGTTTTGTTTGGCTCACTGCACCGTGGATATTGTCACCTGCCTGCCAGATTGGGGTTTTGCCCTTGCCTACTTAGTTTGTCTTTGGATAGGTTTTCCTCAGTGGTTTTGATTACTAAAATTGGAATTCCATTATCTTCTGAAGATACACAGGTCATTTTCCCTCTCTTATCCTCATCCTCTGTATAGCTTCATTAAATCATGGAGACTTTTAAATGCTGAGGAGGAGGCCGTGTATTAGGAAGTGCTGGAAGTTGGTGAAGAGCCAAGTATAGTATAACAAGCCCTGCAATTGCTTTTAATCCCTCATTTGTAAGGTCATGTGTTTGTCCACCTTTCATGCTAGTAGATGCCCCAGTCCCATCTACTTGTGGGCCTGAGACCTGGAATGCTCCTTTTCAGCTATTACTTGGACTAAAAACTTTCTGCAGAGAAGAGAGGGAAGGGAGTCACTAACCTGCTTTCCTACCTAATTTTTCCCTTTTGTCATAAAATTATTTCATCTATTACTTCCACATATTTAAGCTAATGTGTTGATTTTTTTAAGTTGTCAAACATTAAGCAAGGTCCAGAGAAGATTGTTTCCCAGTCTTAGAAGCATCTTGTTGGAATTTTCCTCTGTTCTCCAGTTGCTCCCTCCTTGCCATTTCCTTTCACAAATCATGCTGTGTACTGTGTCTCATCAGTCATACAAAACTCACCAGCATGTCCCACAAGTGGCTGCAGAGCACTTGGATTTGGCCAGCCTTGAGAATTCTGTTCTGCCTCTGCTCCTCCTTTCTCTGTGACCTCAGAATGACAGTAACCCCGTGTTCTGGGAGAAACGAGGCAGTGATTGAACTCCCTGTCTGTGCTGTGCACACTGAGCCGTGAGGAGTTAGAATTCTGCTACTCTTGCCCAAAGCCCCTCTTGACTCTGTTTCCTGTTTTCCTACAGTCTGCTAAGCTGATGGATGCCTTGTGACGGTGTTCTGCCGTCGGAGTGACTGTTGGAATGAGAGCTTTGTGCCTCGCGGAAGACACGGTGCTGGAGCCGCAGTTGTGTCAGCCTGTGCTGTGTCACTGGGAACTGATCTTACCAACATGTGAAGTATGCTCTTCCCCCGCTGAAATCTGATTCCCGCCGACGTGCTGAATGGCAGGAGTGACTCCTGAAAGCCTGCAGATGATCCATGCTGCCGGGGAGGGGTTTGGAGTGGGAATTCGAGAGCGGCGTGGGGATGTGGAGCTGTTCGCAGCTCCCTTGCCTGTGCTAGGGCCAAGTGTCACGGAGAGCCATCGGGCTGGGCTGCTCCGGGTATTTCTGGCAACTGGGACTTTGTTCAGCAGCCTCGCAAGGAGCTGAATGGCCGCAGATGCTTCCTCCTGACTGGAGCTGGGAGTTTGAAGGGCAGCTGAATTTGCTAATGTTGGTGCTTTGATGCAGAGTGTGAGAAATGGTGATGAGGCATGAGGCAGAACAGCTTGCTCGATTGCTGCTGGAGTGACTCCGCAGTGCTGACAGTAGTTAAAAACATGGCTTTGGTGCATAGGCTTAGTTAATATATAGAACTTGGAAGGCTGCTCGGAACAGCTATGGGCTCTCTCTGTCTGTCTCTTTTTAATAGAGTCGCTTCCCTGCCCAGAACCGCACTTTAATTTTCAGTCTCTTTAGGGTCATTAGAGAAGACTGACATTTTGGGAACATTTGTACAGTACAAGTATGAATAACAGTATCCATGCTTTTTCCTGCAAGGGGATGTGCAATGAAGTCAGGGTTATTTTCCTGATTGTTAGCAGTGGTGGCATACTTGCAAGTATAAAAACATGGTGTTCTTTTTGCTGGAGAGTTAGTCCAAAGCAAAGACTCAGCTGGGACTAGAACCAGGACATACTGGACAGGCTGTGCTTCCTTGGGACCACAGGACATGATTGGGTTAACTTCCCAGAAGAATCTCTCCTGCAGTAGGAAAGTGACTTTAACAGATTGGCCCTCTCTTCTGCACATCGAGTAGGAAGAGCAGGTAACTCTGGCACCTGTGAGGAGTCTGGCTGGGCCTGATGGGACGAAGACCACACTGAACATGACTGACACCTCATATCCAAGGTGTGATCTTTCTTGTGCTGAGGCAGCCCGGTCTGCCCTCATCCTCACCTCCTTGGCTATCCAGAAGCTGTGTCAGTGGTTTGGGAAGAGAGACCTCGTAGTTCCTGCCTGGCCTTGTTGGTCCTGCTGCTGCAGGAAGCAAAATCCCAAAGAAAGCATGTCTTGCAGGCAGCTGGGAAGGGCTGTGGTTCCTCGGGTCACGGTGAGCCCTGCTGCTGCCAGCCAGAGTGAGAGGGAGCTGCAGGATGGACAGCAACAAGCCAGGAGAACAGATGACCTTGACTGCACATCCATCTCTCCATATCTGAGTCCTTTCCGCTTTTTCAGAGCTTTTCAGATAATTTTCCCAATTAACGATTGAAATGCCAGCCGTTTCAGAGGTGGGATCAGGTGGGGAACTCGGTCACTCATGTTGGTGATTGGTCCCTCTGTGGGTGATCCCAGTGACTCCAGTGGGAGTACTCACTGGGGAGGGAGATTCACCCTGGGCAAGGGGATCCTTGCTGTGCAGTGCCAACAGCTCTCCTTGCGGACAGAGTACAGGTGGGGAAATGCTCAAAGAGACAGTAATCTGGAGTTTTGTTTAGCCTCCAAGTATTCATCCTTGTGTTCTCCAGGTTAAGACATGCATCAGCTCATGGAACTGGATGCCAAATGCCCCTGGAGTTGCTGAAAGAATATCAACATTTCTCTCTTCACCACATTTCATTAAAAAAAAAAAACAAACCCAAACCAAAAAACTGCAACAAAACCAACTAAAACCTGCAGCCTCATTATTATTTCAGTGTAACTTGTGCCATGAGGAGATCAAGCAAGCATGTCAGTGTGTGACTGTCAGCGTGAAGAGACCAACTGTGGCTCTGTATGTGAGCAAGTTCTGGGCATGCTACTTCGGGGGCAGTGGTGAGTTTCTTTCAGGCTGCTGGAATACTTTTTTTAGGGGTTTTTGTTTGCAGGGTTTTTTTTGTTTATTTGTTTCTTTGGGTTTTTTTTTATGGACTAGTTAGTTATTAGGATGTGGTCTTGTCACACAGGCTTGCCAGGTTTTCAGCAGTCATCCCAAGTGGACTGCCTAAAAAAGGGCTGGCACTGCATCACATGGAATGACCGATGATATGTCATATATTTTTAATGGGCAAAATGTTTTAATAAACATTCTCCCTCCTAAAATACTGGATTTTAAAATAGCTTTTAGCCTTGAGCCATGTAGCTACCCAGCTGTGAATTTTATAAGGCAACAATCTCCACACCATTAGATGTTATGACTGATATGCCAGTGACGGCAATAGCAAGTATTTCCACACATTAAAAAAGTTTCCAGTAGCAGTTAAAGGAAGTATGGCTCTACTTGGAAGATCTTCTCGGCTCAAAATTAAAGCAATTTAATAAAATTATGAAGTAAGCCATGTACTGTCTTCTAGTGAGCTGCAAGTTTTGTGTATTGAAGCCATGCTGATTGCTGCGCCTGACAGCTCTAATCACATCGCCTGACACTTTTGAACATCAACATTATTTTCTTTGTGTGTGATTTCTACAGCCTTAGCTACTCAAAATTCCACTGCAAGGCTGCACAATGGGGCAGATGAGACTCCACCATGATCTACCGCAGCTGTCTTGGTTGGTAGGAAATCCTGCTTGGGTTGTTTGGGTTTTTTTCTGGGTTGCAGCAGTTACCTTGCTTTATTTAGAAGTGTTTGAGACCACGTCTCAGGTTGAAAGGTGATCCAGTGATCCCTCTTTGGGTAACCCAAGTCCCTCCTGTACAGTGACTTTTGTGCAGAGATCATTGAATCATACAGCCTGTTGGAGATCTCTTCTCTTCAGCCTAAACCTACCAGCAAGTCAAACACTGTCCCTCTTGAACATGTCTCACCTCTTATCCACCACAGAGAGGGACATGTGAGTGTTTGTGTGTGTCTGAAAGAGAGAGATGATAGTTGTGATCTTCTGGTCTTTGTTGTTCTTTCTTGCCTCCCGTGTGAGCTGTAGTGATCCTTTACTTACACACAGGATAGAAGAGTTTATAAAGTTGAAAACAAGTTGTTGTCATTTATGGGCTCTTTGTTGTCTGGGGTGGGATAAAGCAGACATGGTTTTTGTGATTAATTTTAATTTAAGTTTGGCACCGGGACATTTATTTACTTTGCAGAAAATCCCCTTTCTTTGAAACCAGAGGTATTGGTTAAAATTCCAGTAGTCATTCAGAAATTCTGCACAAAGTCATTATTTTAGTAGTTTAGAATTAGTTGCAAGCTGTAGAAGGTGACAGCAGGCTTTCTGTCATGCTCCTGTAGGACAGAAATAGAAGCACAAACATGGCTTGAAAAATCTGATGAGAACTGATAGCAGGGTGGTGTTAATCCTTTGCAGCCTGCACAGCTCCATCCAGCATTGGTGCTGCCAGCTCTCTGGTGAGCTGATAGAGCTGTAGCAAACAGTCCAATGGCTCAGCTGTGTCCTGTCTGGTTTTTTTCTTCTGGTGTCACTAAAAGGTACTCACATTTCTAGCAATGTAGGAAGGAACTTTTCATTGCTGCTCATGCAGAGATTTGTTTCATCTGCTAATAGGGATTCTATATCATTAGACTTTTCAGATTTGGTATGCCTCTGGTTTTGGTGGCTGAACCAGAAGACCTTTTAAGAGAAGTTTAAAAAGTGTCTGTGCAGTTTGACATGTTTTTTTTGCATTTAGATAGATGGTGGCCTTCCTTGCACACAGGAATGAGTTGCTGTTAACCCACAGCTTTGTCACTGTCTATTGGTGATGGCCATGGAGAAGAGAACCCAGAGGTCCTGGGTGCTGGCTGCTGTAAGGGTAACTGATACCAAGCCTCTGTCCCCCTGGGCTTTTTGGTTCAGAAGATCCATCACAACAAAGGAATTAAAATGCCTCAGACAAAGTCACTGAACCAGGTCCTCACTCAGGAGACTATTGGGTTCACCTGGTGGTCTTGTGGTGCTCTTAACAAAGGAATGAAAATAAATTTGCCTGATGCTCTGGTATAGGATAAGGCTTTGGAAAGGCACATCCAGATGCACCTTTTGGTGTCCATTTCTCTTGCAGGTAATTCCTGTTTCTCATTCTTCAGAGCAAGTGGCAGCACATCCTCAGCTCTGAAGTTCCTAAGGTGCTTATGGCTCTCCCAGGGATTTGTGCAGCCTTATCACCTGCACTTCTCAGCAGGCTTAGGGATCTGCAGGACAGGATTTGGCAGTGAGCAGGATAAAGCCTTCCTGCAGGTTATCTCTTGTGAGGGGATCTTGTTTCCTGACACTAGCCACGTGTCACTCACGCCCATACCACTCCTCTCCCTGTTCCTCCCGTGATGTCTGTAAGGAGCAGTTAGTTAAATGGCAAATAAATCTGATTCCTCTTGGATTAAAAATCGATTCAGGTAAGTTGCTGCTTGTTTTGCTTTGACTGCTGTGTCTATTAGGCAGTGATTTCTGGCACTTTCTCCTTGCTGCTGTCACCCCTCATAAACTCCATTCCCAGGGGCCTGACAAAGTTGTGTGGCACTGGAGAGCAGCATGGCCTCCCTGCCGAGGGAAGTGTTCCTGCCCCAGCCCCAGCTGCCCGGCTTCCCCCTGGAACCCGGGGCCGGGGGAGAGCTGCAGAGCTGCGTGCTCTGCTCTGGCATCGCAGGGACGGCCACAGCAGGTGCTGGGGATCAGGGAGAGGCTGGGGCTCTGCCTCTATCCCGTTAGTGCCCAGCCGGGGGTGGAGGTGGAGCAGGAGGAGGCAGCACAGTGACCTCACTCCATGTTTCTCTGTGCGCCAGGTGTCCCTGCGGGCTGGGAAGAGCCCTTTGGTCCTGAGGACAGAGGCAGAGGGACCCCGCGTGTGTGGTGTCATCAACCACCGTCTCCTCCTCCCCAGCAGGCTGAGAAGGGGCAGTAATTCGCTTCCTTCCCGGGGGAAGAGCAGCCCGTCCGTTCCGTGTGACAGCACACGGACCCCAGTGTCCAGATGCCCCCGGGCAGCGCCGCTGCGACAGCGGGAAGGCAGCGCCGCACGCCCAGCACAGCGCTGGCACGGCCTGCGCGGGGATCTGGTTAAGTCTTGAAAGACTTTGTGGGTTATGACATTCCCCTAAATGTGCTGAGCTTTCTTTAACCTTTCATAAAACATTGTGATCTTTATGGACTGTATCATATTGTGCAGTAATGTGCTTTATTGTCCACAGAATAAGCTTTTCTTAAAGATAATTGGAAAGCTGGAAATGGCTGCTATCGGCTGATTTTTTTTTTAACACATTATTTCTGAAATGGGCCTGGTGTAATAATGACCCTATCTGTTCAAGATTTAAGATTTGTCTTGGCAGAGAAAATTGATCCATTTCACCTTTGTCTAATGGAAATTTTTATCTGGGATTATCTGTTTATGTAAATGAATGTTCCTCTGAAAAGAGAACTTGAGGGGGCTGTAAATCTCAGTGACACTTTAGTTTCATGGGGGGAAAATTGGAAAGGATTCTAGTATTTATCTGACTGAAATTGGTTATAAAAACAGAATTATCTTCGTGTACCTGCTGCATCTGATGTTTCCTGGAATTTCATTACCTTTTTGAATAATGCAGCATCACACTGTATACAGGATTCACTGTGATTAGCCCTGAAATTGTTGGGGGGGTGTTTGCCAGCGCTGTAATTACCAGGAAAAGGCAGCGTGTTTGGGGCAGTGGGATTCTGATTCCTGCCCTAATGGGTACCAATTAGCACAGCCACATTATTCAGAGGCTCTGAGGAGAGCAGGGGATATATACCACATGACTGTTTTTCCTTACAAGTTATGTGGGGCTTTTTTAAACTGAGGAGTGAACCTAATTACAGAGGAAAATGTCTTCGGGTAATCAGCTTTTGTTTACAGTTTGCAGAACAGGACTGTGAATGTAGCATTTAAACTAATATTTTAAACATCATCTTTAAAAGCAGTTTTGCCATTAAAGAGAGAGCCTAGGTTTTTTTTGCCAAGTTTCCTCTTGAGCTCTAGATGACACATCCTGGCCGGGCAAGATCATGGCTGGGATTGCCATACCAAACACAATGTTTGGCTTGTGCCTGCTAACCATTTAAATGTTTGTCTGAGATTGCTGCTGGAAGCACTGCCTCTTCTCTGGCACTCCATGGCACTGACCAGGAATGCACAGTGAGGGTGATGGACCTATTAGTCTGTTTAAAGAGATGTTATGCAAGAAGATGCAACTGTTAGGATTATTTTAAAATTAACCAAGATGAAAACCCCATATGTTTTCACATGAAGCAAGGCTGCTTTGTACACTTGACTACTTTGTGATCCTTGCCCTCTGTGGCAAACCAAAAAGGATTTTTTTCATAGGTATAATGACATGATGGTGTACTTTGTCTGTGCCCAGATGGAGCATACACACAGAGAAATGAATACACATCAGACATAAACACGCATTTAACAGGTGAAACTTTTGGTTGCTATTGCTTAGCATGAAATTCCTGCTCATCTGGAGCAGAGGAAGAGTGGTTTGCATCTAGGAGCCATCAAAGAATGCAGTTCAAGGTACTGAACATTGCCTCATATTTGTACATCTAATTAAGTGGCCTAATTTTCAAGCATCTTGCAAAGCTTCTGGTTGCTCAGAGCTTTCTGAAGTCACCCCCCTGGCCTAGCTGCCCAAGTGGAGAATAGAAGCCTGGTTTAGGGGCTGGATCATCCAAGTCTTCCTGGGCTGATTGCAATGGGAATTACACCTAAGGAGGATTTCCCTTCTGCAGTTAAAAATCACAGCTCCAACTGATGCTGTGCAGAGGTGTACCAAGACTTGTTCAGCCTAACACAACAGTAAGCACTAAAAATATTTTAAAGAACTATTGAAAACAGAAAATCAGCACTTAACCATGGCTTTCATTCTTTTATAGTTCCAGGTCTTAATGTTGCCTAATTTATTTCCATAAAACTTCAGGCAGCAACATTCCCTGCCCAAGTTCTTTACTTTTGTGACTTTCTGCTCCACATTTCAGGCAGTCATTTCAGTTGGAATTATACATTATTACCAGCTCATTAAATCCAAAAATAAATGAAGTGGAAAATTAGAGAACTCCATGGATTACAGTGCACCCAACTCAAAATAGAAGTGTGTGATTAAAAACAAAATGGTCTGCATTTTAAAAATGGATTAATAGTTTTAGGCCCAGCTGGCAAAGTATCACATGAAATGTGTTTTCATACTAGGAGTAATGTAAAATAAATGTCACTAACATTGCTCAAGGTGGGCCTGTTACAAGCACAGGACTTTGCAATAAACAGGCTCAATAAAAAGGAAAAAAAAGAAATAGATACATTTGTAGTGTAAAGGACTGAAATACAGGAAAGGCACTTGAACAACGTAGAGAGGAGGACAAGGCTTTGCTTTGCTTCAGCTGAAGTGTAAAAGCACTTGTAATTCATGCGCAATTGGAGCATGGTTAGGCTCTGCAGTCTTGCTTGTTTGCTTTGAAGGTACAGTGGTGATAACCGTGAAAAATAACCACAGTTACTCTCCTAGGCAAAAGAACAACCACAAATACATTCCTAGACAAAAGCCCTAGGGCTTGAGAACAGCTTGGTTGGCAGCTTCAACAGCCCAGCATTAGGTAGCATTGTACAGGTAAATTACCTCCTCCTTGCAGCACAGGCAGTTTGAAAGAGGTGGGTCTATATACAAACAGTTGCATCTTTACTCTCTGCTGTTTATTTCATTTCCACTGGTCTGGGTCCTGTTTCATTGGAGGCAAAGAGAAATGAGACTAAATGAGTGGTGAAACAGCTCTTTTTTATCTCCTGTTGCTGTTTAGTAGTGAAGTATAAAATGAAGAGTTAGGAATGAGGCAATGTGAGAAAAGACCAGTAGATATTTTGCAGCAGAAATAAAAGTGGATTTCCTCATAGCATTTTCCCAGGCTTTGGAACTATTCCCAGGTTGGGGTAAGTCTTATTGCTCCTCATAAGGTGCAGAAGAGAACACTTTGCAAAGTCTGGCATAAAGTATATTAAACATTAAAGGAAGAATCAAGTTTGCACGGTTAAAAACTCAGCAGGATTTTTTCCTGGTTTATCCTATAACAGTGTTTAACTGCTGTACTTGGGCTGTGCTTTGTGTGCGAGCCAGACCTGGAGAAAGGGACTTTTGGCTGCACAGTGGACAGTTTACAGGTTCAGAATTGGGGTTTCCTTGCTTGTGTTGAATTTAATGTCTGTCTGGCTTGTGTGGCAGAGCACAGCAATTCTGCATCCCTGCCTCTGTTCTGCAGCCTCCAAGAGCTGCTCTACACAATGGAGAAGGGAGGAAGGGGGGAAAAAAAAGGGCCATCTGTAGCTGCAGATGGGGATTTGTGGACGGGGTACAAGTTGCAGTCACTGAATAAGTAGAGATGCCCAAAATATGTCACCTAAATTGACCAATCAGGCTGGGAAAGGGAGCATTAGCCTGTTTGGATGCGTGGTCGGACAGACCCACCCCAGCAACTGTGCAGCACACGCAGGCAGCCAGGCACTCCATCAGCTTCCCACTGCGCTCTGCAGCCGGAGAGACGAGCTGCTTTTACCTGGCAGCTTGGCTCAGACCTCCTCCCACTGGCAGGTGGCATTGGGCTTGTTCAGAACATGTTGCAAGAAATCTTTTCCTTTTAATGAGTAGGGTTTTTAAAGGGATGAAGTGAGATCTTCTATACTGTTTGTGAGCTCTGAGATGCAGTTTGGTGACCAAGTATTGTGATGCTGCAGTTGGTGAATGGATTGTGTTTTGTTTGACCAGGTGACAGCTAGACTTGCTCCAATTACCTATGTTTCAGTTCTAGGAGATGACAAATCCCCTACAGTGCTGCATTTATTGGGGAGATTAATTCTAAGGAGAAAAGCTCCTCTGTCCTGTTCTTGGAGCAAGATTTTCTTAGTGTGGAAGCCATATGCATTGCTGTACACCATATCTGCTCAATAATATTGCAAGTTGGTGAATCTTTTCTTTCCAGGTGAGCATTCCCTTCCAAAAGAGCTCATCAAACCCAGCCTGCTGTCCATAGAAGGGATTTTTCAAATTTCTATTGAGTGTTCCAGGTTGCTGTTGTCCTGCTTCAGGAGAGGATAGTGCTGCAAGGCTGGGAGGTGGTGGTTTGGCAGAGCTTTCTCTCAAAGCAGGCTGGCCAGTGCTGAAGGGACAGGTGGGTTCCCTGTACACTGATGGACTGGTCTGGATAGGCAGATGGAAATTAGGTAAAAGGAGGAACTTAACTGTGGCAGTATGAGTTCTCTCTATGAGGAAAACCTCAGTGAGGGTGATGAGCTCATGGAGTGGTCTCTGAGGTGGAAATTTTGCAGCTAGGATCTTTTAAAGCCAGGGAACTTCCCATGAGTATCAGACATGTCTCCCTTAGCACATCTTTCATGCTAATATGCTTGCCATAGCTTATGCTCGTGTCAAAAAAGCCAAGCTGTGTTCCCTCAGAGAATGTTCTGAGGTGGCCATTGAGTGCTGTCCAGACTTGCTGGACTGGAGGTGGGACAAGGCTTGGAGCTGTGAAAAGCACTGTGTAGGGTTGTTGGTCGGTCACTGCATTCACGGTATGTGTCAGCTGGTCATGTCTAGCCAAGCCTGATGGCAGCCCCATCAGTTCTGCAGTGAGGGATCTGCACCTACTGAAATGGAGTAGCTCGAGACCTCCAGGAGCACAGCTGAGGTCACAGGTGCTCTTGGCAGACCATAAAACACAGTAACTTGTCTGGCCAGTCCAGTGCACTGCTCGCTGCTCCTCCCCTGGAGGATTTTAGGATGTCAGTGTATGCTACCTTTCCTAGTGACCTCTTTCACTGTAAGAGTTGGTGTGAAGCGGAGATGGGGACAGCAGAGCAACTGCTTTGGCTGCCTTTCCTTGGAAGCAGTGGCAGACAGGTGCCACATGCAGTAAGTTCAGCCACAGGCTTGGGGTCTCTCAGAGCAGCTTTCCTTCAGCTGGGGGCTGAGAATCAAAGTGCCATGACTGCTGCTGAAGGTGCATTTGGGGTTCCAGACCTCAGCCAACAGGCTGCACTTTGGTACGCTGCATTTGTTTGCCAAGGAGCCAGAGCCAGGTTTTATTTCAGAGAGGTCAGTTGTGACCGTGGCGGTTCAGCCTCGCCAGCGTTTTCTTCGTCTGTATTTCATGACACTTGTTCTTTGATATCGGCCTGGTGTTTTGTGAGCTGTGAAGTGTGGTGAGCCTGCTTACCCAGGACCACAGAGCAACAAGCCTCCTTGTAATGCCTTTCAGGATGGCTCCATTATTAACAGTGTCACTGAAAATGCTCTCTTTTACTTAGAGGAGAGTATAGTCTGCTTCACAAATCATCCAGATAAAAGCTGTATGCACAGGGGGAAGCATACCCCTGTTACCTTTAAAATGAACACCTACCCACTCTTCCCTGTTTGGGGCGCCGGCACAAGAGACTGGTGTGAGTTCCTGTCTGCCCCCATGTTTGACAGCAGAAGTATCTCTGTTTCTGTGCTTAATACCGAAACTGTGTGACCTGGAGTCATTAAAACTTTATCCCTCAGTAATGTAGGAGCAGTGGAAAGAGAAACTCAGGTACCAGTGTGCTTGACAAAACAGGTCAGGGTGACAGAAAATAAGGGCCTTAAATGAAATGCATGTCAGGGTTGTCAGGCAGCTCTCGCCTTTCCTTTCCTGGAGGCTTTTCTGTTTTCACAGAAAACCAGTAATTCCTGAGAGCTGGCACACAGCTGCCACCAAACTGTCTGCCTGCCCCAGCTATGTTTGGCCCTGCTGTCCATTCTTCACACGCTGACTGGAAGTGGAGGTTCTTCCTCCCAGCCCTGCTCTGACTCTGGCCCCCTGCAGTCACTACGTGTCTTTGCCTCTCTGCAACCTTTGGCTGTGGGCCCTGTTCTGCATCAGCCAAAGGCTGCATCAGCTTCTGGGTGTTGCTGTCCCCTCCCACTCTTTCCTTTTCCTGTACTCCTTGCTCCAAGTTCCCCACACCTCCTCCAAAGTCCCCCTCCACTTTCTCCCCCCTCCTCTCCATCACCCAACAAAGTCTTAGGTTCTTCCCGCTTGTAATTTGTCGCTAATCAGCTGTCAGTGTCGGAGCAATGATGAGAGGTTCATCTCTTGCTGAGGGTAATGGCCTTAAAAGTCACCGAGTCAATGTCAATGGGATCGCTCCAATTCAATCAGAGCCCTGGATGAGGAATGGCCCCCGCTGACATTAGCACTCATTTTGAGCCCAAGCATCTGGGCCCTAGTAAATAACCATCAGTGGGTGGGTCCGGGGGACAGGTCATTAGCCCCACGAAAAATAAATATCGTTTCCCTTGATGGCTGCGAGTAATTTAGCTCAGACGAGGAAATTTCACCCTAGATTAAGTATGATGAGCCAATATCAGTCAGAGGAGGCCAAACAGTGAGAGCTTGATGAGATAGAGGGAAATTTATATGCAGCTGGCTGAATGCAAGATGAGTTTAAAGAAATGATGTTCTCTTCCGCTCCTTGTCCATGGGCAATGCCGGGTACTGTGTTCCCGCGGCTGACACCTCCCCACGCCCTTGGGATCCCCCAGCCCTCAGGCACACGTCTGTGGGCTGCCAGGCCCACCCACCTAGTGCCATCCCTGCCCTCCTCAGCAGCAGCAGCCCCTGCTCTTGAGGCTCTGATGTCGATGGCTTTCACTGCCCTGCCTGTTCCGCGATACCGAGGGGCTCCATGGCGCCTGCTCCTTCCCTCCTGGCTCCCCCTGCATGTTTGCTGCGTGTGGTTTTTTTGTTTGTTACTTATTTAACCCATCAATCCTGCGCACGATATGCTCAGCAGCTATTAATTCCACCCCTCCAGCCCCTCTTTATTGGGAGCACACACTGGGAGTTGTGTTTTATGTCTGCTGGAAACAGTAAGCAGACAGTCTCTCTCCCTCATTGGCCCAGCTCTGTATCCTGGAGCTGTGGCTGGAGGCAGGCTGGGGTCTGTCCCCCAGCTGTGGCTCAGAATACAGATCAGGCACGCTGCAGTAACCCGTGCAGCTCTTCCTCTTTGCTAGGGGGGACTGGGACACGAGTGCAAGATGACCCCACAATGAGCTGGAATGCCAGAGGAAAACCAAAGCAGAACAAGAGCAGACAGACACCAACAGAAGGGACATGGAGAAGCAGGTTATTTTGCAGAGGCATGAAGGAGAGAATTAGGAGTGGAAGGAAGCAAGAGGCCTTCTACAGCTAGTGCAGGATTTGGCTGTCTCTTGGGGGCCAGTTTCTTTGTGTTAGAGCTCATTAACTGTGCTAAGAACAGAATTCAGACTAATTATGTGATACAGTTTGGTATCTTTTTCCTTGATTTTCACCTACCTGGTGCCTTTCCTTGTGCCTGAATAGTCATCTAGTTTCATTTACGTTTTCTGTAGGCCTGGTGAAATATGTTAGTCAGGAAAGACCAAGTATTTAGCCTGTCTGAGAGAGAAGAAACTTTTTGATATAGATTGGAAGTAAATATTTAATTTTGGAAAATGTTCTGAGATCTAAGATTTTATCCCAAACCTGTATAAAAAGCTGTCCATCTCTCTGTTAATTTTTCTTTCTATCTGTCTGTTAATATATTTAAATACTGGAAATTCCTGAGGCATGAAAAATCAGATTTTTTTTCCTGGTGATATGATATTGTTAGCTGAAGAGTGAGGCTGCTCATTGTGGAGGGAGTGCAGATGATTTTTTTTCATGGAGATGAAGCAGTAAAACCAACAAAAGTAACTGCAGTGACTGACCTGGCATCTGTTTTCAAAGGTGTGAAAAATCTTTGTGTCCTTCTACCAGAACACAGAGGACATGGTTTTGGCATACAGTGGTTCTTGGTGATGGAGTGAAGGTGAGCCTCTCTCCTCTCTAAAGCTTGTTTTGCATGTTCTTTGCCCCATCTCTTGAACTTCTCCAGTTCAGCAGAGTTGCAGGTTCTCTTCCTATCACAGTAAAAAATGTAAGTGATAAAATTAGCTGTAGTTTATATACAATGTTTTTTTCCCAGCCTTTTCCCTGTTTTGAAAAAAATTAGTTGGCAGGACCAATCAATCTGGGCCAGAGCGCAGATCCCTTTGGAGGGTGAGGGTCTGTATTTGGAATGACTGACACCACCTCTGTCTGTCCCCGGGGTGGGTCTGGCTGTGCCTGGGGTGGGTGGGGAGCAGTGCACTGCAGGTAGAGGTGGGGCTGTCAGCTCTCAAAGGGGCCAAAATTGTACCTTCTCTGCAGCAGGACATGTGGAGCAGAATTTGGAGTTCTTTGCTGCATTTTCCAACAACAAATGGACTTTTCCTTACTACTGGCTCTTGCTGGGGTGTTTCAATTTTAAATATTTTCTTTGTGCATTAAGTTCCAGCAAACCCCGGTGGGCTAAATTCTGACCTGCATGAGCAGGTGCAAAGTTAGCAGAGTTACAGCCCTTGGGCTAGCCCAGCCTTTGGCCCTGGGCCTACCCTGCTGCCTTGCCAAAGCAGAAATTGCTAGTCCTGGGGTTTTTTTTCCTTTTTTAAAATCCTTTTTTCCTGCTGTGTGATCATTCTCTCTGACACAGTATCGGTCTCCTGATCTCATGTGTTGGTGCATGAGCAAATTGATGAGCAAACCAGTGACAAAGTCCTGATGGTGGAGGGGCTGATGATGAATTGGGGGCCATTACAGAAGGTATTGTGCACATTCTACTAGCTGACACCAAACTTCCCTCCTAATGCCAGTTTCCTTCTATCTGGAAAATGGGTTGGATGCCGGCTTCTTCCAATTAAAGCCAGTGAGGTCATATACATCCTAATTACAGGCTAGCCTTTTGTGTCTAAATGTGACAGACATGTGCTTGGGAAATTGCTTTTAATGCCTAAATAAACACGAGCAACTCCATGGCAGATTTGAATTGCAATTGGAAGTGCTCAGCCTCTGGAGTGCTGGGCTGACGAGGTGACAGCCACTTGTGCTGCTGACCCCTGCTTGGGATCTTTGTTCCTGGCACAGCACTGCCACTCTGTGTGGGGGCCCTTACTCGCCCTTCCCCTTGCTCTGGACAGGACTGTTTCACAAACATATGCTGCAGGATCGCTCAAGAGAGCGATACAGCCCTCCTGTTAGAGGAGGAGAGGACTGGGACAAATTGAGTTTACACCAACAGCAGGGGTGCATGAACAAGCAGATCTAAGACAAATCCACAGTAAACTACAGGATGGTTGCACATGGACTTGGAGTACTCTTGAGAAATCACAAGTGACTGCCGTCACCATCCAGGCTGGGGATGTCTCCACACGGGCAAATTCTGCTCCCAGGTACTTAGGGAGAAATCTGGACCGTTTCCAGACAAGCAAAACCAGTCACTCCTCATTCAGACCACAGGCATAATGTTGCCCTACTGCATGAAAGCTTTGAACACAAGTGGATAAGATCTATGTACATATTCAGGGAGAATCTTTTGGGGATATATGCATGTTAAATAATACACTTAACACTGGACCAAAGGCTGTGTAAGTGTTGTGCTTTATTTGACACTGGAGGCAAAGTACTCCGTTTCCCGTTTCCCGGGCAGCTTGCTCTCACTTGCATATGTATTAGTTTCTATTGGTAGTATTCCCTGCAGGGTTGTTTAAACTGGCTAAAACCGTGCTTGCTATTTTCCTGTATTTTATAATGGTTGGCAATACTCAGTGCTCACTAGCAGTCACACATACCTGCTGTGCCTGGCTCCTCTCATTTGTTCCCTAGGGCAAAGCTTGTGTCTGAAGGTTGGAGCCTGAGTAAGGAAACTGCGGTTATCTGTGAAAATCAGTAACCCTGTTTGTGGTGTCCAGAATAGTGGTGCTGTTGCAGAACGAGTATGGAGGAAGTGGTGACCATAGGTACACCTTGTCCTAGAGCTCTCGTGATTCCTGGTCATGACTCAGCCAGGCACTTAGGTGTGTTCCAGGCTGTAGTGTGATAGGAAATGTGCTTGGGGCTCGGCCTGTGAGGATGTGCCTTGCTATTGTACCACCTGAACTCTCTGAACCAGGTTAGACTGACATCCCACAAAGCCCTGAAGCTCTACCTCAAAGAAGCTGTGCAGTCTCATTGGATCCCTTCAAACCCAGTGATCCTAAAGTGCTTCCCAGGTCCCAGGCACAGGCAAATGCACTGCCCATGTGTGTGCTGGAAGGGGACTTGAGCACACACTTGTCTCCCACCCTGATTTTCCAGCAACGTCTTGCTCAGTGTGTGGATGCCATCAATGGTGTCACCAGAATCACACAGGTACCTTGAGTTAAACCTCAACAAAAAGATTTCTGTCACAGCACAGTGGGGTCTTGGGGTTCTAAAGTGTGAGGAACATCCAAAAGTCAAGGTTTTCTGTCAAGTTAGAGCCCATAAAAAATCTTAAAGGACAAAGAATTTTATTTAAGGAATGATTTATGTTTATCTTGCCTTCTAAGCCATGCTTAGATCAGGAAAGGCTTAGCTCAGGAATGTGTGTGCCCCCATGAGGGCTTGTATCCCAAAGTTTTAGTGCCCAGTTACCACATGAGTCTTCAGGACTGCACCCTGTTTGATGAGTGCGATGTATTTGCTGGTTTTCAATAACAATCTAACCAAGACTCCTGTTGATCAGAAGTAAGCAGCCTTCCCTTGGGATGGGGGAGAGAGGTTTTAAAATCAGTGCAGTTGGTAGTGGGCAATGGGCATGGTGACATTTGCGGTGCAGGGCAGACTGGGCCCCAGGCTGGCTTGAGTCAGGAATGCCATTTGGGCTGCTTGAAGGGCTGTGACAAGGCAGGGGCTGGCAGAGCCTGGTTTAGCCTGCCCTCGTGGATGAACACAGCCTAAGTATGTGCATAAATTGAAATTGCAAGCAGCTCTCTTCAAGTGGGTGCTCGAGGTTATGTGCTGGCATAGGCCCCCAGCTGGACTGAGACTCATCCTGACAGATACTTTCCCATGGAACAGATCAGCATATCTGCCTGTGTGTCACGGCCCAAATCCTTTACTGCTGCCTGAGCAGAGAGTGCTGTCTGCCTGCTCTGTGGTGGGGCGTGCGCCCTGATGCAGGGCCGGAACGATTCCCTTGGCAAGCTGTATTTTCTCCTTTGAACTGACGGGTGTCAAACCCACAGTGGTGTCAAGACAGATGTGAAGTGCTCAGGGCTCATGGTAATGTATCATGCCCTGTTGTTTTATGTTGATAGCACACTGGCACAATTTACGTCAGCTATTCTCCCTTACCTTGAACTGTAAGGCACAGCAGCTGTTGAGTTTATATTTACAGCACTCTAAGTGTTTAGGCCATGCTTCTGACAAAGCACACACATATTTCATGATGCTCTGCAGCCTCATGGGCTCTGACAGACCCTTCACATGAACGGATGGTGAAACACTGAGTGAGAGGTCTGCCCTGAAGATGGGCTGTAAATTGCTACTGAAGTAAGATGTTTGTTCTCTCCAACAATCAACCTATTTTCACGGTCCTTGCAGGAGCTGAACTGTCTTAAAATGTGTCAGTGCTCCCTCAGGTTTGGTTACAGCAGACTGGTCTGCACAAAAGTTACCAGAGAAGTGGAAAGTACAGAGTCTGAATGGGTTTTATCTTCCCTTTCCCTTTAAGCTTTCCTTTCCTTTTCCCTCCCTTTGAACCCTGCTTTTAAACAGCGTTGAGTTAAAAATGTGAATAAAATCTGGGAGCATTCATAGCAAGACTAGGCAGGAGCTGTTGTGGAGTCAGAGCTGTGCCTGGATAGGTTGCTGAATCCCAGCCTCAGCCCAGGTGAGCTGAAGCATGAAATGAAGCCTTTATTACCCCGGGATGTGTGCTATGTCCTGGCACAAGAGAGGGCTGTTGGTTGCAGCTCTGCAGAGGTTTTCTGTCCTCTGCAAATGATGTGACATCAACGCCGTTTATTTGGCACAAGGTGGGGATATTAGAGGAATAAACAGGTCTTGCCAGTAAGAGCTTCATTCCTAGGGTGATATGTAATAGCATCAACCAATCCATTTTAAATGACCTAGCTCCCACAGGCATGGGGCTTTCTGGAAGATGAGGAGTGCTCGGGCAGCCAGAATAACAGCTCTGAGCTGTCTCTGACTTCTTGGGAGGCTGCAGGAATGCCCTGCAGGTGCAGGCTGCTCCTGTCTGTGGTGGGTGCATTTGTCTTAGCAGCACTGAGAGTAACAATTCCCAGAGAACATGGGAGGTAAGTCTGCCCTGCTGCAGGCTCCTGGTGTGAGCTTGAGGTAGGTAAAATCCTCGGATGTATTTGCACATTGACTCCCAAGTGATATCCTGAGGTTGAAGTGTCTCAAACAGTCTGGGTCCTGCTCTCTTTGGCTTCACAGATACTTTGCCCTGTCACATTCAAGATCTATGCAGGCAAACCTGTTCCATCTGCAAAGACTGTTTTTCCCTCCCTCATCAGGGTGTTGTGAGGATAAACACAGCAGAGATTGCCAAGTGCTTATTGATAATAGGAGCCATATAACTACCTGACATGGACATGCTGCTCTTTTGTTCATGTGCCTGGTAAGAAAAGTATTATTTATCCCTGCAGCATCCTCTGAGAATGGAGAGCTCCCTCTGGACTGCACCTGATGCCTTCAGGCTGATCACTGCTGTCCTTGCCATCATCCCCTACCTTTTTCCCACACCCTGTAACTCACCCATTAGCTCTTTTCTTAACTAGAATTCATTTACTGTGGGCACCACCTCTGCCTCGTGCTTAGGACCCTTCCCTCTCCCTCTGCAGAGCCCTATTGCACAAAAGCAAGTTGCTGGTAGGAATTTGCTGTTTCTTTTCTGTCCAGATGGCCCTTCTGAGTCCCACTCATCCTCTCACGAACAGGCTCTGGACTCAGAAGAAGGAATTAGCCAGCTTCATACTCTACTTCACCACAAACTGAAGAGCTTGGGCAGGAGGTTTGCTTCAGGGGGAGGCAGTGTATCGGAACACATTGGAGAAGCCACTTCATGTGAGAAAATGTGGGGAAGCAAATGAGTGATTGCTGTTATGCCTGGAGCTGGGACTCGCTTTCCAGCAGGGCTGGGGGGGCCCAGAGACCCCCGCTGAAACAGAGAACTCCTTCAGAAATGTTCATCCCAGGGGTCCCTTCCTCCTGGAGGACACTCAGTGCTGCTCTGGCTGCCCCTTGGAGTCTGTCCCTGAGAGCTGCTTCCCTGGGCTGGGTGGCACTATGCATGTCCCTTGTGGCTGTTTTGTCCGTGCCAGCTTCCCTGAGCCGGGTGGCGCTTGTGGATATCCCTTGTCACTGTGGCTGTTTTGTCCATGCCAGCAGTGGCTGCTGGTGATGGCCACAGCAGGGACAGGACCCTGATGGGAAGGGTGGCACTGGCACCTCCAGGCTAAGTGACAAAAGCACACAGTTGAAGTTTTAGCAGCAGAGGCCAAACCTGGCCTGTAACAACATGTGCCGGTTTGGTTGTAGTAACAACCTCATGTGCAGGGGTTGAGTGGTCTGTAAGCTCTTCCATCCTGGTAAGAGCTGGTTTGAGATTGGACTCCTTGGAGCATCCCTAAATGGTGGCAAAGTCATTACTGGCACAGCCAGCAGTGTGTGGGTGCTGGAGTAGCTTCCACCTAAAAGTAATTCTACCAAATTAGTGTAATGCTACGTTATGTTTGGGTGCTCATCTGGTTTGTTTCTCTATTTTCTCCTGTAATAAGTCTTTCAGTTCTGGAAAACTAAAACAAAATCAAAAAATGTAAGAAGTCATACAGTAGCCTGAAATGGATGGCCACTTGGTAGTCCTTTGTGCTTCTTGTTCTCTTTGACTTCTTTTTGGTCTCAGTGACAGAGAAAATATTTAACTTTTTTAAATATTAGATAAGTATTATCTGGCTATTTCTATAAATATAGTATTTTTGCTCACAGTTACATTATTTCAGCCCTGGTTGTGTGCTGCTGGAGGCAACTGGGAGGCAGTTTCTATTTGCTCATTTCTCTTCTCTCATCATAGTACAGTTGGATCCTGCCATATCTACTTTTCCTCCTCTTGCTTGATGACTGTTCACCTCAGCAAATCTCCATCAGCGCAAAGTTTTGAAATTAACACTTCAGGGCCTACTGTTTCTTTTAGGGCATCCAGTTCCACTGACATCTCTGTGGAATGCTTATCACTGTAAACAGCAAGGTTTCCAGTAGGTGTGGGTGTAATTCCCAAACTGGACTGAGTTTCCCCCTAAATCTCTGGGCTGGAGTCAGGTACAAACTGTTTATGGAAGCTGTACCTGCCATGGTTCCCAGGCCGAGGTTTTACCAGAGCAGGTGCTCCTAAACTCTGAGGGTTTCAGCCCTTGGCCCTACACTGGTAGCACTTTCAAAGTGCAGGTTATCCAGCACAAGGTAAAAGCTTCAGAGCAGCCATCCTTGGATTTCCAGTGTCACTCTCAGCCAGGCAGGGTGGCAGTGCTGCCTGTGTATCAGCTGTAGGAGAAGCGTGCCTGTCCCTGAGTCGCCGTCCAACAGAACAGCAAGATCATCCTGTTTGTGAAATGATGGCATTTTAATTCACTGGAAAAAGCAGCTTGAGCTGGCCAAGTTCCTCTTCTTTCTCCCCCTTTTTTCCTCCCCTTTCCAGCTCTCATTCACTGCAGCTAAACTGTGGCCAGAAAGACTTTGCAGAGTGTGGTTTCAGCAATATTCTCTCCAGAATTACTGAGGCATCCTCTGCTTTTTACTTCTGCCAGCAGCAAATTTTGAGGAGTGATTTATAAAGTTCAAGGCCTGGGGGCTTTGTAATGGAGACATTGACAGACCCTTAACTGGAGCATTGTGGAATGCAATACAAGAATACATCAAATAATATTCGTAAATCTGCCATAATGCTGGATATTATCACTCATTATCATTGTAAGAAAGGGGTGATTAAACTAATAGTTACTGAGAGACATTTCTGGTGACAGGAGGCAATGATGAGAATGAACTGACCTCAGTATACATTTAGAACTGGGAATAATGGGAAGTGGCAGGAAGCCAATAAGTGAACATGGCCCACAGCTCGGATCAATGAATTACTTTTTTTCTGCTTTACAGCAGTACATGGTGTTTAATGAAAAATCAATAGCCCCCTGTAACTCAGAGCTGTAATCAATCGTTTGACCTGAAGCTTTCCCTTTTTTCTTTTTCCCTTTCCTCCCTCCCCTCCCAGGGAAGGTGTCCTGGGCTGATGACACAATTCAGTTGCGAGGGGCAGTACTTCACCAGGCTCACAGAGGGAACCTGACAAAGCCCTGCTGCAATTGATACCAGCAGCAACATAGATATTTATATGGAAAATCTGGGAAAGGACTTGGCCAGCTGTTGCTGCTGCCTTTTGCAGAGAAGTCAGAGCCATGCTTATGGCAAGTAGGTCATGTCACCAGGCCTCAGTCCCCTGGTGCCTGCCAAGGATGTCCAAGGGAGTTGTTTCAACATCAGGGAAGGGAGAACATCAGTGTTGGAAATTGGTGGGAAATCCACCCCAGCCAGCAGTGCCTGTTGACTTAAGAAGGATCCATAATGCTAGGTGTTGGGGTGTAGTCTGTGATGTATTCCAGGAAGAAGGTGCTGTCTGAGTTTTGCAGTGAAGGTGAGGAAATGCTGCTGGTAGTGCTGCAGGGTCTCTGCAGGGTCTTCCTGGGCTGCACAGACAGCGGGTGTGATGTGGGGCTCATGTATGATTGCTCCTGAGGACAGGAAGAAAAATCAGTAATAAATCCCTGCTCTCAGCAAGTCCCTGGAAAGGTCTCATTTTGGAAGCTAAGGCTTTAAGAGCTACTTGATAGGAAGTTTGGTTGGCTGAGGTTTTTTTTGGTTTTGTTTTGGGTTTTTCATGTCTTTCATCTCCCTTGCTGGTTCCTTGCTCTAGTCTTGTCACCAACTACCAGAACCTAAGAAGGTCTCCAAGGGAAGGAAGTGAAGTGTTGACAGTGATGAGGACCTGTTTGCTGCAGAATTGTTCCCAACAGCCTGTTCCTGATGGTTTTACTCAGCCTCCTTCTGAATGCCTCAGAGACAAAAGGGCACCTTTTGCCATGGCAAGGCAGCTCTTGAGTGGGAAGGTTTTTGTTCATAACCTGAGCTCTAAGGCACCATCTCAGTTTGTTTGTTTGGGTCTCTCTTGAAGCACTGGCTAAGCAGTTTCCTTTTTTGATGCATTGGAAAGAGAAATGGGTTAAGCTAACATTTCCAGGATCTCGCTGCCTCCTCACTCGCCCAGCCCCCTGCTCCTGTTGTAGCGCGGGAGGAGCAGAGAACAAGCGTGTCTCCGGGGTCTGACGGCTCCCTTCTGCTCTCCGTGTCCGTGCTGCTGCTGTGCCTGCTGCCTGCACGGCTGATTTCCTGGCACCGTCACAGCGCGGGCCCTTGGCGGGGAGCACCGCTCACGCAGGATTGCCAAGCTACTCTTTCCAGGGATTGTGTGTGCCATGACTCTCGCTTGGTGTCACGTGCTGCAGCCTTCTGAGTTCTCTTTCCATGCAGCTAAAATGCGGGAGTCAGGCGGTATGATGAGTCCTGGCCAGGCTGAGGGAAATGCTGGGGTGGAGACGGCAGGTTTCCTGAGGGGCACCGAGTTAGTCATGCGTGTTTTGGTCTGTTTTGGAGCTTTGGGTGGAATCTGGATGGGAAGAGAATGTTCCATGTCAGAGCCGCACACATGCCTGTATCCTTCATTTCACTGCTGGGACAGTGTCTTTCAGTGCCCTCTCTGACCCTCAGATGGAAGGCCTTGGTGGCCCCAAGGCAGGCTGACCTCAGGGGAAGCCATGTGCTCTGAGCAGATCTCCACAGCAGTGAGGGGCATTCCCACTCCTTCTCCTTTATTCTCTCACCAGTGCTTTGCCTTTAGTGACTGGTCTTCCCTGTGTGATGTCCTGCTGACCTCTTTGCTTGGAAAACATACTTCAGGATTGAGGACAAGCTCCTTGTACTTCTAGACTATTCCTGAGAGGTACTGAGGGAGGAAAAGGACTTACTGTACTGTTAGAAATGTGTGTGGGTCTTGGAATTCTCTGTTCCAAAAGGATTTACAAGATGATTCCTTGCCCTGTCCTACAGCTATTGAGATTTGGAACAAAGGGAGTGGGTTTCACCCAGAAAGAACATGTTCTGGGGTAGCTGAGCAGTGGTAATTTTGAAGTTGCTCCCGAATCAGAAGAGAGAACTGGACACAGCACTCAGAACATCTGCACTGGTTTTGTATGTCATGTTTGGCTCTGAAGACACATTTATTGCTTTTATTCCCCTGTGATCCCAGTTGTGACACTGTTGTGCTGCTGTGGGTGCAAGCCAAGCAGTCTTCACCATTCTCATTTTCTGTCCCATACCTCCCAGACGTTCACCTGGTCTGAAAAGAGGACTGTCTGAGGGCTTTGGTAATTGGCTTCAGGACAGATGATCTCTTAAGTGCAAGGAAAATGGAAAGTGAAACTCTTTGCTGGAGAACTTGCTCGCTCCCCACTGCCACATCTGTGGTTCTGAACTGCCTCCCTGGTTGCTGGCACGCTGGGTGCAGCAGGAAGCAAAAATGCTGCTGGTAACAGTGCTGGGAGTCAGAGGGCCCATGAAACTCTCAGTCTGGCTGATGCAAACCTCCTCCTGCCAGTGGAGCGAGTGAATCCACAATAACCCTGGATTGCTGCAATGGCAGCTTGGCAGGTGGCTGCGGAGCAACGAGGAGCTCTCAAGCTGTGGTAAAACACTGCATGGCAATGATGTAACAGCCACATCCCACCCGAGCCTGTGTGCTGAACAAAAAGGACCACCTTCTCCACGGGTGTAAATCTGGGGAGCAGCACCAACCAGGATGGCTGAGGCCTCAGCCCTGGGGCTGCTCACCCAAATCTTGCCATCAATCTCTGCAGTGCCATTTGGAGATGAACCTGTATTTTTACCTTCTGCTGCTTGTCTTAATTGATTTCTATTTTTTTAAAAATACTGTTTGTTAATTCACGTTGTGTCTTTGGCCGAGCAATTATATGCATGGCCATATTGTGTGACTGCAGCAGTCTGGTGTGGCGCAAGGAGTGCCACATCATGTGAGACGTTTCATCTCCACCAGTAACCTCGGCACTGTGGGAAATACAGGGATACAGCACAGCCAGGAGAGACCGCATTGACCGCTGCCCCTGCTCACCACACAAATGTCATTCTTTTGGAATTTTTTTCCCCCCTATCTTGTTTTCCCGACACATTTTAGTCCCCTCTTCGCTTCTCCCCTTTTCCCTTAAGTAGAGATGACACAGATCAATACCTTTGATGGAAAGTAATAATCAGGCCTATTAAGTGACAAAGGTTTACTCTGTAACAGCTGTGCTGGCGGGAGAGGAGAGCTTGTCTGACTAATGAATCATGAAACAATCAGGCAGTAGCCATTTGTGTTTAGATCTGTAAATATGGTGTGGTTCAAGTGCCAGACCATCTCCAGCACTCCAGCTGGGGGCACAGATGGTCCACATTCAGCACAGCACAAGTGTAAAGAAAAGCCTCCCTCCTTCCCCCTCTCCTGCCTGTCCCACAGTGCCCCTCCCAAAGGAGAGAGCAGCCAGCTTAGGGATCCACTCGGGCTGTGGGCAGGAATCCTGAAGTTGCCCTTCCACACTCACCAGCTCCCAGCAAAATGACTGCTCCTTGCTTGTCCAAGACATAGAAAAAAACCAGGAAACCCCTCAAAACCTATGTGCTGTATAAGGACTCCTATGTTTTGGACTAAAACATTGGAGTTTATTCCTTCCTTTCTATCTCTTGGATTTCTTCCTTATGTTCTGCTGATACCTTTCCTTCTGCAAGGCATCCTGATGTCCACTTGTTAGTCCTGAAAGGTGAGTGACACAGCAGGAATTCACAACTAAAACACAGAGCAGAGCCTGCTGAGAGAGGGAAGGAAATAAAGTTGTCAGGGTTTTCAGGCTCTTTCCACTCTCTTGACTGGAGCTGGGAGTGCTACTCCCAGTACTGGGGGTTGAGGCAGCCCCTTCCTCGGCCTCCTGTGGGAAACTGGCTGTCCAAGGCACAGGAGTGCCAAAGGCAGGAAGAGCTGGGTGTGCAGGTAACCCATTGCCTGGGGTTGGTGCTTTTGGGACAGTGAGGCTGTGCTGCTGTGACATATTTTGCTTGCAATATATGTATGTTTCTGTCTTTACCCTGCTAGAATTATAGGGTGTACTTGAAAGCATTTAAGAAATGCTTTGTTGTGTTTTAGTCTCCTGATAGGGAGGTGGTTGTGGGACACCATTATCTGGATTGGTCTATGGGAGGAAATCATGGATTATTAGCACTGTGATCTGCTTTCCAAATCCCTCCACAAAAAGCAGTACTGCCAGAAGCAAGGGAAGGACTTGCCATTCTTATTTTGGTATTTATGTCTCCTAGGCCTATCCAGTTAGCTACCATCTCTGCTCCTTGTTGTTGATTTCTTTTAGAGATTGTTACTCCCTCACTAGCCTCCCACCTTCAAGAAATGCTCTGCTCAGTGGTTCTGGCCTGAGGCTCCAGCTCAATCCTGTGGGGTTTTGTTCTGTGCTGCACCTTCTGTGCTGGTCCCTGCTCACACAGCAATGCACTGCAAATGAGAGTCAGGGAACTCATTTCACCGCTTGGTAATTTATGCTCATGTCACTCTTGCTGTATAAATAACTCTACTGGACATCAGCCAGTGAAGAGACACATCCCCAGTTTATGGGAAGCACAGGTAGGTTTCTGTGCCTCCACTACCTGCTTCTGACTCCTGCAAGGGCCCAGAAACATATAAACCTTGCTCAGGACAAATGATGTAAAATATTGTGGGATTCCCCAATGCTTGCACTCTGTGAGTTGAATTATGCTAAAGACTATATAGAAACCTGTTAGAATTTCAGAGGTGTCAACAAGAGAGAGTGAAGGTTGGCTTTGCTTGTGGTGGTTTTAACTCTGATCCATTCTCCCTCTCTCTCTCTCTCTCTCTCTCTCTCTGAAAAGGGCTTTGGGACTGAGGTTACAGACCAGCACAGCTCAGTGCAGTCCATTGACCAAAAGTTCCTGAATCTAGAAGTAAATATCTAGTTTTTATGTCTTAATGTATTTGGAGAGGTGTGTAAAGCACTGGAGAAACTACCTGAATTCAGATGACTTTCAAAAGAAAACTATTTAAAGTGTAGAATGAGGCCAAGGTGAGCAAAAAGCACAGAAAAGGCTGGTGAAGACTGCCTGAGTGCCATAGCTCAGCCCTCCAGTGGCTATGGGCTGCTGGGGTGCCCAGCAGTGCTGGAGAGGGTGAGCTTCCAGTGCCCTGAGGGCTCAGTGCATGGCATTCACCCTGCTGGGCTTTTCACAAGAGTTCTGAAGCCCTCAGCCTGGGTAACTCGGGATGACAGTCTGAAACAGGGAGAAAGGACAAAGAGTGGAGGGAGCAGACTTTATCATTCACCCTTCATTTGTTAAGCCTTTATTTATGCAGACAAAGGAGTAAGTTTGCCAAAACCCTAAGAAATACAGAGTTTTCGGACTTCAGCAATAGTACCATTCTTGCCAAAAATCACATTATGTCCCACCTCGTTTGAGCTGTAGAATGGTTATGTCATGCAAGAAGGTGGGTGAGGGAGAAAAGCTCCCAAATTCTTCTAGTTCAATCAGAGCAATCAGTAAATCTCACAAAGGTAATTATTCTCTGATTTAAGGCCTGCTTCTATGTTTGCAGTGTTATTTGCTTGCAGTGACCAAAATGCCTTTGAGAACTTTGAGAAATTTAAACTCATGTAATAATATCTTCATCCCTCTCCTGTCCAACATCTTCCTTTCCCTTTTTTTTTTATTTCTGGGGAGTAGATTTTTTTTTCCTCAGAAGCTAAGGCTGAATTTTGCATTTTGAAGGCATCTTCTTAGAAAAAGCAACTGGGGCTGTGCACAGCTGGCTCTTGAATATAGAGTTTCTACTGAAACTTCCCTGCTATTATCTTGACAATGTTATTATTATCAAAGCCTGTCAGTATTAGGTATGACAGTGAGTGCTCACGGCAGGGAGGAGCACAGCCTGGTCAGCAGAGGAAGGGGGCCACTCACAGTTGTGCACCCTGTTGCAAAAGCCATAATAATTTAATCTTCTCATACTGGGATCTGCATTTCCTCTGGCCTGTGTAGAGCTGCTGAGTGCCCAGTTTGCTTTGGCCAAATCACAGGCACCATTCCTTGAGCATTTGCAAGACTTCAAATACAAGATCATGCTGGTAATGACTTCAGGGTAGGATTGGGGGTTATGTTTTTATTTTTTTGTCCTGGAAATAAATTATTTAACTACTAATATAAGGCAGGCTTCTGGCTTTTGATTGTAATTTAGTTCAAGGTTGTGTTGCATATGTTGGTAGATAAACCACTGTCCTTCTTTGCCAACCTGCTTAGCAGAAACCAGGGAAGGCAGATCAGCTCAGTGTTGACTCGGTGGATATGAATATCACGTACTGTAGTCATTAACTACCAGCTGCATTATCCAGGTATGGATTTTACTTTCTAGCACTGTGTTTGTTCTCCAATCCATTAGCATATAGCAGGATATGTTACCTGTCTCACTGTAAAGACAAATAACTTGGCAAATTGGTCTATGAGGTGTTCTCATTTCTTTGCACAAATCTGCTTGGTCATAGAGAAGTCAGGACTGCCATGTTCCTGGAAGACTGGCCCTTCCAAACCAGTTGTTACATAACCCTCTCTGGGTCCTGTTGGGATGTGCAGAGGAGGAGCTGTACAAGGTGAGCTGGTCAAAGTTGGCTGCTGAGCATGAATTCTCTGGGGCATGTGAGTTGCTCCCAGCCAACAGAAAGCATTTTACTGTGTTTAAGCAGAACACAGGAAACAGAGCCCTGGGCCTAAGCTGCTGTCTTCACCAAGGCACAGATTTGCCTGCTTGTAGTATGAAGAGGCTCAGTAGCAAGTTTTGGTTTACCAGCTAAACTAAAGTAATACATGAAAAATCACAAGCAGTGGCTGTTCATGCAAAATCGGCTCTGAGGCATTCTGTCTTCCTCTCTTTGTGCTCACGTGTCTGTATCCAGAGTGAGAATATCTTGCAGACAGGTGTACACCTGGAAGTGTTACAGCCAGCTTTGGCCAAGCTCACCGACAAACAGTGTGAATTTTAAATGCAGGCTGGAGATTCCCATGACCACAGGGGTCCTGCCCCTTGTTTAGCAGCCTGGTGGTCTGAGGCATCGGGGTCAGAGTGCGTCTCTGGGGCTGTGTGCCTATTGTCTGTCCTTCCAGCTTGGCTGGAGAGAGGGACAATGGAGTCTGACTAGTCCCCACTGCTGAGCCCTTGCTGCTGGCTGTGCCTGGTCATGAATTATCACAGAGAGCTGTGACATTGGGTGGCCACCCAGGAGCAGGAGAGGCCTCTCCCTTGGAACCTGGGGACCGGCAACAAGGTTTGGGTTGAGCCAACTGCAGCGGCAGGGTTAACACCCTTGATCTTCCTTTGTTGGAGGTTGTATTTTTGGCAAGAGGAAAACCAGGGATGGGAAATCCTGCATTTCCCCGGGGCTGACCAGGGCCCTGGCAGCAGGGACACCAGCCCCTGTGTGTACAAGTTTGGCAGTCATTTTTATCAGGAAGGTAGGAGGTCTTCTGCTGCCTCAGGTACATATCACACGGACAGTGGGGAACACAGACGGGCAGGACAAAGGGAGATGGAGAACTTGGGGAGAAGCAGTCACAGAGATTTGTCTCTTTGATATGCCTGTTGTCGTGGAGACCGGGAAAATATTTTGCTGTTGTTCTTGTGAGTTGTTGCAGTCATCCATTCCTGTTTTCCTTTGGAAGTTGGTGAAGCTACAGCTGGGTACAGCTGGAGAAGAGAACAGAAGAGCATGGGTTGTTGCAGCCGAATAAGGGGCTGCTTGAGGAAATTGAAAAGCCATACATTGCTTACAGAAAAAAAAGATGATGTGCTCTTTTGTACCACTGATCTCAAGCCCTTGCTACAGTCTGAAAACAGGGCTGCAGGCAGAAGGCAGTTTTTAGCTACAGATGTTCAAGGTAGCTCCAGTGCAGTCTCTATGGCTGCAGTATCCCCATATTGCCCTGTTCCACCCCCAGCAGAGCAGTGTTTTGGGGTTTGTAGCTGTGTGCAAGCTGTTCATAATTCAGTGCAGGCTCCTTCTGAGGACAGGTTTCTCTTGCCAGCCATCACAAGGGATACCTGTACCTTGTGAACCTGTTGTTTCTCACTGCTGTGCTTGGCAGGACAGCAGGCTAAGGCGGCTGCTGCTTGCTACATGGAACAGCAGGTTAATCTCACAGTGAACTTCCTCCAGAGGCTGGCAGACTTGGCATTGACCATGTGCCTTGCCCAGGTACATGAGAGGTAGCCGCATTCCTGTTGCTGCCTTTGCAGATCCCAGTTCTGGGAAGGCTCAGCAGGGTCTTCATACTCTTTGGTATTTCCTGTGGCTTTATGCTGAGCTACTGTTTTCTGAGCAGCTGCCTAACATGCTGCTGGCATGGTGGGGGTTAACAGGGACATCACCTTCTGGTCCCACTAATTGTGCTCATTTGCCGTGCTGTGGCTTCCAGCACCATTTCAGACACTCGAGGATGTGAAAAAGATGGAGCGAAACCAATGCAAAGTGGGCTTGAAGTGGCTGCTCTCCTAAATGTCAGCTGCCCAACTAAATATAACCCAGAGAGTAGAATTTATGCTTTGCACTCCTTCGCTTTTTATTGTGGGGAGAAAAAAGCTAGGAGCTCAACGGGCTGTAACTTTAATAGGTCATTCCAGCCAGTGCTTACCTTTACAAAATCCTGCTAACGCTGGGAAGACAATACAGTGATCAAAAGCAGTGATGAGATTTTTTAGCAGCATTAACCGTCATGACCTAGCAAAATGAAAGAAAATGGTTTAACAGAACTGTCAGATCCAATATAGCTAATAAAGGCATGGATAAATGTTTATTACATACCGGAGACAGATCATTTCTGTACAGAAATTGAGGATGACCTTTTCTGATAACTCTTATCTGCCTGATATCCTGAATAAGAAAAAGAGAGGGGGAGAGAGGGCTGTGCTATTGCTGGTGTTTATGAAAGGTGGAGAAAAATTACCATTTGCAGATGATGGTTTTTAGACAAGGCCTCTCAGTAAAATAAAGATATGGAACTGTTCATTCTGTGCAAGGGACTCCAGGCTCTGACCTGGCTGCATCAAATTTAATGAGTGTGTCCAACTGGTGCACTTTATAGAGACTTGATTTTCATACATTTTATGTATGTGCATACACACATTCTTGTATGTTTGTGTATGAGTCCGTGTTTAGGGCTGCCCTGAGCCGCCTTCCCCCTGGCTGGGTTTCTGTGCTGAGCACCAGTAGCTGAAAGCAGACTTCCAAGGGAGGCCAGTTCCCAAAAACTCCTGCTGAAACTCAGCAGCCAGACCTCTGGAAGAAATGAGAAATGGATGCCATTTATTTTGAACTGTAAATGGCATGTAAGCTTCTTGAGGCAATCTGCCTTCTCTGTTCCCATTTCATACAAAGCAGCATGTGAGGATTTGAAACACAGGTAATTGCCAGTGTTGAACCTGTCAAGTGAGGCTGCAGCAGTCCCACCTGACCTGACAGCCAGGTAAACATGGGAGTAAAGGAGCAGACAGGTCAGCAGGCTGCCTGAAGCAACAGGAGTGGGCTAACAGAGTCCTGCTGTCAGGCAATCAAAGAACAAGTTAAATGCAGACTTTTTCCCCCTCAGCCTAGAGTTCAAGCCCCAAACCCCTTGCTTTCCTGGTGTTCTCAGTGTGATGTAGAATTGATATGCTAAAAACACTGTTGTAGCCATGAGGGTGAGCCTCTTCCAGAAGGGAAACATCACCAGCTACCTGTCAAACAACTGCCTGGAATGAGATGTGAGTGAAATCAGAATCAGGCCTACTACATGCAGTTAATCATAAATAATGCTGTCTCGGTAATGGCTGCAATTAGTTATGAACTTCAATCATTGCTACCGTTTCCATGTTGGCCAATTATGCTGCAGGAATTACCAAGTAACCCATAGCACATTAGCTCTCTGTACTGCCATTGTGGGGAGGGCTCAGGTCACCGGCTCCTCGCAGGATGAATTAGCACAGCTCTCCCTGCACAATGCTGCTGGGCTGATTTACAGGGCTGGAGGCTGCCCCTTTGTCTGCTGGGGGTGTAGCAGCAGCACACTGGAATCACAGCTTTGCAGGGGAGACTTACCCAGCCTTAGAGGAACAATGGGAAGTGCCTTTTCCCTGGCTGTGCATGTGACTTACTAGATGCTGCCAGTAATTCTTAGGTCTGGGGGTGGTTCAGCAATAACCTGGAATCAGACTTTAAATGGTGCAATTTGAAGCTGAGAAGAGAAACACAAATAATGGGCTCACTTTACTCTAAAGGATAAAAGATAAGCACTTTCTTAAACTAGAGCTGATGAGAGGCTTAAAAGTTCCATAGGCACCTGCCCTATGGCTGATGGAATGCCTTTTGTTTTGGTTTGCAGAGATGTGTAGGACTGCTGAATTCTGAGGGCAGGAGTGCTTGTATTGCTGTGGGGCATCACTTGGCTGTAAGCCTTGGCCAAACAAGGCAGAACAGTTTGTTCCTGCTCACATGGTCTTTGCCTTGATGCTCTTGATGGTCTGTCATTTGATTTCTCCAGAGAACAACTGACTTGGCTCTTTATGAGAACTTTTGTTCGTCAAGTTGTATGGAAAATACTATCCTTGACTGCTGAAAGGCATTTCTGTGTTGGCAACCATAAATCCCTGGTAGCTGAAGTGTTTGAATACTTGAAAGCTTCCAGACCAGGCCCACAGCCACACTGCATTGTTTTGGGTGAGAACAGCACTCTAAAGGCTCTTCTTGATGAGCTCTCAAGGTTTGAGATATGTTACTCTCATAGATGCAAAGCCTGTAGTTTGAAGATCTCATACCTGGGGTGCTTTGGGGTTTTAGCAGGAATTACTCTAAAGCAGAAAATCTTGGGGAAATTAGTTGCAGTTTTAAAACAGAATATTTTGTCAAAATCAAATTTATTTCAACGAGGAACAATCACTCTAATGGCCGAGAATAATGCAAAGATTCAATGAGGTATGAATAGCAGTAAGATGGTACAATTACCACCTCAGAAACAATATATTTGTAAAGTTAATTCCTCTTGAACATGAACAATCTCCTTACACTTGACCCCTCTCTATTGCCTCTTCCATGCTTGAACTCTCCTTGAACTTTGTAGATCCATCTTGAGAGTATGATATGGCCATCTCTTTTGCATCTGGTTATTTTAGCTCCAATTTGCAGCCCTAAAATGGCAATTATGGTGATATATTGCTCAAGTCACCCGACATGGATGAGTATCGGGATCAGTGCGTTTATGCACAGGAGTAGTGAATGGAGACTACAGCTATGATTTTAAATGACTTGATTAATTCTGAAACAACACTTCAGAGTCCATTACATCCAGCAGGTGTTGGGGTTCAGGCTGCACTCCCATTGCATATTCAGGCTGCCTTCCCTCAAACAGCACAAGCATGTCATCTTTATTGCCCCCTCTTTTTTTTGTGTGTGTCCAGCATTCCTTTCCTCCCCCTTGCTCCTCCTTTCAAATCTTCCCTGACTTTTACAGCAGGACAGAAGGGGCAGGTTTGGGCTAGAAGTGTCCCTGCTGAGGCTGCTGGCCTCTGTCAGTCTGTCCCTTGTCCCATGGGCAGTACTGCCAGGAGGGAGAAAACGAGAGCAAAGCACAGAAATCATCTCAGCTTCAGGGCTGACTGGATCCGGATAAAGCAGGGAGCACCGGGCTGAAAACTCTTGCCATACATCACTCTGTAAGGACAGCCTTTTGTAAGGATCAGTTGTCAGGGGGCTTTATTATGTGCTTGTTGCCTTTATTGGAGTCTTTGTGGCCCGATCCCGATGCGCTCTGTGTCTTGTTTCAGCCAGAATAATTGCTACAGTTTGGGGAGTTCAGCCCAGCAGAGCTGTGGGCTCCAACAGAGAAACAAGACCCTATTCAGGGAGGGCACTGGAACGACACTCCGTGGCCAGGGTGCTCCTTCCCATGAATAAGGGGACAAAAGTCTGGGGCTAATGAGAAGCGCAACATTGGAGTGTTTGTTTTAAAGACAGTGCCTCATTCTGCAGGCTGTGCTCTGGAGGCAAGGGAAATTCTGTCTGGGGTCAGGAGTCTCCCAAAGGAAGGGGCTCCTGTTTGCCCTGAATGTGTAGCTCTTCCCAGCAGAGGTGACAGCGCATGAGCCTGCTCTGAAGTCCATGGAAATCCCCGGGAGCCTGTCTGCATCATGGAATGTGCCCTAATAGGACAAGCACAACGCTTGGCTGAGCTGTATGGGAGGATCTACTCAGAGACGTTCATGGGGGATGCAATGGGTCCAGGGCTTGCCCTAAGGCTCTGCTGGAAAGCATTCCCAGCTCAGACCCACTTGAGGGAGTGGAGGGATGATCTGTACAGAGTTCTGTCGAAAGCTCCTCAGGGATCAGATGAGAATAGTCCTGGACATCCTGGGTGGGTCAGATAAGAAGTAGTTCTGTAGTTCTTTGCCCTAATTAGGGTTCAGACCTCTGAACCCCAGAGCCTGTCAGGGTAATATCTGACATGGCCTAGAAATGCAAAGGATTGAGTTTGAGGAGTTGTGGGATTTGGGTTCCATTGCTTTGGGAAAATACCTATTTTTTTCTATCTTTTTCTCCCCTTAGTGCTTCATCAGACTTGTATTTCATTTTTAGGGTAGATGGAAAATAGAGTGCCAGCCAGCAGCAGAGGTGACTCACAGGACTGTCTGTCCAGAGCCCGCTCTGTGCAGGGAGAACCATTCCTTGGGAAGCTGTTCCTGCCCCAGGGAATGGTTCTGTGCAGTCTCCCAACTCTGCACAACCACCTCTCCTCCCACCCATGCCAGCAAGGAGGCTCCTGCACAGGGGCTCAGGCAACTGCAAGCATTCACTGCAACACCCAAACCAGGGGTTATTTATGTTCCAAATCCCATTTTTCAGCACTGTCAATTTCTCCCTTACGGGCAAGCGAAAAGACAGTTAAAGGGACTTTTGGTGACATCCCCCCTGTTTAATGAAGCTTGGAGTTATGGGCAAGTGACTTGAAGTGCCGTTATTATCTGCATGAGCAGGCGAGGCCGAGGGTCCAGCGGTGTGCACAGAGCTCCCACAAATGTGCACATTGATCATGGCTAATCAGAGCGCCCGGGTCAGGGGGGCTGCAGGGATGGAGAGTGCTGGAAAAGCTGACAAATGAAGCAGCAGAGCTTAGGGTTAATGTGATATTCAAACAGAATGAGCTATTCAGTTTCTTAGGAGCTTGTCACTTTTCTTTTCCTCTGACATTTTGCTGGAGACTGCAATGGGGAGACGAGGGGAGAGTGAGAGTGCATGAGAGAGCAGTGTCCTAACTGGGGGGGCAGGAGGAATTCCTTCAAGTGGTTCTAAAGACCATAAGGAAAAGGCATGAGGGAATTCTATTCTCCTGTGCCCTCCTCACTTTGCCAGTGCTTTGCGCTCTAATTTTAGAGTAGAACACTTTTCAGTTGTTTTTTTCAAAAGATGATTCTACTTTGGAACCTTTGTAATTTCTGCAGCCATCTGTTACTCTGCAAAAAACCTGTTCAGGCTGGAGTGTAGCTAAAGAGGAGATGTTTGGGGTGCTTCTCAGGCCAGAGCTGTGCTCTCCCCAGGGCTAAGTTCAGCACTGTAAGAGGTGAGGAGCTGTGCACGATGCTGATATGGTTGATTGGTTGGTTGTTTTTTCAGAACCACAGCATTGAAGGCTGCAGGCAAAACGTGTGTCAGATGCAGCATTATTGCTTTACTTGGGCTTCTCATGACTTTCTGGTTCCTTAATAATAAATGCCTCACCTGAGGGCTTCTAAATATCTGTTAAAAATTCCCTGTATTAGCTTTGCATGTTGGAAGCCCAGCTAATAAGGCAAAACAATTGTACTTTAAGTGGCATAAATGGTATCTGCCAGCTCCTGTGTGGAACTGTACAGACCAGACCACAGGTTTGGGGGTTTGCTCCTGTCACCCCTGCAGGGCAGCAGGGGGGCTGGAGGTCCCTGCTGCCAGCTCTAGGCTCCCATCAGAGGAGGGGTCAGGTTATAATACAGTTGAGGCTGGTGTACTCTAAGTAGTACCTCATGATCCAGGGAACTCTTAGCAAGAGCCTGCCGGGAATTAACAGCTGGAAAGATTTATTTGGTGTTCTCTAGGTTAGAGGGACATAATGCTCTAAGGAGTGAGAGAGGTTTGAGGAATGCAGGGTCAGAGCTCCTGGAAGACCTTTGCCGATTCAGTAATCCTGTGGGCATGCAGTGCTGAGCTCAGCTCCTGGGAGGGGACTGGCCCAGGAGTGCAGGAGATCCTGGGAAGTGCTGCAATGTTTCCCAGGGAAAGTGCAGCAAAGGACCACACACTTGTGCTTGACAACTTGGGCCATCCCTTCTCCGTGCAGCTGTTGATCAGAAAATCTGATTAATCAAAAATTAATCAGATTTTGCTTTTTAGTAGAGTGTCATGCCTCTCAGACAACTTTGATTTCTCATGTTTTACTTTGGTTCTCCCTATTGTTTCCTAAGCATTTTCTTCTTCTTGGAAAATCTGGAAGTTATTTTTTTCCTAACTTGCAGTTACTTAAGCATTTACAGGGGGCTCTGAAATGGTTTTGCTGTTCCAGATGCAAATAACTCGTGAGTGCCCCAACAGACATTGCAGGGCTTGACCAGGAGAGTGTGTGAGGTTGGCAAGAAGAAAACTGTCTCGTACCTGCACTGGAGGGAGCAAGGAATTTGTCTTTTCAGGCTGCTCCCTGGAACAGTGTCACAACGAAGTTGGAAGGAGAAAGGCAGAGTGAGAGGAGGAGAGGAAGCACATGGCTGTTTGCCTGGTACTTTTGGAGTGCATGACGGCTTTGGTGAGAGCAGCCCGGTAGTGTCACCAGGCTGGAGGCTCCAGCCTCTAAAGCTTGGGACAGTACAGCTCACATGGAGCTGACAGGAATGTGTGAGAGCAACAATGCATAACATGGCAAAGCTCTGGATTTCTTTTTCCCCACACACTGCAAAAAGCACAACAGATGGGAGGAACACCTTGGGGAAGCACTCACGGAGCTGGGGCTCAGGACATGGGAATTCAGCCACTGAGGTGGTACAAGACCAGGGATAAGCAGATGATCTGCCTCTCCTTTGTTTTGCAGATTATTTCAAGATGTTTTTCTTTTTCCCCATCTGTTTTTACTCTCGGTTCTTCAGGGCTGGCACAGTTTCATACTATCTTCCTTTTAGAGAGGGGCTTTCTTCCAGCACGAACATGTCCTGCAGTACAGAAGAACAATACAGACTATTTGTTAATGCCAACAGCAGAATTATTTAATCTTCCCCTGCTCTAACCAGTCCTGCAGTCTGCTGCTGCCTGCCGTGTGAGGTACTTGGCAACATTCTTCTACAACAAGCTCTCTTTCCTCATCAAGCTTCTGTCTCAGAGATGCATGTGAAGCATTTCATTTTTTTCACCCTTTAATCAGATGCCTGACCTGCTCTGAACAGTTCTCAGCTTATGACCTCTTCCCAATAAACAACTTTCAAACAAGCTGCCACATCAGATTTTGTGCAGGAACAACTGTGAGACAGCAAGGAGAGCTGCTCATGCCAAATAGTGCTCTTTGGGCCAGACCTCGCTCTCCTTCCCTGCAGGAATTAATTTACATTTTTGGAAAGGCACGACCATCTCACTGAAAAGAAATTATATAATTTCTCCAGTACCGAGAGATCTCCTGTTCTGTGGAGAATGGAGTGTATTTAATTACGCAAAATATTTCTAGTGAGTTGTCCTGGAATGAACACTGTCCAGGGCACTTGGTTCTGCTGGAGTTACATGTGATTTCAAATGTGAAGGAAACACCACAGATCCTTTGGTCAAGGAGAGTGTCAGAAACTCCCTGACACTCTGCCAGAACTGTAATGCTGGAGTCTCAGAATGAGGCAGTGTGCAAGTCTTGCTGGGGAGCTCAGTAGCTTAGAGCTGGGTCTTGGTGTTGAAAGGTCTCAGTGTTGAAATTATTTTGGTTCAGGTTTATTTTTCCTCTTCTTTCTTCCTTTAATCATAATAATCAGTGGAACTGAAAGAGTGAAGAAAATGGTGATTTTTTTTTTTGTGAACTTAGTTATTCTGACCAAAACTGTTACCATCTTTGGGACATCTGCTGGCAGCTTTAGCAAGAGATGCTGAAGTGAATGATTGGGTGAGTGAATGATTGGGTGACACTCACTGTGTGGGCAGTGGGTGCAAATGCAGGTACACAGACAGGATCCTGTGCCCAGTGTTCCCTCCTCAACCCCCAGTCTCTCTTTCTAATAACTCCTTTCACTGCTGCTGAATGCACATTGCCCCATTTTCCCTGGTAAAGGGGTGAAAGTATCCTGAGGCTTTGCAGTGCTGGTCTCTGCAAGGGTGGTGTGCCCAAACAAGGCACCTGAGTGCCAGCTTGGGGCAAGATGTTGTAAATATTGTGCACCAGAATCCCAGTTCCCAGGTGCTTGAACACAGGCCTGGAATGTTGTCCCCTTGCTGAGCTGGCCACTGTGCACGTACCTCCGTTGCCTTGACCTGGAAAGAGCAGGAGCACTGGAAGGATTATCTCCAGGTGTGTCACAGCTGGGTGTTGGCATCACTGTGCAGCTGAGCTCTGTGCACACTGCAGGGACCCGTGACAAACAGTGACAAGGCTTTATCCCTCAGCTAAATAACCCAGGCTCCAGGACACTGTGTTTGCTGATCAATGTGGTTTTTCAAACTTCATTTCCTATGGCTCTGTTCCCTCATGTTTTTGAGAGAGATGTTAAAACTGGTTTAGCCCTGAGGTGCCACCACAAATGTTGCCAAGCAAGTGATGTAATTGTTCTTGTGTAGCTGTAGCCTTGATGGCACGTGGATCTTGCCATCCACTGTGCCAATAAACATGGCTTTGCTTTCCTTCGAGCCCCTTTAGATTGGAAAACCTTCCAAGATGACTGGTAATAGCTGAACTTGGAACTTTCCTCTGGTTCTTTCCTTGAGGAAATCAGAAGAGTGAAGATGTGATTTTTCAGCGAGTACATTTGGACCTGGTTTGTCCTGTGTGGATGCAGCTGTGGAAGCTGGAGTGCATCCTGTGACTCCTGGGCAGTACCTTGTAGGACAGCCAGCAAACAGGCAGAGGGAAAGGAGGAGTTGTGTATTGTGTAAAGTGGAGAGAGGACCAGCCTGGACAAATTCTCCCTTCTCTAGCATTCCTATTTTGGCAAGTTTCTGCGGAGGAGGGAGTCTGCAATGTTCACATAATGCTCAGCACACTCAGGCTCTCCAGACACTCCACGGTGACAATAAAATTCTAAACACAACTTGATTTTTTAAATTAGCCATGAGTATTTGGTGGGTGGGTCTTGAACATCTTAAGCTGTGTTTGCTGTTGGTAAGAGTGGAATAGGATAAAACAATTCTTTCAGACTTCACAGGATTTAAGAAGACTTGGTCTGTAGTGTCCCTTCCCTGGACTTGTGAGCTTAAAAGAGGGAAAATGCTCCCAACCATCTTCCCCTGAGTCATAAATATTTTTCCCATCACTTCAGTGTCATAATCTCTCATTATTTCCCTCAAGTGAAATAATATTCAGCAGTGAAAGCCAGGGCCAAGCCCTTTGCTGAGAGGTCAGGGACTATAAGAGCAGCATCCCTTGAAACAGGAGCTGGGGCAGGAGACCGGGATACAGCAGTGTTTGCTCAGTTTTCTTTTTTATTTTTTGTGTGTGAAATGGCTTGGCAGCAGTTTATGCTTCATGTGAAATATTTACTGTTGTCTTATTTACAGGAATTTTAAAAGCTTGATTGGAAATATGATCTCTTTAGTTTGTATGCATACTTTCCAGTAACCCAATTAAACCCCAGCTGCTGTGCAGGAGAGAGTGAGGGTGAATCAGATCCTTTTTCTGAGGACTGTTCTTTATAGATTGCTCTTGTGCCCTCTTTGACTGGTGAGAATTTAATTACATGGAAGGAAAATAAAAAAAAATCTAATACTTTGCTTGGGGATGAAAAAATCTAAGAATTCTTATGGTTTCCCAGAAATGTTTAGGACCCAATCCTGCTCTCAGCTGATGGAACAGCAGTTTTGGTGTGCAGTTCAGTGGGGCACCAGGCTCTACCCTTCTTCCTCCTCTTTCCTCAGACAGTGATGGAAGTTAGCTGGAAACCTGATTGTCAGCTGGCCAAAGAAAGTAAATTTCTCCATGCCTTTCGATTGTACAGCTTATGACTGTTCAAATCCCTGAACTTCGAGATTCTAATGATTTTTCCGAAGCTGTTTTGAATAACTTTAATTCTAGCATTAAAGAACAAAATTGTTGGTCAAGTGAAATATTAGTTCATGTAAGATTGACATCTTCATCTTGATTTTTTTTTTTTAATTTTTATTTTTAAAATATTTGGACAGGATTAGGCAGTGGGCATTGGAATGTCTGGAATGCACAGTTGAAACTACATCATATGGCATTAGTGTTCAAGTCTTAATCCTAATTCTGATGATTTTAATAAAGGGAATTCACGCTGTCACTTCTGTCCTTTTAGGAAAATCCTGGATAATTTTTAAGGTGAAAAAACAATCTCCTGATAAAATTTAAGACTGCTTCATTGCAGTGAACCCAAAGCAAACTTAATCTACATAACTAGGATATAATGCCAGCTGTGTAAATTCAGCCTTTGTGGCCAGCCTGCAGGATGGGATATGGTTCAGAGAAATGCCTTGGCAGAGGGGGTTGCTGTGTTTTGAGACTTAGCGGTTCTTCGACAGCCTTGGGTTGACATTCCCTGTGCTGCTCTTTTCCCCCAGACAATCTGCAGGGAGTCACTTGGGCTTTTTAAAGAGAAAGTGCTTCGGAGGATCAAAAAGCCAAGGTGACAAACAGCGTGTTTGATGTAATGGGCCCTAAATTAGAAAGCTGAAACCAGAGGTGAACATTTCAGATTAGGGGTTTGGAGGTGAAGTAGCTGGTGGAGCTGATGACATTGCTCACATGAACCTCCTGCATAGCACGTGGTGCTGCCATGTCTGTCCCTTCCCTTGGCTCCGTTGGTCTCGGCATGCCCGCTGCTGTCCGCATTTCCATCAGCCCTGGCACCCTGCTGCTGCCAGAGTGCCAGCCTGGCTCGGGTGCCCTGCAGTCAGTCACACAGCTTGGCACAGCCAGGCACGCCCTGACCTCTGTCATCTGCTCCCCTCACAGGTTTTGGATCTGCACTGGCTCTTGAGAGTGTTCTGCTCCAGAGCCCCAGTGCTGATCCAGCAGCTCCATGCATGGAATGTGCAATGTGCTTCAGTGCTTTAGGGGTCACAGTGGCAGTGGTGCATGCATGGTTGGACCTGGTAGTCTCACAGGTCCCTTCCAGCCTTGGTGGTTCTGGGGTTCTATGACTGTATCTCTTGCTCAGTCCTTTTCCTGAACCCTTTTGGGAGGGTTCTCCTGGCTGAGGCCAGTGCAGAACCTCACAGGGCAGGAGGCTCCAGCAGCGTGACAGCGCAATGGCACCTGCCCTGGGATGGGAGTGTGTCCCACCCATTCTGTCACCAGCAGCCTGGCCTCAAGCACTGGGCCAGAGGCTGGCTCGGCTCCTGGAGCAGAAGCCTGTCCTGGATCCTGATATTCCTTACTTGAATATTTGGTTTACAGCACTGTCAGGGTCACTTTACAAATGCTTTGTGCACTTTTTAAAATAAGCAGTGTGAGGAGGTACATTTCAATCACTTGAAATGGTGTTTGTGAGAACAAAAGGCTCCTTTCCCATGGTTCTGCTCTCTTTTATTAGTGAAATTGTAAGATTGGCATGTATTGAGAATTTCCTCAGTTTTAAAATTCATCATCTGAAGCCAAATGAATATTGGATAAATATGTAGTAGTTTCTTACCTTCTACTAGATGTGTAATTTCTTGCTCTTTAATTCCATTTGCGAATCAAGGCCTTAGAGCTTCAAGGCATTCTTAGGCTCCCCTCGTGTCAGTTTCTGTACTGCCTTCAATGGGTTTATTGATCTGAATCAATATGTGGTGCGCTGGTTCGTTTGTAGTCTCACATATGAGGATGAGGAGAACGCTGGGGATTTTATCCCGACATTTCCTGGCCCGGCACTCGGCGGCCTTCACAGCGGGAATGACCAGCGGGGGTCGCCATTCCTGACTCGTGAGTTGCCGTCCCCGCGCACCCCTCACGTGGTCCTCGCGCACCCCTCACGTGGTCCTCGCGCACCCCTCACGTGGCCCTCGCGCACCCCTCACGTGGCCCTCGCGCACCCCTCACGTGGTCCTCGCGCCGCCTTCGGAGCGCGGGGCGTGCGGCTCCCCTCAGGGCGCTGGTCCCGCACATCCCGTCATCCTTGCGAGTCCAGCTAAATTCTTTCGGTAAGAAGACTTTACTTACTCGGGCGGGGATTGTTCTCCGGCATTTTGGCTGCCGAGAGGTGCCTGGCCAGGACTGTGGGTGCCCTCGGGATGGGAGTGCGGGTCGCAGTTCTTTAAGCCCAAGTGATGGTCCTGTAACCTTGCTGCTCCCAGTCTCACCGCCAGGGTTTGAGGAAAACGGGTTTTGGCTGTGTTGGGAAGCAGGTGGGTTTGTGTCCAAAGAGCAGCACAAGGGTTGAAGGTTCTGTCCCAGGCTGGAAGCCTGTCTCGCTGGGAAAAAAAGGGATTTCTATCCTGTGGAGTAATTTTCAAAGCAGGTGTATTTTGCCCTGTATTGTGCTAAGAGGTTTAAGTCTCAGTTTCTGGAGTAGTATGTTTTTTATTTGTATTTGTTTCTTGCGCCTTTGGTGATGTTTGTGTTCAGGAACATCTCCTCTAATGTGCTCTTCAGATATTTCTGTGTTACTAACTGGATTTTTCTCTTATTAGTTGTTCCGTTCATCAATATGATGTGTGTAAGAGTGCCGTGGAGGGGTTTTCTACCGTGTGTTCTATTTCAGTGTTACTGTTTATTAAGGCAGTGGTGACTCAGTGATACTAATTCGGGGCAAGTGTGCGTAGTAACAAATTAATGCTACATTAAGTCTACCGGGTTTGCAACTTGTCTATGAAGCCTACTGTGCTGTGCTATCTGAAGAAAAGTAGTAGTTCACGCGTTTTTGTTGGTGGATATATAAATTGTTGAGGCTCTTGTGTTTTTCCTGTTTAGGAGGGTTTTTTGTGTTTTTTTTTTCCTTGCTTTTTTAACTTTTGGTTTTGTTTGTATTTTTGGTGGGGGGTTGGGGTTTTTTGTTTGTTTGGTTGGTTTTTTGTTATGTGCCTTTGTGGTTACTCATCTGGCAGATGGATTGGTGCATTAAGTGGAGGTCGGGTAGCAGAGTGTGTGTGGAGCACAAGCCGTGTTCTGTTCTAACCATTCCCCTCGGCTGTGCCCCACCGGTGCCTCGGCCCCATGGCGGCCATGCTGGAGGTGAGCACAGCACCGCTGCAGGAGCTGAGAGCTCCCCCGGCTGCCCCGAGCTCCTGTAATGGCATTACGTGAAGGGATGCACCTGCGGGAGCCATCTATCCCAGGCCATTCACAGGCGTCCCTGCTTGTTGCAGTGTGTGTGTGTAATGTACTCTAACCAGCTCTTAACTGATAATGACCTCTATCTTACCTGTGCCACAACTTGGTTTCAAGGAGGATCAATAACTTTAAACACGTGAGGGTTTACTAATAAAAGAAAAACAAACAAAAAAACCCACAAAAAAAACCCCCCAAAAACAAACAAACAGAAACCCAAGCCCTACAACAGAAAAACATCAAACCTGCAATAAGACCCCAGCAAACAACAGAACCTAACTTTACCCTGAAAGTACAGCATCTGTTTCTAGGTGCTTGTAGTCTCCAAGGATGGTGCTTTGTGCTCTCTCAGGTCTTTAAAAAGAATTGGTTTCTGGCTGACACTGAAAGGAACAAATGTTTGGGGTTTGTTAGTTTACTTTTGACTTGTTAGTTTCTGGTTTCTTTCTTGTTTGTGTGGTGGGGTACAAGAGAACAAAGAAATGGAAGCCCTGGGAGTGCAGGGCTTTTGGGTGATCCTGAGTAAAAGGAGCCGGTGCAGGTTATAAAGTTTGTAACAAGCTCTAAAGATTGGGAAATAGTTGCCGGTGTTCCTCAAAGGGCAGGCCTTCACCTGGAAGGGTTCTTTTACTGTCTCAGTGTCTCCACATAAGGAATGTTTGGGGTCTGGGAAGAGTTACGTTATTGGGAAGGGGTTGCAGCACTGGTTCTTTACTGGCAGGGAAGCAGAGGCCTGGGGAGAAAGACAGCAGCCTGTTTTGGTACTGAGCTTTGGAGCAAGGAAATAATTATGACTTTATCAGTTAAGTGTCAGTCATTCTGTCTCTCACTGTTTTGACATGTTCAATTCTAGTGACTGGTGGTAAAAGAGATGAGAGTGTTAGGGGGGTTTGAAGGGAAAATTTTAATGGAGGGAAGCAAGGGGAGAAAAAAACCTGTCGAAGACAATTTCTGGCAGGCGTTTGGGTTCCTGGTGCAGACAGATTGGCTGATGTTGATTGTTGACAGCTTCTGCAGCTTGCTAATTACAACTGTAAAAAATTCAGGTGAATGACAGGAACTTGAAATGTTAATTCTGCTTTTATTATTTTGCAGCTGCAACTGTTAGTTGGCTCTTGCTGTAATTGATGGACACTGCCAGTTGCTTAGACAGATGGGAATTAATACCGGTGTTCCCATTAGAACTCACCATCACAGTCACGCTGGCTTTGCACTGGCTTGATGTGTGCAAGAGAGTGTGTGTGGAAGGAGCAAGCGTGGTTCCTGCCTGCAGTACTTGCCTTCCAGGGTGTTGGAGCCATCCACCCAACAAAGAAGAGATGAGCTGCTTGCCGGGTTAGTACATGCAAAAACAGGCCCTCTGTTTGCCTTGAACTTCTGGAAAAGGTTACATGTTGATAAATGCTGCCATAATAACGTGGGTGTCTTAAGACTTGTGTTAAGTTGTTCTGATTGTTCCTCATCAGAAATGCAGCTATCATCTTGGCTGGTGTCTCCTGCTGGTAGTCACCTGCACACCACGTGAATTGGGAACTATAGTGCTGGTTCAAAGCAAAATGCTAGAGGTAGGGTAAGTAAAGCAGTTAATAATGTCAAGTAGTAGAGGAAAGTAGCAATGGTCAGGGTTTTTCCAAAGCAGAGGTGTGATCTTCTAGGTGGAAGAAACGACTAAGAGAATTGTAGTTGTTTGACTGATCTGCCAGTGGGCCTGCTTTGCATATGGGTAATATCCTGGTCTTTGAGTATGGATTTGCTTCAGCCTTGCAGGGTTGGGTTGCTGAGGGAAGAAGTGGCTCAGTTTGTCCCTCTGAGGACTTGTTCCTTTGCAGAGGTTCAGTCTGTGGGAGTGAAGCAAGTCAACACATGCAAAGAGCCCTTCATATGGGGAGGGAGCTGCAGAAGTGTCGGTCCAGGTTGCTGAAACCTTGGCTGGTTTTTGACCAGCCAGGTGAGTCCATCAATTCCAAGTTCTCAGAACCCTGCTCTTTTTTTTTTTTTTTTTTAGCAGCTTGCAGAACACATAGCTTTGAGGTGGAATATGCTTCTTTCCTGGATGCTGAGAGATTGTGGTGAGTGGGACTCTCATCCCAGGAGGCGTTTGTGAGCTGCACTTACAGGTAGGCTGACAGAACACACAGCAGCTCATGTGGAGGTGCCAGTGTCCCTACATGCTGGTTTGTTGGTTCCATGCAGGGCAGGTCATGCACACACAGTGCCCTCTCCTCCTCCCAAGTGTCCTGCTGTCAAATCCATGCCTGATGCTCAGACCCAGCAGGTCTGGCTGCTCGCTCAGCTGAGGGGCTGAGGTGTGAGCAGTGAATGGCAGCCCCTCCCCAAACCCAGCCGCAGAGCTGTGGTGTGCGTGGCTGTGCACTCGCACGCAGCACAGGAGATATTTGACGCTCAAGGTAGGAGCGTGTTGCCCACTGCTATGCCAATTACTGGATATTAATGGCAGGATAGCATGCATATGCCTAAACTGGGAAGCAGAAGGTTAATAGACGAACAGCACCAGAAGATCCCATTTATCAGTTTCTATTTATCTCTCCTTGGGAGGTGGCAGGTTTACAGTAAATACCTTCTGTCCTCCTAATTTCCTAATGATGGGGATAATGATGGAGAATGGTGAAGTCATTAACTGGGACAGCCTCTGTGCATCACTCTGTCAACCACATCTCTCCAAGACCTGCAATGAAAAGTGATAGGCCCCAGCTGTTCACCAGATTCTGTTCCCTTCCCCCTTCCCCATGCTCAACCCCAATTGCAGGCTTAGCAATTAAAAAACAAGGGGAAAAAATGAGACCCAAGACCTGAAAGACACAAGCCAGTCCCTTTTTATGCTATGGCAATGATAGCCTAGTGCCCTGCACTTGGGTGTGGTTTGACCCTCATTCCAATGCTCCCAGTTAAATGCAGTGCTGCCCCCGGGCTGGGTGGTGTTATTTGGGCCAGGTGTGCAGTTCTGGAGGGAGGAATATGGGCTGGTGTGAGTGGAAGCTGGAAGAAGATTGTGCTTCTGGAGCATGGGCACTGGGCTTCCTTGGTTCTGCCTCCCATTCCTGCCTTCTGTGGAAGAACCTGTTCAATGCCTGTAAAAATGGCACCAGTTCTCTGTGTCTGACTTTTGTGTCCTGAGGTACTGATGGATTTTGGGGCTTACCAATGGTCATGTGGAACTGTGGGGAGCACAGGGGATGGGCTCTGGTTCTAGATCCCACTGCTTGAAGTTCACAGGACAGAGAAGTGTTCCTGAAAGATGAACCAAAGTTCAAATGAAGATGCACGTAAGTAAATTATTGCTTTGAAAAGATTGTCTTTTTTTTCCCATTATGACATTTCTATGTAAATGACTCTTGCAATTTTTTTATATTTGTTTCACATTTGGACAGTGGCTGGGAGTTGACGACTGTTTCCAGGGAGTTAAGAGTGGTTTGACATTTATAGCAGCCATAGGTTCATCCAGTGAGGGCCTGTGATTATGGCCAGCCCTATTTTGAGCAGGCTGTAGCCTGAAGCACCACGTGGCAAAGCCATCCAGCTATCCTGCGAGTGGTGCTTTTTGGGCCTTTTTGCTGTGCCTGAGAGTCTGACCTTCTGCCTGGGTGCGCTCTGGAAAGAGAGGCCTGCCTGAAGTGAGGTTTTCCTGTGCATCCACCGTGTGCTGGGCTCATAAAAGTGCTCTTGAGCTGTGGGAGCTTTGTGTTAGAAGGGTTCATTAACTTTCAAATGTTTCAATTGAGAAATTTCAGAGCTCTCAGCATAGACCAGGGTGGCCGGCTCAGCCAAGAGTGTCCCCTGACAGTCAGGTACAGATGTGATTGCTAGTCAGAGCACTGTAAGAAACCTAATAGTGTCCCAGCAAATGTCATACTTGAGCTGGAAAGGATTAAACCAGATAGCCCGGAGAGGCTGTAAATAATTTTTATTGGGCTTTAAGAAGTAGGGAGACAAGAGGAGTCTTTACCGTATAACTTGCTAGGAATTGTGCCTACAGGGTTGTGGGGTGTGTGCAGCAGTGAAAGAAAGGGTTCTGGGACTGGTCTTAATCTGAGCAGGTGCTTAACTGTGTTTTGAAGTGCCTTGGGCCAGGGTCGATCATGGTGGTACAAAGGGGTGTTTTTCTGACTGATGTCTCTGGTGTCTGAGCCCTGAGACATGAGAAATGCAAGGCAATGGAAGGCTTTGCCATTTGGGAGATGTGATGTTAGCACATGAGACGAATGGAGTGTAAATGTTCCCTAAACATCTCCTTCTCCTTTATTTTCAAATTCTAAATGTTTTTCTTTGCTGTTCAAACCTACTGAGTTTGGGTTTTGGTGTTTTGTTTGTTTCTGTTTTTTTGTTTTTTTTTGTTTTTTTTTTTTTTTTTTTTAATTCATGCTAGTCTTGTAGCTGTATGCTAAAAGAGTCTTCTCCCAAGGGAGGGGAGTTGAGTTAAACACCTCTGGTATCACTTGGTTAATAACTTTGTGCATCTGGTCACAAATTTTGAGGCTGGGCAAAGAGGAGTTAGATTTCATGTGTGATCATTCAGGACCCTCTGTTTAACCCCGTTAGTTTGGCACAGGGTTAGGTGCTGATAATTTGACCTTAAGTCTGTCCTCCAGCTTTGTTTTAGACATGTGAGGATGTGCCAGTTCACTGGATTCCAGCCACTCCTAGGACAAGCTGCAGGGACTCTTCAATAGTTTTTCAATGTTGTGACTCTTGCTGGGTTGTTTCTGGCTGGCTGACCTTGCCTGGGTTCTCCTCAAGAAAGGCTAGCCCAGTGCTCCCAGTGAGGCCAAGCCTTGTGGATTGCAACCCTCCAGTGTTGCAATGGTTCCTGTAGGAGCCCCTAGCCAAAAGTTAGAATATTGTTGGTTGTTAATGTCTTAACTTGCTCTGGTCTGTCTATTGCAAGCCCAGTGGTCCAGGGGTGAACTCCATGCTTTTGTTACTGTGGCCAGCCTGTGTACTTTTGACAGCTCAAGCTTGACACAAACCAGCCTGAATAGAACATGTGATATTACACAGCTGTTGGCTTCTAAATAAGGAAAATCGTATTAGTACTTCCATAAGCAATCTGTATGGTAATTTCAGGAAAGCATGAGGTGGCTGTTCTTCCTGGGAAGAAAGAGCTGACAGATCTTATACATAAACTAACTGTAGGGAAGACTTAAGAGCCTAGTAAGGAGGAAAGTTTTACTTCCTCAATGTTTGATGGGGAAAATAAAGGCAGGACCAATCACCTACCACTGTGGAAATTTGTTTGGGTAGGACAATATCTACAGCACTAAATCTTGAGGAGGATGGCTGCTGTTAGAGATATTGCTGGTCAAGTGAAAGAAATGTCACTGGAGCATTGTAATAGCTATCTGAAATAATTTTCTCAATTATGTGTAACATACAGCAGTCCATGACTTAAAAAATAATCCTATCTGACAGGGCAATGGCAGAAAAAATGTTAGATTTAAGATTATTTTTAAAGGTGCAGGATGTACATGCTAACCCTCTGGCTATTGAGGGTTGAAAGGAAACAGGAGTGGCTGTTGGCAGTGAGCATTTAGCTCTTTATGACTTGCCTGACTATGTCTGGTTCTGGCTGCTGCACACAGCTATGGCTTCCAGAGGGAAACGTAGCAGTGCTTCTGCAGGACATTATGTCTGCAGGACATTATGGATAAACCTAAGGTTTTGCATGGATTTCAGTGGACTCTGGCTTCCAGAAGAATGGTGTAAAAGGAAGCTGTCAATGGTGTTTTGCTTGAGTAACTAAATTGTTCCTGCTTCTGCTGGACGAGGTACTGAAGTTTGGATTCAGTAGGAGGCACATGCTCCAAGTGGCAGTGCTTATTGGGGCTACTCTGTACTGCTCAAATATGGGAGCACTCATGGACAGCTGTGGAGAAATGTGAAATAAAGGCGGGGGGCTGTTAAATGAGATAATGATGGCTGTTTTAAGGAGAAGGCAGCTGGGTATCCAGTCTATACCACTGACTGCCTCAGCTCAAAAGTGGTGTCCAGTGCTGCATTTGCTATGGCCCTAGGGTGTTTAAAGGGAATTCCAAGAGCTGTAGAGGGTCCCAGCCATCCACCACTTCTCTCTTCCAGAAGAGCTGTTGTGATTTGTCTTGATATGAAGGAACCTTCTACTCGCTGGTCTCAGACCTGCACGGTGTGAATCTGCCCCTGCTGCCCTTGGTACTGACTCCTGAAAGTCCTACGGTAAAGAGTTACTAACCTCTGGTAAAGACTTAGGCTTTCACTAAGTTGGATTTCATTCATAATTTTTACCTTTGATATGATATTTTCCTTATTCTGTGTGTGTCTTTCCCCTTTCCATCTTTGCTCCTGCTAGCAGAGGAAACCTCTGCAGTTCTGTCTTGCTCCCATTTTTCAGATAAACCATCCATGATACAGGGAGCTCAAAGCTCAATGGACTGTGCATGCAGCGTTGTTGGGGTAAGCGCTGTAAGAAATAGGCAGCACTGTGGTGCAGAGCTCTGCCTGTCTGTTCCCAGGGCTCTCCGTCATGGAGTGTGTGCTCACATACTCCATCAGCTGCTGTTGGCTTGCCTGCCTACACAGGCTAAATGTAAGGCCCCCAGTGAACATTTCTGTCACTTTTGCTGTTCTGGCCACTTTGCTTAATCAAAGAGCTGGAAGGAAAGCTCTCATTAGAGAGGCTTCCTCAGTTGTACGGAAGCCTCTGCTTGGCTAATTGAAGCTTTAGAGAGCTCGTGGTTCTGGTTGGGGTTGGTCAGCTTGATGTGATCTGGGCCTGAGGCAGAATGAAGTGAGCAGACTTAAATGATGTCTGAGCTAACATGATGGCTGGAGATGAACAGATAACAATGTTCTGTTAAGGCTGTTGCTGAGAGACTACAGAGCTTCTTGCTGAAGCAGTAAACTGCTGGAATGTGCTGTGGCTGGAGAGGTAGTGGGGAATATGTAGGTGAGAGTCTGCATAAGGTGAATTGATCACTTTCTACTTCAGTGTTCAGTGGTTGGAGCTCAGGCTCCTCAAATCACATGTTGGAGGAAATAAGGGCACAAGGCAAGCTGGGCTGCAGAGCCTGCAGTCTGAATGGAGGAAGCAGGTAAATGCCAGGGAAAATGTTGTAGAGGGTAGGGGGACAGAGCTAAGGACTCTAGCTAATGTATCTTTAGTGCTCGAGGCTCTTATGCTTCTGGAGTGGTGTAGCTTAGTCCATTTTGTATGGACTAGACTAAAATACAGACTCTGTATTTTATTAAAATTTTTTATATAGTACTTGAATTCAAGATCCTAAAAGTTGCCACCTGAGAATGAATGAACAAGAGGAATTATTCCAAAGGACTTGTTTTAAATTAGATCAATAGAGCTTATGGCCTTAATAGTTAGTGTCCTAGAGAAGAAGTATGATGGATGAGCTGAAAAAGAGCACTTGCTCTTTCAGGGTATGGGAATTCTTCCTCTGTGGTCAGTCACTTGAGTGAATCACCCCTGAGCAGGGTTCCTCTGTTGTGGGCCAAAGGCAGTGGTCTTAATGGCCATGCAAAATGTGAGGTTGCCAGGCTTGCTTTGGAGGCTCTGGCTTGTAGGTGGGTATGCCCTGGATGTTTTGGGTGGTGAAGAAATGGAAGAACGGGAGGCTTAAGGTCATGTGTTCAGCTGCTAGTGCTGAAAGCCAATCTCCATCCTAAGCAGAGTGTCAGAGCTGAGGTTTCAGGCTGTTCAATGCCTTCTGCAGCTTTTGGAGAATTGTGTGCAAAGGATTTAGCTGTAGTTGAAAGAGTTGGAGGGAGCAGTTGCTGCTGTTTGGGAAGCATTGATCCTGGTGCCTGGGCAGGAAGGCTCTCTGCCGTCTGAGCAGTGTCTCTGGTCATGTGGCAGGGTCCTCCTTTCCCATGGGAAAGGAAATGGACTGGCTACCAAGTGCCTAGAATTAGAAATTAAACTGCCTAGAGAAAGGAAGCAATCAGTGCAGGTCAGTTACTGAGCAGGGTAAAGATGGAATCCATTTCCAGGTGGAGATGGAGAGAAGGAAAAAGGTGAAGGGTCAGTGGGGTGTCCACTGGATCTTTACCAAATTCCCATGCAGTATTCCTCGTTGGGCAGGCCTTGTTAGATGTGTCTCAGTAGGTCTGGCCTGTCAGGAATCAGCGCAGAGACAAAGGGATGGATGGGGAAAGGAGACAGGATATACAGGAATGTACATGATGTCACCCGAGGGACATGTTAACTGTGAGTTTCTTTGTTACCACTTTGATGGTGTATTAGTGCCTGACCTTGCAGTGAGGATTTGGCCATTCCCTCCTCCTCCCCATTTCTATTGCTGTTTGCTTTTTATCTTCTTGCAAAGCAATAAAGATGCTGAAATATGGAGAGTTCTTATGGGAGTTGAACTCTTCAGATACAGCATTGCTCTGTGAAGAGACATGCAGGAAGTTGTAAGGGTAGGAATGAGGAAGTTTGTCAGGAAAGCTTGGGCTAGGAGCTGAGATGACTGTGAGACGGCACAGTTGGGAACAGTGCTGGGTAGTTGCCTTGCTCGTGTTGTGTCACAATCTTCCCACGCCACGGCAGGTTCCAAATGTGTGACAGAACTGTGCCTAAGACTGAAGGATTCTCTGTCATACATCTGCTGTCTGTCTCCCACATATGGAGGGGACAGGGACCTTTGTTTTGGTGGTAGAGGATCCTCAGGCGAGCTGTCTGTACTGATCTGAACACATGATTTCGTGTGCTAGAGATGAAGAGGTGGCTGAGCAGCGAGGCAGCCGGGAGGGCTCCAGGGAGCAGAGTGCAGGTTTGCTGACTGGTCTGACTTGCCTGAGTGATGGCTTGTCAGGCAGGGGTGAAGTCTGAATGAGTGCAGAATAGAAACTTGGGGATGATTGTTGAACAGAGGGAAGCCATCCTGAGCTCAGGTAGTCCCAGACGTACACATTGTTAAGGGACTGGGTGTGTGTCCTGAATGAGTGTCCCCATGGGCCTGCTTTATTCTGTGTCCCTTGACAAGCTGTGTGCTGCTGGTTTCTGTCAGAGTGTGCTGGGCTGGATGGTTCTTTGGTGTGGGCTACAGCAGATGTTCTTCTGAAAGAAGCTACTGCAGAAATGGTGTAAAACAAAGGGAGCTTAGAATTCTTGAAAGTACATCAATGACTTGTTACTGTCTGAGCTAAATTTGCCTGGCTCACTGGTTGTCGAAAGCAAGCAGAGTCTGGTCTTTGGGCTTTAGAGAAGAGGGGCAGATGACTTTTTCCCTGTTTAAGGATCCTGGACCCATGGCAGTGGTAAATCAAGGTGGTCTCTGCAAGGCAGAGCAGGCTAGTGGAGTTAGTGGATGACTCTGGCAGTATGCAGAAGCTCATAAATATATTTGAGCTAGCCATGAATGAAATGTGTCATGTTTTGATTCCCTAAATGACTCTGAAAAGCTTTATTCAAGACTTTGCTCTTAGATTGTAGTTGTGGCTTTGTTCCCAGCTTTGCAGTGGTCTTTCACTGCTCACCTTTCTGATGAGAGCTGTCTTTTCCCTAGATTAAGTGATCTGTAGCCCCATGAGCCCCAGAGGAGTAGGTGTGGCCATGTCTGTCTATGGAGTCCTGCTCTGTCATATGCATCACATGTGCTTGGTGGATTATGTGGGTGTACTGGCTGCAGCTTTGTGTATTCCTTGTTACCCAAACACTTGGTTCAGAACCTGGCAATCTCCAAGGAGCAGGCTGCACTAATCACAGCTCTGGGAAAGTGAGGAAGCCGTGGGCAGTCTTGGATTGGTCTGGATGGAGCTGCCATTGTTAGTTGTCATCATTTCGCTCATGTCTAGGTGAAGCTTTTGTACCTAGAGTAGGATGTGGTCTGTCCTTTGTGACACCTTGTGTGCACCCTGCCCCTATGGTGCTTTCAAACCAGAAAAAGGGTATGTGATGGTTTTGTATCATGCAGCCAACAGGAAGGAAAATAGTGTCTTAAATGACAGCCATTAAATCCACTAAGGAGACAGTTTATCATGGCTGTGGAGTCATCTTTCCTGTCATCTGGGACTTTGAAAAGGTGCTCATGGTAATGCTTTCTTAAAATATGTTTCATGTTTCTAAGGACGTTTGGGATTTTTTGTCCCAGCTGGAGATCTCTCTGTTACAAAGGTATACTGGAATTTAACATATTAAGAGCAGTCAGCTAATCCTGAGACTTGCCTCTGGCATTTGAATATATGCTTATGTAAGTAACTATATATACTGAAAGTGAGGGTGTGTAGTAAATTATGGACAGCTTCAAGAGCAAACTGACCAAGGTTGTATAGAAGTGATGAGGTGGGGAAAATAACTAATGAAATAGAAAAAAAACGGTTGCCTAAATAATCATCTTCTGGGCCGAGATTGTTTTTCCATGGATTTTCCTTGAACTGCAGTGTGTATAGTGGGTTTGGAAGGAGGTGAATTCTCCATCCAAGATAGGCAAGAAAAGGTTTAGTACAAGACATGTTTAATAAAGAAAGATAGTTGGGAAACTCCTTGAGGTCTGAAATATGACATTCAGCATAGGACTTAAAATTCTAATCCATATCGACATGTGGAGTTACTTTTCTGTAGGAGAGTATTCAACCCTTATATACCTGGAAGTTAGATCGGGAAGAAAAGGTGAGGGTCAGAACTTTTTGAGCTCTATCTGAATATGCCCAAGCCAAAGCATGTGTCGGCCTCTGTATAGCTTACAGGGAGATGCAGTGTGACCTGAAGGATCTGACCTGGCCCATCCTTAGATTTCCCACCTGCTCTGTGGTGAGGTAAAGCAGCAGTGCTGGAGCATTGTCCATGTATTGGTCAGGAGTTTTGAGCTCCCCATGAATGCCTTTGGAGCTCAGTGCAGCTGAGTTTGCATCATTGTAAATTAAGCTCCTGCTGAGGTCAGAGGACAGGAGCTAATCTGTAAATGAACATTCCTCAAACTCTAGTTATGCATTGGACCTTTGAGTTCAGCTCTAACAAGCGTAATGCAAACTGGATTAGTTTGTTGTATGCCACTGGGAAATTAAATGTGTCTTCCAAGTTCTTGTCACTTAAAATTTGCTGTGACATTTACTGTGTTTGACAAAATGCAGGAAGAAGAGGTTCCAATTAACCAGGACATCAAATGGTGTGGATGGTGCAGTTTATTTTGGAGGCACAATACTCAAAAGGTCAGTCTCTCAGTCAGCTGACCTCAGTTGTTTGTAGCGTTGGCTGTGGCTAATGAGTACTCAGCTCAGTCCATAATAGGAGCTTTATGGAGGGCAGATCCAGATAATGGGTGCGTGTGGGCAAACTGGCTCTTTCTGGTAGCTGTGTGCTAGGGGGGGAGGGATGTGCTAACTCTCTCTAACATAGAGAAGAAGGGACTGAATGCAAAGTTTAGGAACCAGGAGTGTCACCATGAAGTCAGTACCATCACACCTGAGTGGAAATTGTTGCTATCTTAATGCTTCTGCTTGGCCTTGTGAATGGCACAGAGCCATGTGTAAGTGGGTGGTCGTTTCAAGCTGGAAGCAGAGCAGTAATTCCTTGGGTATGGTAAATGGAAATGTATTGCTGTGTCCACACATAGAAGTCAGTGGTGACAACAGCTTGGAGGAAAGGTGGCTAAGTCTCCTGATAGGCTGTTGTTTTTCAGCTGCTTTAAATGTTGGTATCAATCAGTTGCAAGTAACTCATTACTTGTACTAGATTTCGTGGCACCTGCTGGCCCCTTATGTGGGCTGTTTTCAGTGTTGGCACTGGGCTGTAGTATGTCAGCCTGAAAAAAATTTACAGTTTGAAAATTAGACATTTGGGCAGAGCTTCTGTAAATGATGCTGAATTTATGCTGAATTAACCCCCAGGAAACTCTTAACGTCAAGCTGGCCAGGCACCCTCCCTTTCTGCTCAAAGCTTTGGGTGTTCAGGTTAAAAATGTGTTGTTTTCCTGTGTCCCAGCAAAACCACGTTTTACCTAAGTTTTTAAATGCACTGCAGCAGCATTTTGTTCTGCTGTTAAGTGAAGCCAGATAGGACAGTGCTGGTTGGCAAGTGGCAGCTCTTGGAGGTGGGCAGCCTTAATGCAGCCCATAGATTTGTACACCGCTGGGGCTGGCCAAGTGCTTGGGAATGCCCATTTGAAAGAAATGAAAAATAATTCAATATGCTGCTGAGATCTCTCTGAACTTTACTTATTTAAGAGATAAGGATGAGCGCATTCTTTGCTAGATATTCCTGCTTATTAATTCTGTGTTTGTTTTCCGTCATTGAACTAGATTCCATGTATGCACTGTTTCAGAGTGTCCAGCAAGTACCTGGGATATACTGTGCTGTGAGTGAGGCAATCTCTAGGCAGCCTCTAGGATTTGCCTTGTCTGTTTTCCACTGGACTCTGTTGAATTCAGTGGGAGTGGAAATCCAACTTCCCAACTGGAGTTGGGAGAGGGGAGGAAACAGAGAGTAAGAGGGCTGGGAGAAAGCTTGGACTATTGTAAGTTGGTGGCAGTAGGGTCACGGGCCAGAGCAAGAATAAGATAGTTGCCTTGAATTTCTGGAGGAAATAAGAACTTGGAATGGTCGATTGTGATACTGTCAGGCTTTTGGCTGAAGCATACTTCCTGAGGCACAGTGCGAAAGAAATAATTTCTCAAATTAAATAAAACTCCCTGCATAACTGAAGTCATAGCAACAAAATGACCTCACTGCAGCTTAACTCCCCCCTCCTTGTAGTTGTTTCTTTAATTTCGTACAATATGTTATTCTTGTTGTTTGGAATCATGGGGAGGAGGGAGAGAGGGAAAACCAACCTGTGTAAAAATTAGCTTTGAGTTATTCCATCTGTGGACTCTTAATTTTGTCATGAAAACAGAGAAGCCTGGCAGGAAGCGAGCTTGTGACTGGCTCCATGTATCCTCTTGTCTGGAGCTGGGTAAGAAGTGTGGCATTTAGAATGAAAGCAAAAGCTTCATTTCTGGAACTCTGAGTGTTTGCCCAATTCTTTGACCATCTGTTTTTGTTGACAACCACCTCTTTGTGTTGTGCCAAAGTTATTTTGGCTTTTATAATTTGTAGATGCATGTGTGTGTGTGTATATGGTGGAGTGGTTGCGTGTGTCTGTGTGTGGATCATGAGGGTGCTGCTGACTGGGTCAGACAGGGGGAAGTGGGATGTATAGAAGTAGGTATTCTGTGAGGATTGAATTACCAGGAGAAATACAGTGAGTAATCCTGGCTTCTCTTAGAGACTCTTGAGTCCTATCTGTGTTATCCTGTCAAAAGCTGCCAGCTTCTAGTGGCTGTCCTTAAGTAACTTTGGTTGCATCACAGCCGTTCAGAGTACACAAGTACTTGCCTCAGAAATGACTGCTGGGATGAACAGTCCTGATGGAGAGCCCAGCAGCTGACTGAAGGTGGATAGCAGCTGGGTCCCTGTGCTCTGTGGTGCTGGCAGGGAGGTCTTCAACCACCTTAGCCTCTTGAGTTGTGCTGCTTTTCCATTCTTGCTGTCAGTTAGGGGGTAGTTACTCATTCCCTGTATCCTTCATATGATAATTTTATACCCAGCCAGTAGGGATTGGAGATGTGCTAGAGCAGCTGATGTTGAGAACTCTTGTAGAACTGCAAAAGGACTGGGAAATTCAGCCTCAAAACCTAGCATGAGACACCTTTTTGAGCTTATATGTGTGTTTCTAAACCTGCATTTTCTCTACCTTGTAATAAAACTTTCTTTCTTTTTTTTCTTCTGAAAGCTGTGTAGGGAAGCTGAGCGCTTTCTGTGCTGCTTTCCACAGTGAGTTTTTCCTGCAGTGCCTTCTGAACTCTTGTTGGCATGAGGGTAGGCCAGAGTAACATCTACAGCCCATGACAGCAGCAAAATGAGGCTAACAAATATCCTTCTGAGGATGCAGCATGACAGCTTCATCCATCCCGCTGCATTTGCATCGGGAGTGTGGAATGGCTGCGTGTCATGGGCCACTGCCACTGCACACAGTCATTTATTTAATAACTCGTGCACAGACATTAAAGGGGAGCCTGCGAGACATCAGTGTGGTGGAGACAAATAAGAAATTAAGAGATGGCAGCATTTAGAAAAGTCTGGTTTGTGCTATTCCATCATCGTAACTTTTGTTCAGCAGTGCTTCAGGTATAAAGTGAATGGGGTTTTTATGGACAGTAGCAAGGCATGCGCTGTCATGTGGCACAGTGGCTTCCTTGTGTTTTTTGCTATGCTCTGAGTTTGAGGGTGGCCTTTTCCAAAGGTAAGCTTTTCCCCTTGCAATATAAAGTGTTAGAGTTAATTATGCAGCTTGCACAAGATGTTTCTGGCGTGTGAACCAGGTAGATTAAAACTGCTTCAAATGTGGATGATTACTTATTTTTCTCCAGAGCATCATTAATTCACATGAAATTGAGTCTCTTTGCTAGTCAAGATTTTTCTAGGAATAGCAAGTGCTGCAATTCCATCCTGGGGAGAACTGATTTAAAGTGGAGTGCCTTGAAATCCAGCTTTTTAAATACTTACCTAGAGACAAAAATGGAGGAACTGAAACACATGGAATCAGTAGTCACTTCTGAAAATCTGTTTGTAAGCATAAAATGGAAATCCTTCTGTCATTTTAGATGCCTTTTCAGGGATTGCCTTCCAGTCCTGTGTTTCTGTGTGCAAATGAGGTGTCTAAGGTCTTTGAGATGTGTTGACTTGTGCAGATGCTTCTGGTGAGGGCTGGTTTGGTTGGCTATGAGCATGTTGCCTCAGAAACCAAATTGGAGTAATAGTAAGTAGACCAGGACTGAATTTGGGTGGGGACAGTATGTCATGCTGAAAAAAGGGAACAGCGAAGGTTCTGTGCGTGTATAAATAGATGGTGTTGTTTCTGTGAAAAATACAAAGCAGGTTTTTAAAAGGCGGAATCCAGATGCAAAACTCCGAAACCCTGTGCAGGCACTTAAAATGGATGTGTTTTGCTGCAGTGGGATGGAAGAGTCTTTAATTTTTCTCATTGGTGGGAGCCCAATTATAACAGTGTAAAAAAGATTTCATGTTGTCTCCTCTAAGAGTAAGTCATCAGACTAACTAGAGAGTAACACCAGAGGTTGTCAGTCCCCCTTAGCATCAGCTGTGTCTTCCTCACAGCCAGGCTAGTTCTAACCCTTCAGTTCTCGTTTGCAGAACTTGTTGTGTGCAAGAAATGTCTCTTGGGTAGCTTTGCTTAATAGCAGTTAAGAATAAAGGGCCTCGGAAATGTAGTGTTCAAAGCATTTTTGTTCTCAGAAGGCTGGAGAAAAAGATCTTTTCAAAAAGATTTGAAAAATAAAAAATGCCAAGGGCAGAACCTGCATGGAAGAGTAGAAAAAAGGCTCAGGCAAGAGGGATGACTATTCTGTTGTCTTCTCACTGACCTAGCACCCTGTATTTCCTATGTTGTTGTTAGTAATATTGCTGCCACTGTAGCAGAGGATGGCTGCAGAGGTTGTGGCTGCCTGCCTGATAGAGGAGCGAGTGTCTCAGTCTTGTCTAGAAACTAGGGTAACTCAGCAGCTGTATGTGTGTGCAGCTGGAGAGAAAGCAGAGCTCTTGGGCCAGGTGTGGGGAAAGGTCACCTGTCTGTGCATGTCAGACATCTGAGGTGGGTTCTACTGTTGGCACGCTGCTGAGCAGTGGCACAATGAGAGCTGAACTGCCGTGTTCTGTGTATTTGCAGTCACTTGCTTGGGCTGCTTGCAAACACTGGTGTGAAGAAAAACCTGCAAGCAGGGTTGGCCACATGTGCCCTCTCCATACCTGGAACACACGGGTCATAGAGAGCCTGTCCCGCAGCTCTGGGAACCCATGCTTAGCCATTACTCAAGCTATCTGTAGGTATAAATGAATGTCACCTCATGGATTTCATCCGTGAAAGCAAGCAGAGGTGCCAGTGTCAGAGAGGGCATGTAACAAAACCAAAAGGTTCCTGTGGATTTGTGTGTAGTTTGTGGTGTTGCCTTCTGCTGACATTTAGAGAAGACTGATAATTTAGGACCTTGTGTGTTTTCTAGACAGCTAAGTAGTTAAAAAATGAAATACCAGAAGAACAAGAAAGGCACCATATACTCAATGGACAAGAAAAAGCCTGTGCTTAAAACAAAGCCATGTGTAAATTCTGAGTTTTGCTCACTAGACTAATAGTTCATTTATGTTGCAATGGCAGATGGTTTCCAGAGTTGATTTCAAAGAGCAGTGCAGAGGGAAAGGATGAAGGCTCTGTCTGCCCATCAGTCTGGGGTGATGGGTGGTGATCCAGTTTAGCACTGGACCTGCTTCTCAGACTGCTCATTTGTAGTTTTGTAGTACCCTGTTTTCCAGGCTGTCGTTTTGGGCAAGATGTCTAGTTTTCAGCATTATAATGAGACCACTGGTAACAGCTGAGCACAGCTGATAGCTTATTACTGCTGTTGCTACTTGGAACTAATAAATACCTAGTTTGGAAAGCACATGGATTCAGTGGAGTATGAGTTGCTTTCATAAGATGTAGTGGATTCTTGAAAGGCTTTTTTTATGGCTGTTGGGATGTGTTCAGTGTTACAGCTCCAGCTTACCCAACAGCTGCAGTCTGGAATGTGGAATATTTCAGATCTTAATGGGTTGGTTTGTTTCTCAGTTGCTGTTCAGACTCCTTCCCATGGCTGGAGTGGGTGGAAAACCAGGCCTTTTTCCCTTGCTGATATTAGCACCTACCCAGACTTTCCAAAGTTTGTAGCAGAAGCTAATGCAAAATACTGAAATTTTAGTACTTTGGAGGTATGTGGTACCATCTCTTGTCAGAAGGAGTTTAAAGTGCAGAAAACTCTGCTTTGAAGAAGGGTGGGCTGAAAGGCCCTCCATAGCTTCATTTCAGCTGTAATTCTTGGGATTCGTTACTCTTATTTGAAGTATTCTTTGTCACTAAGGAAGTACTGGAGACTGTTGCTAATTCTGGCCGGAAAGCTTGTTTTGGTCAGCAGAAATCTTGTCTGGCATTTGCTAGATGCTTGGTGATGTATGGGAGAGGCTGATTGTTTATCAAGGAACACTTCAGGACTTGAAATACAAACTCCAGTTTTTTCCAGAAGGAATAGAATCATCCCAGTGTGTGATGACCTTGATAATTTTGATGAGAATTTTACATTACAACTGTCTGATCTTGTTAGTGTGGGTTTGTAGGTTTTTTTTTCCTCTGTATGTTTTAAACCTGATTTAGATGAGATTGAGTAGATAAATTGTGGCAGGTCTAATAACTACTGCTCAGTTCTGGAAGCTGTGGAGCACTTAAGTGAGGTGGTGTCCTTAGAGGTGTGAGTAGCTTATTGGATCAGGTGGGACTGTTGATGGCCATACTGTGTGTCCAGCTGAGATAAAGACAGCAGTCTGGGAATTTTGAGTGGGATGAAGCACTGTGGGTTAGACAAGGAGAATAGATGCAGAAGGTCATCTATGAAAAGCAGCGGCAGCAAAAGACAAAAGCCTATGTATTGTCTTTGACTGCATAAGGTATCAATGGAGTAATCTCTGTTCACTGTGTTGATTCTGGGTGAGTGCTGGGTGTGTGACAAGAGAAGGCAGAGGAGCGGATGAACTGCTTCTTGAAGCATTTTGGGTTTCTATGCAGGTGAACAGCCTGACTGGGCAGAGAGTATGGTTTGGTACAGTTCTACTGCTAAAAAAAGGCTGCCTGTGTATGCCACTGGGGCATGATGTAGTGGTTAAAATGCAGCTTACTTTGTAGTTCCAAAGGGGTTAACACTGTTTGAGGTGGAACACTAGATTGGCAGGGTTTGATTAAATTAAAAAAAAAAAAAACAAAACAGAGGGGAATATTTGAGCATATGGATAAGAAGAAATGCTCTTTTGTTTCCTTTTTTTTCAAGCTTCTTAATGTGAAGAGTGGTATAGAAAAAATGCTAGATTTCTGTGATGTGCTCATGCTCCACATCCCTTAAATCCATCTGTGGCTGTGGAGCTGTTGCCACACACAGGCTCTGTGTGCTGTGTATTTTGCAAACAGCTACACCTACTTGAAGGCTGCACGAGGCATTTGGGCTGGGATTGCCAGGCTGCTGGATGTGTACGGAGCCCACAGGCAGTGAAATGCATCATTCCAACTTGCGTCACTGCTTTGGCTGAATGCGGGCATCAGAATATTTTCCCGCGGTGGGGGCAGGGGCAGCGTGCTCTGTGTCTGACTGGAGGGTTTAATGGGGAAGGGTTAATGAAGTCGCAAGGCAGCAACAGTGAAACTGCAGTGCAGGGCTCTCTCTGGGCACGGGGGAGTGCATGGGGATGGATGGAGGCAGGTGTAAACTCTGCTAGGAGAAATCAGAGCTCTCCATCTATGCCATGTCCTATTGGAATATTTGTCTAGTTCATTCTGGCTTCCCCACCGTGGATGTGTTGTAAGAGTAACTGTGTTCCCCATCCTCCCTCCCTCCTCTTCCTTCTCCCCCCACCCCTTCCCCCCCCCCAACAAGCTGGAGGGCCAGAAGGTGGGGTGGTACCTCAGGATAATGGTAGCAGAAGGCGAAGGAGGCAGACAGCTGGCAAGTTCTGCCCCAATATGCTTCTCTGAAAGAGGCAAGGAAAATGCAGAAGATGTGATGCCTGAATGGCTCACTTTGCAGCAAAAGAGAAGATTAAAAGTAAAATTAGTTAACATCTTGCTCATTTCAAACCACCACACGCCATCTTTTTGCTTCCCTCCCCTCCAGCCATTTCTCTGTGGCTTTATATTCTGAGGGAAGGAGGGTAAAGTCCCAAGCAATCCTGGGATTTAGCAGAAATCTATGTTGTGAGCCGCACTATGTAGTGAGCAGTAAAAAGACTGAGCTCTCATTGTAGCCCTTGTGTTATCTCCCTGTCATTTATACGAGCCTGGGCAGCTGGAGCAGACAGGCAGCCACGGGCCTCTGCTGGGAGCTTCTGTTCACTGTACTGATACAACGGTACTGGGAGCATGCAAAGGCAGAGGGTGGGGATGGAGGCTGGGGGTCCTGCAGTGGTTCAGTCTGGGAGAGGAGTTCCAGAGGTGGGGTGTGGATGCTCCTGGGGGACTCTGGGACCCTAGAGATGTTGAGTGAGAGAGATGTTGCTGCTGTCTGCAGCTGCTAAATGGAAAAGTGAGAGAAGGCAGAGCCAAGTACTCCTGGAGGTGCCCTGTGAGAGGGACAAATGGAGCACTGGGAAATCCCAGCTAGATGGAAGGGGGAAATTAATTCCACAGGAGCATGGTGAAGCATTTGAACAGGGGACTGGAACTAAAATGAACAATACCTTATGCTAAAAGGTTTTTATTTCATCAGGTACTGCTGCTTTGGACCATCTGACCAGCATAGCCATTGCTGGCAGGGAGCTGCAGATGTGTGGTGGGCTGGATGTGCTGGTATTGCTGGGAACAGCACTGATTCAGAACAGGATTTCCTTGTTCCTGTTGTGTAGGGGATGGGTCCCAGTGATCTGAGGGTCCAATGTCTTTGTTGTGTGGGCAACTGTGTTTTGAAGAGATTTTTGGTCCAACCAAGCAAAACGCCGTGGAATGTCATGGTGGTTGGTTTTATGTAATGCTGTTCAAGCAGAACCTGGGACCTCAGTGAAGCAGATGGCAGCTTATTGAGCAGCCGTGAGCAGAGGCTGGATATGCACTAGACCCCTCTAGCAGCAGCACTGTGGGCTTTACTCTGACACCTGACTTTGCCTAGTAGTCAAGTGAAGCTTGTACCTGTGGCATAAGACAGTAACAGTGGAGATTTGTCTCTGAGTGGTTACTGGTCACCAGCAGAGTCTGCAAAGCAATGGAGAGGAATTGGGAAAATGATCATGTTTAATCCTTCCATCTCCACTAGGATTACTAACTGACCAGCCTTAAATGTGTGCAAAGCACTCCTTCTGTAGAAACTTAGTGAAAGTTCAGGTAAATGATCATGCCATTATTGTAGAAACATAATTTTTAGTACAGTTGATACATTTGAGGATAATTCCTTTGGGTAAATGTTGCTGTTGGTTAATGGAACAGAAACAGATAAATGCCAGTGCAGACTGCTTTTGAAAATTCCTTTGTTAGAAACACCTCAAATCCCCTGTATTGCTGTTTTCAGTACAAACCAGCTATGCCAGCAGTTGGAATTGGGGAAAAGCACCTTCCAAAAGCTGTTTGGTTGGTTACTGTTCATGGCAGAATTTCTCACACTGACTCCTGAGCTATGTGCTCTGGATTGCTGTTGCAGATTAGACTCTGTTCCAGCTGGAATATAACTCTCATCCTGCTTGCTGATTCTTGCACTGGACAGGAGTCCTGCGGGAAAGACAAAAAAAAAGGAGCTTAATTTTTTTGCTGGTTTGGGGGCCTAGGTCTCTGGAGTGCTTGTCATTCTAGCAATGCCTTTATAGGTGAGGGATGATGCTCCTTTATGTCAGCCTGATTTCTGCTGTTGCCCAGGGGTGCTGCTTAGTCAGCACTTTTCATGCTCATGGCTCTAGTGCTTTGGGGTGCTAAGCAGAGTTCATACCTAGGAGCTCTTGTTCTTAAACATTCACCTGCAGCAGTGGTTCATTAACTGCTTTTCTCTTTCTTAATCTCTTATTTAAAAAACAGACCCAAATGATTGGTGGCCCTAAGGGAAAGCCTGAGATGCCTCTAGTGAGGCTTCCTGTCTATCTTGTCTGAGCAGACAGGACCTAAATTCACTGGGCTGTGTCCTTGTGGCATTTTCACCGTCAGTATTCAGGTATCCCATCCCTAGTTTTCAGACCTTGTGGCCCTTTTTGTGATGACTCAAGTGATGTGTCTCAGGTTACTGTAAGCAGTGGGTTTTTACTGTGGTGTTTGCATGGCTGTTGACATCAGGATGACTGAAAGAAAAGGCTTGTCACTTGCAGGCTACCCAATGTGGTAGAAGTGGCTTTGGAGTACCAAGTTCCTCGGCTGTATATGTATTTTTTATATATCATATATTTGCCTGTATACATCTAATGGGGTGGAAAAGAAACTATGGTAACGATGGCAAGTTATTTAGTGCTGCATGGAGTTAATTGCTTCTAATCACTGCTAACATCCGTCTGATTTTATGGGAGACAACAAGCCTTCGTTGGATGTGCTCGTTAGGCATCCTGTAAATCAGGGATGCTCTGGCATCTCCCGTATTGTGTGCCCATTTGCTGTGTTTTGTTTCCATGTAGCCGTGAGAAAGGAATGGTATGCACTGGGATGGAGATGGATTTGAGCCTCCACTTAAGGTCCATTGTAACAATTTGCAGGTGAAAGTTGTTTCCCAGTTGGCCACTTAAGCCTTGATGAGGGAGTTCCCTGGCTATGTTGAGTTCTTCCAGAGCAAATGAGGTGTCAGGAGTTGCTTTCCCAGCAGATGTGAAAATGCTGCTCAGGGTGGCATGGCCATTGTATTAATACACAGTGTCAAAGTGGAGTCACTCATCCTGGGGAAATCACCCCATACTTAAAAAGAGCTTCAAAAACTCAATGCAAAGGAGCTTTTCCTTTTTGTCAAAATAAGCAAGTTGTGTCAAAGAATCTGTTTTCTTTACATGTCTTGATAAGACCTCAGTAGTGCTGGTGAGAGGTTTTGGCTCCTCTGTTCTAGGGCCAAGTTAAATAATGAGCTGGAGAACATGCCTTTTGCAGCTGCAGAGGTGCCCTGTCCCCAGGTGTCGCGGAGCCCTGCCAGGCCCCGTACGTGCTGCAGCGTGATGGAGATATGTATGGGGTGATGAATGGCGTGTGCCTGGGCACCCATTAGAGCTCAGGCACTGCAGGAAGATTAATTGGGTTGGGTTGTGCCGGCATCTTTCAGGGCTCAAGATACTGGACATTTATCTATCCATCTTCCACATTAGTCACAGCACTGTGTGTTCAAGTCAAGAAACCTTCGAGTGAGTTAGAGCTGTGTGCTGATAGAGGGGGGCTGTGGCTGTCTGCTGCAGCTCCTGCTGCCTGGGCATCGTGAGCTCAATGCAGGTGGAAAAGGGGTCTGCAGGAGCGTTCCTCTTGGATAGAAACTCAGCTGCTACATTCCTGGTAGTTGTTAGTCTTTTCCCTTAAATCTCTCTACTCCCAGCTCTCTCACCAGGTGGCAGCCTCCAGCATGCCACACTGGGAGCCTGGGGACGTAGGAATCAGCCTGGATTATAAATCAGGACAAGGAGGGGAAAAATTCCAAAACTTAAGCCAGTGTCTGCTTCTGGAGTTTTTAAATGTTCGTGTTTTTCGAAGTTTTTCAGAAGCTGCCGCCAGGAGAACAAACAACTTGTTGGGGTTTCTTTTATTATTACCTTTTTTTCCCCTAATTCTTTGCAATGCCATTGGGAACAGTTTTACCATCCTGTGATTGTAGAAGCCAATGCATACAGCATGGATGTACATTGCCTGCATCTCTTGAGTCTCCACTGAGTGGAGGCACAGCTCTGTTCATTTCTTCAGCAAGAAGTCTGTGAGTGGAGAATTATGGTATAAGTTGGGATAGGGTAGTTGAGGTATGCTGGAGACAGTGAAAAATGGGAGACCAAAAGGAAGCAGTGCCCAACAGCAATATATTTGATATAAAAAGTCACAACAAGAGAGAGAAGAGGATGACGGTAGGGTGCAGGGAGCACACTGCCTGGATAAAGCAGGTGAGGAAGCTAATCCAGTCACCAACCATTGAGGATTCCCAGGGGAATGGAGAGCTTAAGGAAGTAACAGTTCATTGTGTTCTACATGCCTCAAGGGTTTAGCTCTATCTTTATAATTGATTAGCTGCCAGAAAATGTGCATGGACAGTTGAGTTTGCTGTTGTATCAGCTCTGATTACTTGGCTGATCTGGGATTGGTTAGAGCCTCAGCAACAGAGGTAAAGCAAAAGGCAGGAATCCTAAACCCAGATCTCACCTCCTTTGTTGGATGTATGGGAAGCCAACAGGTTGGTAGGCCTCTAGGTAATTGTACTAAAAAGTGAAAGTCCATGTAGGTGTGAAGAAAATACCTAGTTTGGTTCCAAGCGAGGCAGCCTGAGAGAGAAGTAATGGAAGTGTAGGAGATGGTAGTAACCATTTTGGAAGAATTGGAACTTCTAGCCTGACTGTGAAGGTGTAGGGCTTGCAGGCTCAGATGACAGCACTATCTAAAGAGTGCAGCCCTGTGCTCTGGGTCCAGTGGACGTATTCACTTGTTTGTATTCACAGGTAGAAGGTTTGCCTTCCTAGCTTGGCCTAGGAAGATCATGTGGCCACACATAGGGAAAAACTTTTTCTGGGAGTGAACCCTTTGGAAAATAAACTATTTACACAGTTGCCTTGCCTTTTTAGGAATTGACTGTTGAGAAGGGTCTGTGTGCCTAATGGAGTTAGTGTGTTGGTCCATAATCCAGAGTAGGGCACGGCAAGATGGAAAGTTGGGGTATCAAAGGTTTACAAATAATGCTGTGGCTTCTGTATCTGGATTTTTCTAGCCCAGCTCGCTCTCCCAGCCAAAAGCATTCACTATTAACCTCTCTCCTGAGCTGCTGGGTTTAGCAAAGCTCTGGAGTTTCTTTTTTTTCCATGGTTTTTTTTTTCCTGCCCGCCTGTCAGGCAGTCTGGATGCTTGGAGTGAATTCCTGTGCCTGTGTACAGAGCTGCTAAGAGATGACTGCCTGCACTGCTGTGATGTCCCTGTCCCCTGCTCCTATTACGTGCGTTTGCAGTTTAGTAATTGCATGTGGATGGCAGAGTCGGTGCCAAGCCCTGCATATCCAAAGTCGTTTGGTGAAGAAGTTCATTATGCTTGTGGCTCGCAATGATAAATTCCCTGTGATGGTGGCAGCTCACAGCAGCCTCCTCTCATAATGGCATTCTGCTCCTGTTGGCAGCCTTCCCTGGGCAGGAGACACTGCCCTGAAATAGCACAAGCAATGAGAACAACAATGGCTGCACAACTCTGGGAGACCAAAACATGGAGCAATCAGTAATTCCTTTCCTGGGATTGCTGTGTTTAAGGAAACTTGCAGAGGAGATTGCAGCCAGGCATTTGGATTTTCCCAAGGCAAAAAGCCATGATGGACTAACCCAGGAGAGTTATTGCTGAGCCTGAGGGGCTGAATACAGTTCTCAAAAGTAGCTCAAAGGGTCCTGTGTGTCCTACTGCAGTAACTTCACAGGAGAACCTGTTGGAACTTGTTTTTAAGATGTAAAGGATGGAGCAGGGGTCGGCTTGTGATCTGGGAGGGGGACAGAGGTGACACATCTGAAATAGAAGCAGCTTCCATATTATGTACTCTGGCCAAATCCTTTTGGTTTTGGTGTATTGACCTTGGGAATAGCACCCCGGCCCTTTGATGGATTTGTGCCCCATTGATCCTAATCTAATTAAAGCAGCACTTGCTGCTCAGCATGGGCCAAAGTGCAGTGGGGTCAAGTGTATGTCAGTAATTTAAGGATTTAGTTATTAGGCTGTAAAATGATAATCAAGAAAGCTGTCTCTAGTGGAAACAGTTCAGTGCAATGGGTAAAACACTGTTGGAAGAAGATCCTGATACACCAGTGCTGTTGCCAGAGACATCTGATATATTCTGCAAGGGATTTATACATGAGAAAGAGTTCCCAGGGAGTGACTGGAGGAGGGAGGGGTTTATGCATGGACCAAAACAGTTGGTGGAGGACTTAGGTTCTTTCCTCTCCTTTCCTGAGAAGTCAGCCAGGTTATCCTAGATTCAAGGGTAGAAATCCACCTGCATTTGGGCAAGCAGGTTTTTGTTTGCAGAAGTGTGGTCTTAGAGCTCTGTGAGGGAAATGAAAATGCAGCTTTAATGATCTGGAAATGGTTAATACTGCTGAACTCATTAGATACCAGTCACTTGTATGGTGTTAGGCTGTTTCCTAATTGTTAATGTTAATTGGCTGCTTATCTACTTGTATGGGGTAAGTGGTGGGGAGCCCCTGCCACAGACCCAGGTCCCCAGCTGTGAAGGGCTGGAAAAGGACAGTCCCTCCTGCCTAGATGGGCTGGTGTGAGGAAAACGAGTTCATGGCCTGTGCCAGCCTTGAAAAAGGTAGCTTGAGTCAGTGAAGGCAGCAGTGAGTTCCTGTGCTGACCATTTTGTGTGGGCCCCTTACCTGGGCCCTGATTGAGGTACGAGAGAGCTGCAAAATTACACCCACTGTCAGCTACTTGGGGTGATTTTGCACAGATGTGTGCAAAGCAGGCACACTTTTTTGCTACCCACTTTATTGCAAGCATGGGTATTTCTTTTACCGGGTTATTAGCAAGTCCCTCGCTCCTGTCATTTGCCCTTGACTGTGGTATAACCATAAAACATTTACTGCAAGTCCATGAAGAATCCATATGTCAGTGTGATCTGTCAGGCCACCAAGACGCCAGGGCTTGTGGGGTAGCATAAGGATATCTGAAGGTGACACATGCTGTCATTTGATGAACAGAGATGCAGAAGGGGTTTCTGGCAGCCACTACCTTGGCCTTGACAACTTGTGATGGTGACCAGGTGGGGTGTGTTATCTTAATAGTCTGGAGCTCTTGTGAATTATTTGCTGATAGATGTAAACAGCTGTTATTCTTGGTAATGGAAAGCAATTAGAAACATCTGTACTCTTGGCGATGAGTAATGCCTCCCATCTTCACTGCTCCCAAGTGCCAATTGGAAATAACTACATCATCAGGATCGGCTGGCAACCCTCACTGCATTATGGCCTGGTTTGTACTGAGCTGTGAAGAACAAGAGGTGAAGCACGGTGGAATGAGGGTTTGTTGGGTTTGTTTCCCCCTTCAGGATGAGCGGAGGGAAGCCAGGTGCTCCATAGCTCCCTGTCAGCCTGCAGGTAACTCAGTGTTCAGGAGCTTTGGGCTGGTATGGCTTCTGGAGCTGGAAGTCCATGATGGCACTTTGTGCCCAGATACCATCTTGGATGGAGCTGCAGCTATCCCTGAGGCCTCAGTCAGGCATGTAGGTCCATCTCAGGGCTTGCCGACAGCTGGAATGAGGTCTTGGTTTGGAGGCTCTTAAGTAAAGGAAGCACCAGGAGAAGCCTAAGAGCTTGGGATCTAGCAGCTCTGGTAAGTCTTCTCAGATATGCTCGGAAGGCCCTGGCGACAAACATCAACCTAGTGACAATGAAGTGTGTTGTGCATAGAGGCTGGTTTCGGCCCTCAGTACCCTCTGAGGTGTGTTGTCGTAGAAGACATGGGCTGGAGTCTTACCAGTTGTATTTAATCCTCCTTGTAAATTACAGAAAACTCATTGTGGCTTCCTGTGCCTTCTGAATGACAGAATGACACCCCTGATGTCCTCAACTGGGACAAAATGAGTTGTATTTAACAAAACAAAAAATTGGGATAATTTAATATAAAATCTTTAGGGTTCAGTTTTTTTAGTGTGTGATTTTTATTCACAATTTTCCAGTAGCTCTGGAAAAGACAAGCTAAAAAGACCCTAGAGTATTGATATACAGAGTATCTGCTTTAATCCTTTGAGAGCAAGACCATCCTTCGGTAGGAAGGGTTGTTAGCAATACTTTTGAAGTATTTGTGAGGAAAAGGGACTGATGGAGCTTTATGGTGTGTTTGGTCTGTGATGGATTTTTTTTCCTGCTTTTAGTTCACTATTTGTTTTTCTCTGTTATTTCAAAATAAAATTAAAAAGGGTACATCAGACAGCACTTTGCTATTTGTTAATTGTATAGATGTCTTTTACTTCCTGACAGTTCCTCTTGGTTTTTTTCTGGAGTCAGTGTTAACTTGTTTTCTGTCATTGTTTTCATTGTGCTGGAGTGCATCATTTTATGGCTTTCACATGGTTTTAAAACAAAGAAATGCTGTTTTCTGACTGTAGCTTCTCTGTAGCACTCTGGTTAATAAATTGCAGGCTGCTGTCAGAATGGGATGGATCTGTTTAGTTCCTGAGTTGTAGTTTATAAGTGGAGAAGAAATACTAGATGAACAAAAGTCTCTGAAATGGAAAATAGAGGTGTACAGCAGGTTTTTTGCTGTATTAGTTCTTTCTTACTACGTGGGTAAATTCCCCTTTCTTACTATGTGGGTACGTGGGTAAATTCCCCCACCAAATGAAGAAAAGCAGGGAAGTAATTAACACACAAGACAGAAAATATGAACTGTGATTCTGTGCAGAGGCATTTCATGCTTTATTGGCTTCATGAGAAGGCTGAGGTGCCAGAGCAATAATTAATATATTGAAAGAAGACAAAATAGATAAATTATGCAAGTGCAGGGCATTCGTTGGCTTTGAAGGGGGGAGAATTGTACTGAAGCATGTGGTACTTGCAACACACAGAAGCCAGTAGCTGGGCTTTTATGCTCCCTTGGTGTGGGGTGGATGGCTGCAGGGATGCACGTATGGATGATGTTGGAACAGGCTCTTACCCTGATGCTGATAGTTAGGGCCTGACAGAGCAGCTGCTTTCCTGTGACTGCTGCTGCGGGGGGGCATTTCAGAAGGACTCTCAAGGGTAGGAAAGGCCATGCTTGGAAATGAGTACTGAAGAGGTTTATACAGGCACAGTCTAAATTCTGGTTAGACCATGAGTGCTTGTTGTACTGGAACCCCTCCTGGGTTCCAGTAAAATCAGAAAAAGTAACTTGTGTGTGCTGCATCTCCATGCACAGCAGGGTGAAATTCCCTTGTGATGCTTTGCAGTGCTAAGCTGCCCACGTGAGGATGTTTCAGATCATGGTGAGTCAAGTAAAAGGTGATTTCTCGGTTTCAGATTATCTGCAAGGAAGAGGGAAACCTTCAGGTTTCCTTGTCCTTTGGTGCTTTGGAGCTAGGTGCATGCAGAGTTCGTATCCATGCCATGTTCCCAAGTGTTCCTTGAGGTTTCAGTGGAAGCTAGCAAAAGGTCTCCCTTTTGTGTGATTTAATGAAAAGGGGAGAGTGGAGGAGGTGGAGCTGACCCTTTGGGTAGGAATCTTGAAACAGCACCTGTGGGTGTCCTTTGATTAGTCTCTGAAGTGCCACTGACTGTGGTATCCTTGCACGATGGGATATGCGCTAATGGAGAGAGAAGGTGGGTGCTGGGTATGGCAGAGAGAACTTAAATGCCACCCCTGGGTGTCAGCTGGGTTGGAAAAGTTGGGAAGCTGATGGGCAGTTTTGGGGGAAGAGCACAAGTTGTATGGATCAATGTAGCTGTCCCAAGGACCGGGGTTTGATCAGTACGACTGTGGTTGTATGCCAAGGACAGCTGCTGGATGAAGGATTAGGATGGGCTCTGATTGCTAGGGTTTACTTTACAGATGTCATGAAAAGGCCTTCTTCAAACCTGTTCATTCCTCCAGTGCTTCTTTTCCAGATGGGAATTATAGAGTAAGATTCAGTGAAATCTGCTTCTCTGTTATTTAACAGAAAAGAATTACAGTAACCTTTTCTAATCCTTTCATTTCAGGTTTGATTTACCTGCTATACTTTGATCAGAAATTTGTGTAGTTTTACAGGATTAGGTATTTTCATGTCCAGTTTTGGAATGACTGTAGTGTATAAAAAATTTTATGATTATTGTGTTTTGAAAGCTGGGATTAACCTGTGATTCTTGATTAAAAAGATATTGTACAGGATGGGGGTGGGTACTGAAATTGTTGCTTAGCTTGTGTCCCTTCTTGTTTGGAAGAAAAACATCTTCAGTTTTTCTTCCAGGAAGTTTGCTACCAGAGTAGAGAAATTTGGAATTAGGGGAGGTAGAGTTGTGTTTGCCTCTTTGAACACTTGAGAGTTTCCTTGTGAACAAACAGAATGCTTGGTAGCAATTAGGCCTTTGTTTACTGTGTCTGATACTGGAGGATGGCAGTGCTGAATCTGTGTCTGCTCTGGTGGTTTGTAGCTCTGCTGGGGGTGGCATCAGCCTCTTCCAGATCAGAGACTTCAATATCCAATGGAAAGCCCCTCATTAAGGCTGAAGCTGATTGATGTTCAGCAAGTCTCAACAAAAAGCTAGGTTGGAGCAAGCTGATTTTTTCCGTCTTGGTACAAAATGGCAGCGAAGGCAGTTCTTAAAGCAACTCTTAGACACAGGTGAAAGAAAGGTGCCGTGAGGGACAGCATTACCTGCCACTGAATGTGGGGTACAGGGATGCCTGCCTCCCACAGGCTGAAGGGATGGTTTGGAGTCATTTGGATAGCAGGAATACTTCCATATGTGTGTTTAATATACAAATACATTTTAAAAGCCTAAGCATTTATATTGTACATAGCATTGTCTTCAACCTCGTAGAGAAGTGTTGGGCTTGCCGTGTATATATTTTACATATAAATAATGAATAAATCCATATAATGTGCTCTTATTTCAATTGAAATCCACCTAAAAGTCTTTTTTGCTTCTGCTGCTGTTCCCAGCTTGAGTAGGCAGAAAGTAAGTAGTATGGGTCTGCTTTGCCTAAGAGTGTTGTAGGAATTTGGGTGACATGATAGCGTGATGGGTTTCCATGGCTATGTGAGGGCTGGATTTGTTCTTGGTCACCAGAACAACCAGCATTTATGAGGGAGAAGGTTTTTGCAGATTTGTAGATGAACAAAGGGCAGTCCTGCCTTCAAGATGAAGCACTGCCTAGTGCAACAGGAAGGAAAGCTGCTGTGACTGCTGGGCAGCTTGTTGAGAAAAGGGCTCCAGTGGGTAGGTTTCCCTTGAGCAGCTACGTGCTTTTTCTCCCCATAAAGCTGTTGTCCAAGTAGTGCTGCTAACCACAGATAACACAGTCCTGTTGTGGATGCAGGAGTCAAGGGGCCAACAAGGAATTGCTTTTCTCCATGCTGGGCATGAAAGATGTGGTCTCATGAAATCCTTCAGGAGAAAAACAGGGATTGAGGGCAGGCTGAAGTTGTGTGCTACCAAATGATACAGTCCTGGCTGAGCTGGAGCATAGCGTGCAAAATGAGAGCCCAAGTTCCAAATGGCAATTATCAGGCAGCTTGGTTAACTCTGTTTTCCCTAGGAAATCACTCTCAGGATTATATGGTCTCAGGAAAGATTAGCAAAGCTGAGGAATCTTCAGGTTGATAAATAGGAAGATTAGATGGAAGCAGTGGGAAAGCTACTTAGTACTGAAGTCTTTGCCATGAGAGCCAAAAGAAAAGCTTTTAACTAAGCGCATTTGGAAGGAGCAAGCCTGAAATTGCAAGAAAAGATGGCATAAGGAGGCAAGATGACAGCTGGATCCCAAAGGAGCTTTTAGTTGCTTCTCCTTGCTATTGATGGCAACTTCACAGGACCTAGTACCAGGAACAGACAGTGCACCGCAACCCCAACTGCTGCTGTAACTGAGACTATGCACAGGCTAAGCCCCTGTGGTACGAGGCTCTAGGGATTAGGGCAAGGGAAAGACCAAACCTGGGCTTGAATGGAAGCTGTGGGTACTGAATCATACAACCTAGATCCTTGATACAGCAAGAGAAATGTTTCTGTTCTCTATTCACAATGGCAGCCTGCTTGTACGAGTGTTCTGGGCAGTGAGTCTTGGTAAAACCTGTGAAAAGCACAATTTCAGCTGAAATGAGTTTTTTAGTTTGATTGCCAGAAACAGTGCACAGATAAGAACAAGAAATAATTTGTGGTAAGTGAGAGCTAGTTTGGTGTTTTAACGTTTTCCAGGAAGTTAGTGTATTAAATGGTTTTCTTGAGGCCATGGACTTTTCCATCCTCCATTGATGACGAGTTGTGGTGAGGCGTCCATTCGTCTGAAATTTGAGCCAGGCAAATGGAAGGTCTGTTGTTCCTCCCTGAACAATTGTCTCTTTCTGGAGATTTATGTGAGGTCAAGACCAACTTCCCAGCTGGAGTTGAGCCGGAAGAGCTGAGGTGATCTGGAGATGTCCTGCTGCCAGGACTCTGTGTACCATGTGTCCCCAGGGCACACTCCCAGCTCTGTGCCAGTGCTCACTTTGCTGCCTTGCTGAGGGATGTGCTTGGATCCCTGGGGCTCTGGGATGTCACTAAGGATGGAGCTCAGGGCTGGGTCATAGCTGATAAGTGGTGTGATGGTCCTAAGGAGAAGTGCAAGCAGAGGAGCCAGGAAATATTTTTGTGTTCCTGTATCTTTTCTTAGTACAAAGTTAAAAATGGTTGGAAATGACAGGAACACCGGGAGCCTGTGAAATACTGCATAAAACTTATAGAAAATGGATCTTTTTTCACAAATAAGGAGTTTTCACTTCTGTCCACTGAATGAGAGACCAGTGCTCATTATGAAAGGAGTTCTGTTTCTCCCCTGGATCTCCACTGCCTCCTTTGTAGTTTATAGATGCTTTTTAAACTTGTTCATTTAACATCACTGGTGATCCATGTATACCTGGATATAGCAGTGTGATAAAATTAATGTCTTGGAAGTGTCATATGTTCTGTATACTTGTGCTGTCAGGAAGTAATGCAGCAGAAACATGAGAACATTACACTGAATGATGTGGCAATCCTCTGACTTCTTTCTGGTGATAAGCAGCCAAGATATTCCAGGGAAAAATTAAAAAGGAAAAAAAAAAATCCAGAATCAGCATTTGCCAAGTGACCAAGGCAGAGTGGTAAAACCAATTGTGCCCATGTTTGATATGTGATGATAGGTGGCTATTTTTAAAGATAAAGTCTTGCTTATGGCACTTGTCTGAGATGGAAATATATGTTATTGTCTTGGTTTTATTATAAGAACAAAGCTGGATACAATGAGTTTGAAGGACAAACAGCAAAAATACAAAAAAGGATTTTCATCTTGAATTTGTGTGGCTGCCTTTCAACTTTGCTGAGTGTAATCATCTCCATCATTTTCTGAAATGATTGTGTCATTAAAGGAAAATACCCAAATCTGAGCCCCTTAATAGGGCACCTGTGCTCATGTTTGTGTCTGGAGCCAGGTTTCAGTACGACTTGCAGCACACTTCTGTGTTCTTTGTCTGTACCGTTACAGAGACAGGTTGCTTGTCCTGCTGTTCCTTGTCCTGCTGTCCCAAAAACTGTGGCTGACTTCTCAGTTGTGCTGTAGTCTCTGCCTGGGAGTTGGCACAGGAGCATTGACATTACTGGTCCCAGTGCTCATTACGTGCTGCTATAATTGTTCTGTCTTTCATCTATTCTGTGCTCCTCCAAGTCCTCTATAGGTTGGACTAATCCAAATGAGTTGGTATTATCTGCATAGGTCGTCACCTCATTTCCCAGCTTCTTCTCTAAATCATGACTAATGACTGGAAGTAACTCTGGTCTTAGTGTCTTGGGGCACCTCCTTGTTAATCTTGAGCCGTTATGTTAATTGACTGTTTGATCCTCATCTCTGCCCTGCCCCTCCCTTCATCCCTCTGACTAACTTGCAGCCAGAATTGTCTGTCTGTATACAACAGCCTGATTTTTTCACAAGGCTTGATGAGACGCTTGGAGGCTCTTTGGGAGCCCAGAATAAGATGTCATCACACACATCTTGATATCCTGCTTTGATGCAATTGCATTATCTGGCAGGATTTTCCACACTCTTTCCAGGCTCACTGGTGATTCATTGTACCACAGCTGCTGCTGCTGCTCCTTTGGGTGTCCTGTTGGCTCTCCAGAGGCAAGGATTGAGGTGGGGAAAGAACTTGGAGAGATGTATGTGGTAGAGGAGGAGGAGGAACTGGGGAAGGCAACAAGCTCTTTGTCCTACTTGCTCACGCAGTATTTCTGCCAGCATGTCGCTGTGTCATCTCAGAAACAAAAGTGGGAATTGATTTAAGGCATTCCTGATTGGAATAAAAATAAGAAACTTACTCTGTAAGATTATCTACAAGTCAGTCAGACTCTCCTCTGTTATTCAGTCACCATTTTGCTATCAAGCAGGTTGTAAAACCTGGCTTTGCCCATTCTATGTTTCACAGTTGCTGCATATTGGGGAATGGAAGGAGAAGTTTGGTGTTTTGTTTTTCTCTGTCTCAGCACCAGTAGGCCATGTGTTAAAGACTAAGACTGCCGGATATCCGCATAAAGAAATATAAATAATTTTGGCATTTCAAGTTTCCCCTGGAGATCTTGTTTTGATGCTCAGGTGCTGGGGAGTTCTGAGAGCTCCTTTGGTTATTGCTGCCTTTATGAAAGCAGCTGATCCATCAGTGCTGTGGGTTTGGTACTTAGCAGGAAGGTAGAGGAGTACAGGCGACAGCTACTGCAATCCCGTGCTTGTGTAAACTGCCTATTAGTGATGGAATAGATCCATTCCAGGGCAGTCAGTCACTACTGATGGCCATGTGGCTCGGCACTATTAGGGAAGTAGTTGCTCTCTGTGTGTGCAAACCCTCTGTAACAGAGCTGCTAAGGAGATCAGTGCTCTGTTCTTGGACCCACAACTGGTCTGTCATAGTCCCGTCTCACTTGTGTTTTCCTTTCTTGCTCCTGAAGAAAGAGGCAATGGAGGCAGGAAAAGCAACTGAACTCTGCAGAAGAAAAAGCAGAGTTCCCAAACGATTTCTAGTGGATTGAGGCAGAGACTAAATGCTAGGATGAGGAACCAGATGATCCATTTCACTGGTGTCGTAGTTGTGTTAAGTGAGCACTTGGAGAAGCCGTAGTTTTGAGTCCCCATATCTTGGGGGCCAGGAATTCGACCTGGATGTTAATAGGCGAGAAGTTTATAGGTGTATTGTGGATGCACCTTGCTGGATGAAATGTTACATTGAGTCTCTTCGGCTCTTGGGTCATTGTTGACATTTTTTTGGTGGGGAAATGATAGATAGATGTAAAGATGGAAGACAGATGGATAGACAGAAAGACAGGATCAGATAGTAGATGAGTTACAGTTGTAGCCTAATGCATGTGCTGTCCTAATGCTGCAATATTAGCACAGCATCAGAGTCCCTGTACATCTGCCCCCCTTCCTCCAACTGTACCGATTTATATGAAAATTAAGATTACAAATTAAAACCAGGCTATCCTGGAGTTTTCCAGTTCATCAGCCATCCAATAAAAATGATGTTGAGCTTGTGTGCATAATTCCCAGAAGATTACTTTGTCCTTACAGCTAAGCTCTGTCCCTGATATAAAAGATCTCTATCCAGTTTTATTGAAATAAAGAACTAACATCATAATCCCAATATTGAGGTATAATCTTCATTATCTCCTGACCCTCTTGAGATTTTTTTTTCTCCCACCCCCATTCTATCCTGATTCAGATTTATTTCATTTATAATCCCTATGTGTTTACCTTTATTCAGATAGGATTATAAACCAAATAAATAAAAACCCTCCCCCCCAACATGCCCTAACATACAGCAAATACCCTTCAGCTGAGCTCTCATTCCGTGATGTGTTGGGCTGAGCTGTGGCATGCTGGGCTCAGTTCCTGCAGACTCTGTACCTGGGGTTCCCCCCAGCAGCACTGCCCATGCACCCCTGGACGTGCTCCTTGGGGCAGGGGCTGGCACTGGACCCCCATGCTGGCAGGCATGGTAGGGGACACTGTAAATGTCCATGGAGATGCAGACAGGTGCACTGGCCTGTGGTGGAATGCTGCCCCTGCTGACTGCACTTCCTCCTTACAGTACTTCCAAGCACTTGGTGGTACTTGAGTTTGTTTCTATGCTGAATGCACGGCTGAGGCCAGGAGTTAGAATGAGATGACAGGCATTTGGCGACTTGGCCAAAACCTCTGTTGAGCTGATACAAAGAATGGCTTCTCTTTTCACAGACACTTTCTGGCTGGAGGCTGTGCCCTGGGCTGGCGCCTGCGTTAGTGCTCAGGAAATAAGGGTCACAATGTTGCTCAGATGGGGACTTTTTTGGGTGCAGAGCAGTGTTTCTATGCTGTAGGAATAGCCAAGTGGTAAAGGTGAGACCTATACCTGCCTCCTTTTAGTCACACACAGCAGGTCTGGTGATGGGTAATGTCACAGTCAAGTGTCTTTGGTTACGTCAGAGGGCTAACACAAAGCCTACCTCTGGAAAAGGGGAAGGAAGGGTTTTGGAGGCTGTGTTCCATAGTGGTAAGGTAGTATTAAGGAAACCTCTTTGCTTATTATAATCACTGGAATGTTTACCTATGTGGAGAAGAGAGGAACCTCTAAAACATGAAGTGGGAAAAGTGGTGGGTTTTTTGGGTATGTGCATTGTACAGCGTTGCAGTAGGTTGGACATCCCAGAGGTGTCTCAGTGGCATTTCTTTATAAATGTAAGGAACAGTCACCTGGATAAGAGCTGTGGAAATCAGCAGTATCAGTGGGGTTGAGTATGGGAAAAGGAGGTGCAGTTCCTGGCTAGGCAGGTGGCTTTTCTCGTGGTCCCAGTGCCTCCCTGAGTTACTTAGTCTGAAATGAAATGAGGCTGGAAATATTAGGTTTCAGTGAGAAGAACTTGGAGATTCTGAGGGGAAGATGGCAGTGCAATAGGGCATACATGGCGTTAGAAGGGGAAATTTAGTTTGCTACAGAGATAGATCATGTTGCGTTGCTAAAGTAACTGTGAGTCTTGTCCTGGAGTAAAATAAGTATGTACTTAAGAAGAAATCACCCAGGTAAGCTGAGGTTATTCCTTCTGTCTCCATCTGCTAAGCTGATAACACAGAGACATATTGATGAGGGCTCAAGGAAAACATGAAATATTTCATCAGTAAGATTACACCACACAGAGACAGATGTTGGGAAGCTGTAACATTTAAAAATAAAGAGATAAACACATGCTTGTAGGAGGGATGGAAAGATTATTGTGGGTTGTTGTTTTGGGGTTTTGGGTTTTGGTTTTTTTTTTTGCTCTATGGGCTGAGTGGGAGGAGGGAAGGGGGAACAAGGTGCTGAGAGAAGGAGAGGCTGTATCAGAACATAAAGGAGTTACTACCTGATGGCAGACTGAAGAGGTGAATGCTGCTGCCTTGGGATAAGCAGCTTTTGTGGGAGTAAGGGAGGAAAGTGAGTTTAGCCAGATTTATAAGCTGTCTCTTCTTATATGGACCAGCCATGCAGCTACTCATGGCAGATTGTGTTTTAGTTGTTAATTGTAAAGCTTTACTTCTGAACTAGTCTGACTTAGGAGATGGGTAGTGCTTGACTTAGGGGTGTCAGTGAACAGGAGGCCCACTGTCTGCTACAGGTACTGTGTGTCTGATTGTGTAATACTTGCATGTAGCTGTCGGTCAGGTGAGTCTTTGGCCTTGCCTGTTGCTGCCATGGTGTGTGACAGGCACTGCTGGAATTCTACTTCAGAAGAGTTCCATGAACCCTGGCATTGTGCTGCTCTGCAGCAGCTTTCCCAGCCTTGCTGTCCTGCTGACCCTCACATGGCCCTTGACTGCTTTGAGTCATGCCTTGAGCAAGCTGTGTGTTATCTGTGAGCGGTGTTTAACAGCTGGAAACATTTCCTCTGGGCTGGGGCTGTCCAGCTGCAACTGTAGAGGTGTTTCTGCAGTCCTCAGGAGGTAGGATGTGGGGGCTCTGTGTAATAAAATGGAAGTTTTCAGCAGAAATGCTTCAAAGGAATTTTGGGTATCAGTGAGCTTGGGTATGTAGTGCCTGGTGAGGAAGAAAAGTGTCTTCATCCTTCTTTGAGGGTGTGAGAGCTTGTCAATGGCTCCTGTCTGTAACAAAACTGGCAGCACCTTGGAGGCACCTTTGGTGCCAAAGGAGAGCCCTACTGGCACAGGTTCATGGCTCTGTAGGTCACAGTGGTGGACCAGGCACTTGCACTGATTCACATCTCCTATGGAATTCTGCAGGGGTACAGGTTTGTTTAGGGCCCCACTGGGCAGAGACCAGCTGCAGCTTCCTTGTGTCACCCCAGAGCTCTTGGGCTGGGGAGCTGTTGACCCCAGGGCCCCACTGACAGGGTTTCCTGTGGATGTGTGGCAGTTGCACAGAGTTCCTGGGGTCAGGAAACAGCACTTAGCTTCTCAGCCCATTCCAGTGTCTGAGGCAATCAATCAACACAGCAGCCATCAGCTAAGGGATGTGCCTTCCTCTTGTCAGAGAGGGTTCTGTGAGGAGTAGATGAGGAGTCTGTAATGGGAAAGTCATTCTGTTGGAGGTATACTGCTGCTGCTTTCAGGGGTTGTCCTCATGATCCCTGGGCTTGCTGAGTGCTGGGAGCGTACGTCTTGGCCAAGTACAGAGTTTGACTGCTTCGCCACCAGGGAGGGTTCCTTCATAGCTTTCTCACTTTGATCCTGTGATGGATGACAGTGCCAGGGACATCCTTAACACTGTAAAACCTCTGAGGTTCCCTAAAGGTGATATACATCATGTGTAAACGTTGCCATCTGCAGAATGCTGCTTTATTAAGAACTTCCAACTCTGCCTTAAGTGGGAGGTTGGAGTGACAAAGTGATGGTGTCACTTTGCAACTGGCCCTTGAAAGATGGTCCATTCCCTTCGGGAACCATCTGTGTAGCCCTGTGTGCCTGATGGAATGTTTATTGTGTTTGGCTGAAATAAAGAAAATTATCTTTCTGTTCCTGGTGCTGTGATTTTCAGGGAGTTTATAAGCTTTCTGAAAGATTGTTCCCTTTTGTCCCTAGGGCATTTAAGTTTGGAGCTGGAGCACAGGCTGAAGGTACAGCTTTGGTGGAAGTTTTGTGAAACCCAAGTTTCACAAAGAGGAGTTGATACAGATTTCCTTCCTCCTCAGCATAGGAACCAGCCTTCTGTTTGCCTGTGATTAATCAATTTACATAGCAGGTGGGGATAGCAAATTACCTACTTAGCTACGAGCAGGAGTGGGTTTAAAGGGATGGAAACATCTGAAAAATGTTTGAAAAAAGAAGTTGTGAAGTTGTGTGAGGTCAGTGGCCAGCTGTTGATAGGAGGGGTGTCTGAGCAGCAGCTGGCCATAGATTATCACCTTAATGATGATCATGTGATTGCCCTGTCACTCTTGCTTGGCCAGTTCTTCACTGCCCCTTGTGTCAGCATTCCTCCCTGAGGCTCTTGGAGAGGCTGCAGATCTACATGAAGATGTTCTGAGCTGGGCTTAGTACGATAATGCTTATGCACAGGTACCCAGGTACTGGTTGGGTTCCAGTATTTTCCGCCGTTGGTGCAAGCATGTACCTGGAATGGGCTGAGAAAACAGCGTGAGGGTACTTACACCTAGAAATGCTGCCGCTCTTGTGTGGCAGATCTGCAGCACTCTGGCTCTCTTTACAGAGGTGTCTTATATCAAATAACTTAAAAGCTATTTCTTCTTTTAGTGTAAATACTGTTTAAAAGGTTTAGAAAAGTGCTGAAATTCAGCCCTACTGCTTTCCATCTAGTTCCCTTATGTTGTTTTGTTTTGGTGGTGGAAGTGATTTTTTGTGTGGGACGTTGCAGGGTTTTTTTTGTTTGTGTTTGGTTTTGGGGGACATTGCTTTTCTTTTTTTATTAATGTCATGTTTTGTTATTTTGCTATTTCACATAAAGGCCAGGAAACGCTGTGCAAGGCACAGAAAAGATGATGGCAACAGGGACAGGTGAGGGAAGAGGGCAGCAATGCCCATCTCAAGAGGCAAGGCTGGAAAGAGCAGCTTGGTTAGCTGTGTGTGATGGCATCTGTTGGGAGTATGTCAGGGTGATGAGCTGTTGGAGCTGAGAGATGGAATGGGCACACAGGGAGATGCGCATAAACCACTTACGGTTGGAAAAATTCCCTGGAACACAGGAGATGGGCTCTCCTGTTCAGAGATAGCCAGGCTTGGGCAAGGGGTGTATCACTGGTGTTAGAACATTGCACTGACCCACCTGCCCTGTGCAGCTGTCCTAGGGATACATGGGGGCTCTGACACTGCTCACCCAGGCAAGCTGTGTGTGTCACTAAGATGGTTCCTCAGCTGGGTATACCAAACAGCTGAATCTGCATGTGGCATGGCAAACTGGACTTGTCTCCATTCCTATCTTTCCTTCTTGCCTGGGGTTTTTGCTCTCCAAGCAAATCTGGGTGATTGTCTTCAGAGACCAGAACCACTGGCTCTGATGCCTGTGTGTCCCTGTCCCAGCTGATGCCTGGTTCTGCCTAAGTGCTTCTAGCAGCTCTTCTAGTGTGAGTGAGAAGGCACCTTGATCTGCTGAGTCCCACTTTTTCCAACTGCAGTGTGGGCAAATGGATTTCCTAATTTCTCATTTTATGTGAATAGACAGGAGAACTGCTGCATGATGCTGGTAATAGCAATGGGAATTGAAATTGCAGGATCTGTACATGTCTGTAAGTCTTTGGCTTCTTGACTAAACTATCTTCAAGCAATTTCCAAGAAATTTATTTTTCTTGCTCTAACATCACTAGAAAAATCTAACTATAGGACTTGGGCTATTTAGAACAGTCTATAGTAAATAGTAATGAACTGACTGCTCGCTTAAAACCTTAGCGTTTCACTAAACGTGGCTGTGGGGGTTGTTCTTGCAGATCAGCCAGTAAGGGACATAGGTTTGGCTTCTTGATGTCCCAGAGCTGACATTGGTTTAATTGGGAGGAAATAGGCAAGACAGTCAAGTATCAGGATTTGAGATGCAGGCATCAGGCTAAATGTCCATAGTGTGTGGACTCTTTATGTAAAATGTAGCTACATGTAAGCATGGGTGGCGTGTCCCATTTGGAAAGTTGGCTCTCAAACAGCACTCTGCCACCTGCAAACTGGGAAAAAGTGATGCCTGGGTGGATTATTGGCCTTTCGGACCTGTTTGATGGCAAGCATCTCTCTTGGGTGTGTGTGCTGTCTGAGCTGCACACTCAGCAGCACAGTTGGAATGGCAATGTACAACATCCAGCAGTGGGAACAGAGGTGGCGTGGTGGTCACCACTCTCTTGCCTCACCTAGTACGTGTGGCAGAACTGCCACTTCTCATGAAGGTCAAAAGGGGGCCTTCTCTGCACTCTCTGGAGATGTTTGTTGGACTTGTTGACTGTAATGAGAGGTGTGAGCATGTGCTCAAGAAGTTTCTGCAGGCAAAAGGCCTTGGGCTGTTCAGATGGGCCCGGGTCAGGAGAGATGTCTGGGAGAGGAATATTGCAGGGCAGCAGTGAGGCATCCAGAGAATTTGTCTGAGCAGCTCTCTGCAAGATGCATTTGTCTACAAAGTCTGTCAAGGCTTCTAATTAAGGTTCCTTGGACAAAATAAATCTGCTGCCTTCCCTGTTGACAAGAACACAAGTTGAAAGATTTGGCAGTGAGCAGGGCAGCAGTGCCCAGCCTCAGGGCCAAGGACACAGGTGGAGCTGCAGGACCTGGACAGAAGGCTGAAGGGATTCCATCTTGCACCTGACTTAGCAGGTGGGAGGCTGAGGTGCACAGCCTGCCCATAGCCCCATTCTTTGAAGGTGTGTGAATGGAAATATCCGGAAGAGGGCTGGCTTGGAGCACTTTATTACGATCAGTGCCTTAGTAATGTTCACACTTTGTCATTGCTCACTTTTATGGGGGGGCTGGCTTCAAATGCAGTATATTATGCAATGGTTTTGTCATGTATCAGTGATGATATTAACAGTCTAATGCTAAACAGGTTCTGAGGAAATGAGGAGGAAAAAAAAATTACTTACTATATTTACCCTGAAACAAGATTCAATCTGCCACTGTATTTAATGCTATATTTTTCATTATCTCACAAGCATATGTTGGAACTGCTACAGATGATGAAGTTAGCTGCTGGGCAGAGCTATCATCAATGCTTTCCATCTTTATTTTAATAAGAGGAACGAGCAAATTGTTTGTGACCTTTGTCAAGGGCTTCCTGGAAGACAAGAAACCTAGCTGCAACAGAATCGCTAGCCTGGAGCTCTGCTGAATATTCAACACTTGAGCCCTGCCTGAAACGTGCTGTAACAAAGCCATTGTGTCTGATGGAGCCATGTCTGCCACAAAGGATCTGGGAGCTAACAGCGAAAGTTAAACCTTTCCTTTCTTCTCCTCACACTCCTGGAACAATGTGGCAATATGCTGTTTTGTTCAACCTACTTGCAGGGCAGGAAGCTGAAAATGGTATCTCGCTGACAGCTGGCTCATCACACATATGCTGCTGTGCAGAGAAAAAAAAAGTGGGCTTTTGGTTTTTTTAGGAAGTAAAAAGCTGACATATGTGCTGTTGGTATGTGTCACATGAGGGGCATGTCCCCTATGGCTGGCAGCACTGAGGAGTAGGGAGATGCTGTTTTGGGATACCTCACACAAAGAGAACCTTGTGAGACTCGCAGCACATTACAGTATGGAGCAAACAAGAATGCCGAAGCAGGGATGGTTGCAGAATGCATTCCTGGTATGGAGGGGATTCCTGCAGAATCCCCTCATCCATGCTAGAGTACCAGAGCACCAAATGTCATCACCACTCCTCCACAAGAAAATGGCATCCTTGAGGCATTGCTCCAGTCTGTAGGCAAACTGCGGCAGGGCTGGCCAGTCCTGGGACTGGAATCGCTTTCTCACCTGCAATGGCTTTGGCATTTTCACTTGTGCAGCTCTTAACAGTTTGTGGAGATGGAGATTGTTCCTGATGCTGTCTGTTGGTGCAGGTGTAGGCTTTGCAGGTGACCTCAGATAAAACACTTCATTGTGGGTGCTTATTTAAGCTTCCAGGCAGCATTTCTTATATAGGGAGACAGAAAAGTGCAGTAGAAGTGATAATACACCCCTGTCCGTTATCTCCACTTGTGGTAACTGTGTTCACACTCCCATAACATGGTGCAAGAAGGTGATCTGGGAACCAGGTTTGTAGTGGTGTGATTTTATTTTGTCATCAGTTGTTTATAGTTCTCTGAAATATCAGTACCTTACTCTGGTGCATTTTGCTGACTCTGGTATCCTCAAAACTTGGAGGGAAATACCTTGTGGTTATCTGAGGAAGTTCAGTTATCAATGCAAATTTCACCAAGCTTTTCTGGAGCCCGCAACGCTGCAGCTTGCAAACATCATTCCAGAATTGGTATTTGGTTATCCTTGTGTGGGTGTAATGGCTGTACATGAGACAAGGAACCCGCCCTTAACTTGCCTTGCAAAACGAACGAGAAGTGATCTGGAATGGCAAAGATCAAAAGTCACCTTTTGGTACCTTTGGCACCTTCTTCTGAAGACTTCAGACCATTCGTTGCACCTTTGACTTGGCGGTGCCATTTATCAGGATTCTTTTCACATCAGAGCCTTCTGAAAACCGGGTGTACAGTGATTCCCGGCATTAATGCTTCTGTGCAAAACCATCTGGTGGAAGCTTGGAGTGCTGAACGAAAGGTGTAAACCTGGATTAGTGTGGATATGGTTCTCTATTGCCTTTGGCTCATTCACATCTCACTGGATGTTTTCCAGGTTCCCTTGGAAGAGCCAAGATTGCCATCATACAGTGCAATGCCATATGTTTAGATTCATATGACATATTACCTAAAAGTCATAAATTATTATACTGTGTCTCTTTACAGGGCTGTGATTAGAAATGTTTATGTAAATGCACCTTCCCAAGAAAAATGGCACATGATGTTAAACAACAGTATGCATGGCAGCTCTAATGAGGTACTTTGACTCAGCTAGGATGTTGCCTTGAAAACCATCTGATCAGAGTATAATGAGGAATTAATGTCCTTTTTTAAATGCACTGATCTTAGATGAGGTTTCTGCTGGCACTGACATTACTGGGGAAGAATATGATTGAGAGACAGACGTGTAGAACACACTGCTCTGTGAACTGGGAATACCTGGCCCTAGAGTCCAGTTTGTGGTCCTGGCATTGTGTCTGTGTCACTTGACCGAAATCCAATATGTACATGCATGTTTGGAGATCTGTTCTCACATATGACTGAAACAGGTTTTGCTTGGGCTTTTAAGTTGCTGCCATAAAAGTGAAGAAGTTACCTCTTCCTTAAATTCTCCTTTTTCTGGTGTAAGTCAGCTCATCTCAAGTTCTGCCAATGACAGAACGTGTAATATTGCCACTTAAGTTAGCTGTAGATTGGCTTAACTGCTGCTTTAAACGCAGGTACAGAAATCCATCCAGCAAAGAGAAACAGACCTAGAAAGCTGACCTAAGTGAGCTGTGTATCTCTGTATTTGGGAAAACAACAAAAATCAACAATAGTGAAACAAAAACCCAGAAAGTACAAACAAAACAAACCAAAATCCCCCCTCACCATAAAAAAGTTAATTGGGTAGCTCTCTTAAATATCCAAGCAGAGGACATGGAACAGTTTGGATGAGGCACTGGAGTAAAACAGGAAGGATTTAATGCTGAGAAGAATGTGCTTTTTTTTTGTCTAACAATAGATTCTTCAAACAAGATGAAGAAATCCAATCATTCTAATTAGCACTGATTCACTTTCTCTCCCAGAGGGATTATATCTGAGCTCTGTGGTGGGTACAACTGCAATTTGCCCTCTGTCAGTGGCTGAGATATTGGAGCAGGCCAATACAACATGAAATGGGACAGACCCAAATGGAGGTGGTGCATCAATTAGGAATTGGAGCATTCAAGAAGCAGGAAAAAACCAGAGGAAACAACTGGCTTGTTTTGAAGCACGTGTGAACTTGTGCAGGGCTTGAACAAGTTGTCAGAGTGACTTGGACTCGTCTTTCCTGTAGGGTGTGTGTGACACGGCCCCTCAGTGGCACCTGCAGCCCACAGCAGCTATTCTGGCCTCTCCACAGCGTGTGATGGGTGTGAGATGTGCAGTGCTGCTACACGAGCGCTGATGTGTTTTCAGACACAGGTGTTGTACGTGGCTGTGTCTGCCTGCTCTTGTCATCCCTCCCATCAGCACCACAGGCGGGTTCCAAGGCTCAGTGTTGCCCCGGGATCAGCTCTCCCATGATTATGTGAGGGATCAGCGTGATCGGCTGTCACTGATTTCACTGACATCTGTCCCCACAGCGAGACAAGCTGCAACATGAATTATTGAAGACATACACATGCAGATCTGTGTCGTGATTACGCCAAACAATGCGCTTTGCCACCCTCCGGAGAGCACAGAGAGCCGTGTGGACAGCTGCTTTAACCCTTTCTGACAATCTGTTACCAGCTTCCAGCACAGGAACTTCACAGAGGTCTGGGGCACTTGGGCAGCCTCAGTCCTCGCTCCCCATGCTGAGCTGCTACTGCAGATTTACTGTCTGGAGAAGTTTCCCTCTCTGCAAGGCTTTGCAAAACAAGGTGTTGGAATCTTGATGGGAAAGCTTGGTCTCACTACAGGCAGAGAATGCCAGACCTGATTCAGAAAATGAAGGAGGGCTTAAAACCTCATCATTAAGCATGACTGAGACTTGAAGAACTTTGGGGCTCCAAGTGCTTTGGACACCGCCTGGCAGTCTGAGGAAGGGAGTTAGGAAGCAGTCTTAGGAAACAATAATTGACTTGCTGACTTGAATCACTGCATGGGTTTCAAACCTGTGCTACATCACAGCCACTTATGTTTGCTTGGTTTAACAGTGTGTATGATTAATCACCTGATTAATCAATCAGGTCCTTTTGTCAATAGACATTTCAGTCTCAAACTTCCTATCTGTCAAAAATGCCTTGAGTCAAGCTGGCTTTTGTATATCCCATAGCTGAGTAAACAGCTTCTGAATCTGGGTAACTTTACAGTCAGGATGAAGCCTTTTTCCATTTTAGTGCAGCTTCAGCACAGATTTAAGTGAAGCAGACACATAAAGGCCCACTCTGCTGACCTTGGAGGTCGAGGGGGGGCTGCTGTGGGATCCAAGTGTCTCTGCTCCATTGACCTTCTCAGTGAGCTTCATAATTTGAGGGCTCTTTGCAGCTGGCATTCCAACAGTCTTCATCACCATATCTGATGAACCTTTTCTCTGCTGGTTTTAGCTTACAGAAATGAGCCATATTGATGGGTTTTGCTGTCTGCTCAGTCTGGGTTATTCTGCATTGGTTTGTAATGACTGGACTTGTTTGGATGAGTTTTTTTAATCTCACTGTTTTCTGCTCCTGCACAATAGATATTGATTCAGCAAAGACTTAATATGTCTTGAACACTGTCAGAAGGGAGGATGAGCTCTCCTAAAGGGCTTAGCAGGAGTCAGATGTGGCCTTCACCTTGTTGGACAAGTAATTATAATGCAGACCCTTGGTCAGGGCCATGCATCCACAGCCATGAATGTTTGGAGCTTTAGGGGAATGGATTATTTGCTCTAAATATACTCCAAGTAATTGTATAGCTCATATCCAGCAGGTCAGGATTACAAATTTCATTACAGATTTTAGAGATTGGAAGCCTTTGTACAATTACCCTAAGTCCAACTAAGAGGTAAAATCATTCCTTCGAGATGGACTAAGAGAGGGATACTGATCTGATATGACTTTCCCTAGGCTTCAATTTCATTAGGAAAATAAGAATCCCTTTTCATTTCATCTGGGTTTGATATGCCCTCAGACATACGGCATATCAGGTGTGATGTATGCTTGGAGCCTTTTCCTCCTCATGTCTTAAAGCTGTACAGGTCAATATCCTTTGGGCCTCTCCTTGCTTATTTCTAAACAACTTTGTGACTGCTGGCTAAGGAGGTCCCTTGTGAAAAGCCTTGTGAGGCTGGGCAAATGCTGCAGGCAAGTTGCAACAGGATCTCTGTACGTAAGACTACATTGTCAGAGGATGGCATAGGAGGAGGTGAGGGTTGATACAAGAAGGTGTTAAACACTGATGCTAACCCAGAAACAACTGGTTTTACCTACACACAGGTCAGTGTTTATGTCTGTGCAGCAGTTTATTGATTTTCTGCTTGGCAAAAAGAAAATAACAGTCACTATAAAGCTAGTTCCACTTAGTGCTAAGACAGAAGACCCAGAAGGGTGGTAGAGAGGAATAAATCACGAGCTCTGCGGGTTGACTATAGGTTCGAAAGGTGTGAGCAGGAGGTAACTCTGGGTGCTCTGGGTGGGCTGTGGCTGGGTGTGACTCGAGTGCTGTACTGAGGTGCTGGAGGATGAGCATGGGCCCCAGTGCTCTGTGGAATCAGGGCTCACCTGGGTGGGAATTGAGATGGAGAGGTACGCACAGCCCTTCCTATGCTGCCATGGGCATGAGCCAAATGGCACACAGGATTTAACTATCAGAGGGAGATTGCTGCAGCACCATGTCTTCTTAGCCACATCTGTGACCCTCATCTTCCCTTCCTGTGGCAGAGCACAGGATGGTGACAATGAATTCCATAAGGTGAGTGAGCAGGATTGTATGCTTCCCATCAAAAGAGCAGCATCTGTTGTTTTTAGCACTTCTTGGAATCATGAGTGTCTTAAATCAAACTAACAGTACATTAAGGTTGTTTGAGGTATTAATACTCCATATTTCTAGGGGTTGTTTGTTTGTTTCTTTGTTTTTTTGTGTTTTGGTGGGGTTTTTTTCTTTTTTTAGTTTTTTAATAAAAGAACCTTGCCTTTAGTGTTTCAGGCTTCCTATAGCTGGTGTTACTTTCCAAAGCAGCAACTTAGTGCTGTTGTTTTCTCACTGCCTTGCTGGTGTCACACGGGCGTTTGTTTAAAAGCAGAGCTGTACTGGAACAAAAATTTGTGTGTGTGAGTGGACATACGGAGAACCTGTGGGTCAAATTCACTGTTCCTGGCTGCTGTAGTCATTTCAGCCTAAAACATGTTATTAGCCTTTGGCTTTGGGAAGCCATATGGCCAACAAATCTGGCCAGAAGCAGACTGAATCCAATTCACAGAAAGCTGGTAAACCTGGATTTGTTGCTGAGAATGTCCAAATGTTGTCTTTAGTCAGCCAAGAAAATACTTGCAGCCAAACTATTATGATAAAGTAAGACTGATTGTTGTGTTTTCACCTGACAAACACAGGTGATGGATGCAAGGAGTGACAGCATCTCTGTCAGGCAGTGCAAGTTCATAGCCGCTCATTCCATAATGCGGCTCGGGCTCCGCTGTAGTATCAGTGTTATGCTGGCGAGGCTTTGGCTGCCATCCTCTTCCTTCTGGTACCTGCCTGAGAGGAGGAAAACAGGCTCAGATTGGATGCTCAGTGCTCTGCCTGAGCAAAGGAGGAACAGAGGGGACTTGGGCATCACCTCTCTTAATATTTACGGCAGCATTGCCCAGTGGACTTTGAGTTCTGGGACATGCCTGGAACTGGATTGCAGTTGTTTTTCAGTTTTGTAATGAGGGAGATGCAACTGTTATTACATGTAAATCCAACATGTTTAGCTCCACAAGAGAGGGGGCGATTTTTATTATCTTTCTCTGGTAAGAGTTACTCGCTTAAGAAGCTTTCAAAATATTACCCAGTCACTGAAGGTTCTTTAAGAAAAATATGACTGCTCGTGTAAACAATTAATGGTTGTTAAGCGTGGCAGTGTATATTATGACAAACAACACATGCTACATTATGCCAGCTGGTGTAATGATGTGATAATGTCTGACTCATTAACTCTGGCACACAGTTTACGATGCCCTTCTATGACAGGATTAATTGATTCACACATACATTAAAACAAAAATAACTAAACTGAAATTCAGCTGGAAGCCTGGCTTCTCATTTGTCATCAGCCCTGTTGGTGGCTGCAGCCAGTCTGGGCCCAGTGCAGAGCCAGCCGAGGTTTGTCCCCTGACCTCTGTTTTGGCCAACACCATGAGTATCTTGTGAGAAGGGAGGAAGTGATGAGAGCCAATACCAGGCTCCTGCAAGGACTTTCAGGTATTCTGGGACTGTTTGGATCAAGTAATTAAGTTGAAAGGTGAAAATACCCCAAAACTGCAAAGCCCTTTTTGCCTGAGTAAAGCCACGAATGCATGGACTGTTGTTTGTTGTCTGTACAGAGCTGAGAGCTAGTTAATGTATTTGTGTCAGAGCACTGAGATAAGCTGTTGCTGGGGAATCTTCCCTCAAACCAGAAACTTAGGCACAAGGAAAAAGTGCTGAAGGATGGCTGAAAGTTGTCCAGGCAGTAGGAAAACTGAATTGGAAACAATGCTATAAAAAAGAAACAAACCAAATTAATTTAAAATGGAAATGAAAAAGCTTGTGGTGATGTGACATCTGGCTTACCTGCCTTGTGCTCTGGTGCCAGTGAGGAGCCTGGCGTGTCTCTGCTGTGGACACTGAAGCAGTGTTGTCACTGGGCTTAGAGAAAAAATGTAATCTACATCTTCCCATTTGACAGGGAAGGAAAGAACAAGTTAATTGTTCATACTAAGAAATCTTCACAGTTGTCTTGCTGAATGACAGTTTGTAGCTGAACGAAGGTCGAAAGTCCTGGGGCCTACCTATGTGCTCAGAGTTATCAGCAAAAGGGTAACAGAAAGGAGGGCGTTCAGGGGGTAAGTGCAGAACTGTCTGAAAGCTTGAAAGAAGCTACAGGTGGAATTGAAAGTTTATTTCAACCTATGGCTTCTTCTGGCTTTCCAAAAGGCAAAGAAGCTGCTAAAGTAAAGAACTTTGGGATCTAAGAGGCTACTACTCAAATGCCAGATAGTGAAAAAGTTCTAAGGAAGAAGTGACATTGTCCAATTAGTACACTTCACAGCACTTAAGAACTAGAGGTGGCTGAATTTGAATGTTCAGTATGTTCTTAATGTTCACATTTTAAATGGGTTCTCTTTGTGGTATGACTTCCATAAGTGGATAATTCCTGCAGCATGGAGCAGAATGTGAAGAAGCTCTCTTTGGGCAGAGAGATCTGTTCTAGGGGGAACAGCCCAGTGCAAGTACCTGGAGTAGGTGCTTCAACTTTGCTACTGTAAGCCAGGATTTGAATGAGACCTGGGATGTGAGTCAGACCTGGCTGCCCCAGCTGCTGTGTTTCACTCTTGATAAACATATTCAGCAGTCACTGAAACTCTCGGAAAGCTCAAAAATAGGTCCTGGCTCCAGAGGAGTTTCCTGCCTCACAGGCTTGCTGGATAGTAGAATTATACTGTGGCAAAGAATAATCTAGAAGTGGGTATAATAGACAATCTCTGTTACAGGCATTTCTGTGCAAAAATGTTTCTGAGTGAAACAGTATCATGAAAAGCCTTTTCCTTCTACTGAATACTCAGGGTTGGGGTTTTCCTCTAGTCCTCTCTCTGAAAAATAGACAATGTTTTATGTATCATCCACCTTCCCTTCCTCCAGTTTCCTCTGAAAATAGAATCTTTTGTTTGGGGCAAGTTTATTTCCTGTGCTTTTTCCAGCTGGAATCCTGGTGTGACAGTATTCATGGTGCTAGACTGCCAGCCTTGGCCTAATAAGGCAACTGGTGATCCTTAGAAATGTTTTCAGTCAGGGTTCTGACTCAATGCAGGTGGTTGGGAACATGGAGCACTGAAATTCCATCTGAAATGAAGCGCTGCTGGGGTGTGTTGGAACAGAGCTAGCTCAGGCTTTTTCCAGGGTATGTGCACTGAAACTTTGTGCATGGAGGACCTCTCAGAGCATCCTCTCTTTGTCCCAGTAGGAAGGATAATCATACTTGATTTATGATGGTGAAGATAAATGGAATAGTAATTATAGGCAGTATTTTGGCTGGTTTAAATTATATTGGGCACGTTATGAGTAATTTCACATGTCCTAACTTTCCCTGCCAGTGGCCAGTGGCTGCGGATACCTGAGAGGGTTTTCAGGTGTTCCTGCCACGTGCTCTGGCCTGAGCTCTAGGCATGTCCACAGGGAGGTGAAATCCGTGCTCAAACATGATTGTTTCCTGTGGCTTTGAGTTTTGGTCCACTCTCTCTGCAGTCGTTTCCTCTTTGAAAGGCCCTCCTGTGAAAGTGTGCCTCAGGTGTACCTCTCTGTCTCACTGTAGGGAGAGCCCTGACTGGCCTCAGGGTGGGCTCAGGTTGGGTTTGCTGGAGTTTCTCCAGGCAAGGGTAGCACTGAGGTACTGCTGAGTTTCCAGCCAAAGCTTACTGAGCTCAGAGCTGGGGCTGTGTGCTCAGCTGGCATCACAGTCACCTGGGGGGACACGGGGACCATGACAGACGGATCTTATCCTTGTGCTCAACGCACTCTTCTGGAGATTTTACATTTCCTGCATTGAACTTCGCAGTCGGAATTTTTTAAAATCAAGTATGGTAATTGTCAGACTTGGAAACCCAGTTCAGATCAAGTCCTTACAATGCTTTAGTGCACTGTGAAAATCTTTTCTGCCCTAAAGAGCTTGCAGTAAGCAGGTGAGGAGAAAAGGAGTATTTTATCTCAAATAATTCCTGAGAGTCTGGCATAGACAAGGATTCAAGATACTGTCTGTAATTGATACATCTTGAACTGGTATTTAAAAAAAGAAATTAGGTGTTTGGCCAAAAAAATGCTGCATTAGTCTGTGTGAACCTTGGCTGTAAGGGTTTGCATTTGGCTTATAACAAAAACAAATTATGAATAATGCCTGAGTGGGGGATGGATGCCTGCACATACACTGTACAGATTGTATAGCAGGCCTGTACAGCATTGCTGGTAACAGAAGTGTGCATCCTGCCTCATGCAATCTCCTAATGGCCAAGGATGTTTTAATGGCCACCTTAAGTAAAGTCTCCTCCTGTGCTTGGAGCTTGTGTCCCTTGGGCCCTGTGGTGTGCACACAGCTCTGAGGGGGTCCCTAGCTACTGCCAAGGGAGCAGCATTTCTGGGGCTTGTGATGATGGTGCAGAGGCTGAATTTCAGCTGAAGGCAGCATCTGATGATGAGGAAAGATAACAATCAGTTCCAGAGGGATAATAAATGGCATAATTAGCTGCACTCAGACTTTGCTTCCTCCTGATGTGAAGTTCGTAGTTAAGGTGGAGTTACTTTCAGAGACCCTGGAAGCCATTGGCTGGGAACTTGTCAGAGGTTTCTCTGTTGTTTGTGTCCTGGATAAGTGTGTATGACTAATAAGAAATAGCCTGTAGAGCTGCTGGGACAGTAAGGACTGTAATGCATGCTAAACACAGGGGCCAAGCACTGCAGGCAATTCCTCCAGGTCTCCTCTAAAACACCTGGTAAAGTTTTTGCTGCAAACTGAAGTAGATATTGAAATATTCCTCAGGTTAAGTTTTTTCATTTTGTTTTAATTAAAACAATTGGAACAAATGGTGTGGCTCTAGTTTCAGCAGGAGGTTCAAGTGGATGACTGACCGAGTTGAGAGTGTATTTACTCCAGCCTCAGCAGAGAGATTACTCATGGGGATCTTATTGGGCTACATGATTAAAATAGAAAAAAACAACAAAACAAAAAGCAGCAGCAACAAATTTTCAATATCTAACACATAAAGTGGCTGCATAATGTTGCTTTTAGATGGATGATAGTTTAATTTAATGTTTAGTCTGATGCATGGGCTTACTCAGACAAACAATTGCTTACTCCCAGGGGATTATGGGCATTAATATCAGTGATAACACAAGCATCACAGCCATGCTCAAACAGAGGGCTGGAGGATTCGAAGCAGCCTGGTCCTCACAGGACCTGATTTGTTTGGTTGATTTCACTGTGACTTTTTGAGAGGCTGGAAGTGCTGCAGCGTTACCTGTACCTGCAAATGAAAGGGAACTCCTGCAGCAGTTCCTTGTGGGATGTGCACGAGACACCTTGTCCTTGAACTGCGTCAAGGAGCTGCAGCTCTGGCTGTGCTCGCATCCCCAGTCTGTACTTCAGTGGGTGCTCCTGTTCTTCCCACCCTGTCCCTGGTGACCCTGCTTGCTTCAGCTACCAGCTCTGACTGGTTAAACATGGGAAGAGCAGCCCAGAGAAGTATCCTAGGTGAAGCAAGGTCCTGCCCTTGGTCCTGCCTTGGGTGTGTGTAGGCAACACACTGGTCATCACATGATAGCTTGGTGTCTCACAATGAGCATGTAAGTAGTTTGGCTTAGTGGCAGTGCAGAGAAATTATTAATTAACCAATTTGGTAATAGAATATACAGAGGCGATGTAGCTGCGTAAAGGAGGATCAGAGGGCTGTAATTTGCTGCTATCACTTGAATTATATTATGGAAATGAGCTTCAAAAACTGCAGGAAAGTAGAGTTAAAAAATATTGCTGTAATGGGCTTGGGTTGTTTTTCAGTTGCCTTTTTTTCTGATTTGCTAATGATTATTGTATGTCCATCCTTAAAGTCATTTGTGATGTGTCCCATGCTGAGAATTATGACCAGCAGCAAGAAATGAGAAATTAATTTGTTTTAAATGATACTGCACATTATCAGGAGAGAGGCTGCATTTTCAGCCACCAAAATGATTCCTAATGACAAGCTTAATCCTTCCATCAGACCCAGCTGCACAGAGTGCTGCACGTCGGCTGCTGGGTGCCAGGGTAAAGCACAGGGTGGATTGTCTGGCTCAGTTGTTTGAACCAGTAAGTAAATGTGGCACAAAGATGCTTTGGGTGATGGAGCACTCTTGCTGAGAACACAGTAAAGAGAGAAGTGCAGAGATGAAGCTGTGTGATTAGCAAAAGCACACGTCCCTGATGGGAGTTCCTCTGGCTGTAAAGGTCTGGAGCTTACACAAATCAGGCAGTGAGGAACACATGCCCCACCAGTGATGGTTCCCAGCACTCCTGCAGGGCCTTTCATTAGGAGCTGGAGCCAGGAAGGAGCTCCAGATCTAGCTTCCTGGCCACTAGGTGGTTAAATGAATGAACAGAAGTGCTTGTGTTTCTCTATAATTGAAGCCCACCTTGCTGGGAGTTTTTAGACTGCATTTTTGGCACAGTGTAATGTTTCTCTCTCCGTCTTATTCCACTGAAATTTTTTTCCCCCCAGTTTTCACCCAGCTTGGACTTTGAGCAATACACAAGTGGAGATTGGAATTGTTAAGCTGGAATTGCTTCAGCTGTTGTGCTGATGGCACAAGTTGCAGGCTGCTGCTCGTGTAATGAGATTTACAAGTAGGTGAGGTACAGGTTGATGGAACAGCGAGTCTGGTACAAAGTACAGTTTGCCTAGGTTTGGAGGTCAGTGGCTCAGAGGAAGTAGCTGTTTTCTAGGTTTGAGAAGTACTGAGTCAAGGATGCCAGGCTATGGATAGAGCAGCTATAGCTGCAATCTACAGTCACCATGGTGCATTTGTTGATGAGAGCAGTCACCTGTTGGCAGGCTCCAGCACAACCTTCCGTGCCTGGTGTTTTAATATCATTCTCACGTGTTTTTGTCAATAACGCTTGTTTGAACTGCTCCAGACCTGTAACAACTTCAAAATCTCTGAAGGTTTTGTTTAGGCTGGAAATACTGATGTACTTAGAGAATTTCCCTCAATTTTTGCTTCTGAAGGAAGGAAGGAAGGAAGTGATATTTGTTATGCCAGTCATCTCTCCAGCTGTGTGCCTGGGCTGCCCCAAGGTTCTGGTGTTTCTCCTTGCATGAGATGTTGGGTGCCTTGGAGTGGTGTTTTCAGGAAGAATTGTTTTACACTTTGGCAGCTGTTGGTATGGTTGTTCCCAACTGGCCAGGGTCCAGGAGTTTGCTATGCCTAAGGCAGTCAAAGCATGATGGGTGTGGGAGAAGTGGGCCATTGAAAGAGGTGTCTGAACACGTTCCTGTGTGGGATGGAGCCTCCCTGTGCGTGTCACACTGCTGCATGTGCTGAGCACTGGAGAGGGGCTGCTAGGGCTCATCAGCCAGGGCTGTTTATTTTGTGTAGCCCACAGCTGGCTGTGGAGTCTGGGCTCGTGACTGACAAACCAATGAGTTCACCCTTCATCTTCTGAAAGTGATACTGAGATTCTCCGCATCCTGTATTTTAATTTTTTTGTCCTTCTTTGTCATTTTCCCAATGAAAATTACTGCGGCACTGATCTCAATGTTAATGTATTCCTGCTTACATTTGACTTCTGAATATGTTATGGCTAATTATCATTACACAGGACGAGAGATCAGAGCCCTGACTGAGGTGCTCAGTGTGGGAACAAAAGGAGGCCAATGCTGCGCCTTGGCTCGAGGCCCAAAAATGGTGACGGAGCATCTTGAAACTGGTGGAGTCTGGGGAGGGGGGCTTATTGGCTTTTTTTCTCTTTTAGTTTCATTTTATTATTTTTTATGAACTGGGGGAGGGGCCAGGATGGGGGCTAAAATTTCCCCTTGAACATGATGTCAATATGTTGGCATGTCTCCTTTTATTAAGATGCCATCCAACTGATAACAAGTCCTGCTGTGTTTTACCAACATAAAAAATTAGACTGGAGACCAGGGAGCGGCAGGTGGCTTTTGGCACCAAGAAATAATCACACTTGATGTGGAAAGTAAAGTAAAAGGAGCCATCTGTTCACTGCAGGAGGACGTGAAAAATCACATTAACATATTGTCACTAACATCATGAAATACACAGTTAATAATAAATTTAGTTATCATGGCAAGCTGCATTGGGTGCTTCCTTAGAACAGGTATTGTGTGGAAGATGTGCTTGCGCACACGCCCCTGTTGAGTTCTGTCCTGGCTGTTGTGGCAGTCCGAGCCCTCCGGTTTGTTGCTACTGGGTTGAGCAGACACGCCTGTCTCTGCCAGGAGCAGGGACAGTGTGTCAGAGCTCCTCTCCTGCCTCTGCTTTTCATCTGCTCTGCCTGGACCTATCCCTGTCTTCTGATTGCCAGGCAAGCACACAAGATGGTTGAAAAGGAGGAACTAGAAATCTGATGGAGGGAAGGGAATGAAAAGCCTAGAAAACAAGAGGAGTCATGAGTCAGGCCTATATGCAGTGAGTCCCAAAGTCCACTCCCATGTCCGCTTCAGTCCTTGGGAGGCTGTTTTAGGATCATTGGATTTGTTGGGTGTTTGGGGGTGGTGCCTGTGTTAGCTGACAGTGCTGGGTGCAGCCTATTCCCTCACTGTCACTGCCTGCATTTCCCAGGGGTCCCAGGACTGTGAGCACTGATGGATTGATCCTCACAGCCCTTCGTGAAGTGGGACTGAAGGGTGTGCTCATCTATGAAAGATGAGGATTGAAGCCTGCAAAGGCAAGCAACACCCACACACAGGCAGGCTGGGGCAGAAACAAGCATTGGATATAATTAATGTCAATCAACTTGGCCGTATGGAAAAGATCTTGTCAAATGAACTTGATATCTTTTTTGATGAGATTATGAATCTGGCTGATAGACTTCTCTTGGTACTGAATGAGATTTTGATTATGAAACTGAAATGATACAAAGTTATCACACATCACCAGATTAAAAACTTGCTAACTGCTGAGTCTTGAAATACAGCTATAGCCAGGTTCTCCGTGTTGAGCATGTGTGATTGTACTGATACCCTGCAGGTGTAGCTTTAGTCCTGCACTGTTACACCTCACAGTTTTCTGTTACTGGCATTGAAGAAAATGCACTGCGGCTCTCAGCAAGGGCACAGAGGTGTCTGGGATGTTGTGTAGCAGCAGGGACATTGCTAAAGGTGCTATTGCAGCTCTAGAACAGTACTAAGGACTTAACAGTGAGAGGACTGAAGTGCTTCTATGCCCCTGGGGGCTTGTGACTGGTGTTTTCAAGGCTGTGTTTAGTCCTGGGGGTGCCTGTTCTGGCAGTCCAGTGGAACTTGAGAGAATGTGAAGAAGACTGTGAAAAAGATGGAGAAATTGGATTAGTTCTCTTCTGGGAAAGGTGCATGGTCACTGTTGAAATGAAGGCATGGATAAAGCTGAGGAGGTTGGAGTAGCAGCCAGAGGCTCTGGGAGTCACATCCTCCCAGATTGCTTTCTTCTGTTTGCCATTGTTTACACTTTTTGGGCCTGAAGCTGCAATGGTGTCCTTGGTTCTCAGGCTGTAAAAGGATTGTTTTGTCTAACTAAACTATGAAGAGAACTTGCTAACACTTTATATGAAGTTCAGAGTCACATACCAATGCAGTACAGAATCTGAAAAACATAAAAGCTAAAACTTAAGGCATCAGGATAATAAAAAGCTCTTTGGTAAAAAGACATAAACCTGCAATAAAAAGGCCATTTGGTAAGAGACCGTGTCTGGAAGCTGGAGCAATTTTCTGCTTGCAGGTGCAAGTTTTCTGGTAAAAGGGGGGCTTGGTTTTTCATGGCTTGAGGTCTTGGTAGAAAAAGTAACAAATCTGTGTTTTCAGTGAGGAAGCAAAACCTGAAAAGTAGACTTGAATATCCTTGTTTTACTTAGTAATCCATGTTTTGGCCCTTCTTGAGAGGCCTTTCTGCCTCCCTTGAAACCCCTAAGCAGAAACCTTTGCTGCTTGTGAAAGTGAGTTGCCTGGAGTAGAGTAAAATTATGGACATGGCAGAATGTTTGGCTGCTGACAGTTCATTTTACAAGTAAAATGTCACTTGAGGGGGAAAAGCCATATCTATTGACAGCCTTTGTGTGTTCTGACAGGCCTTTCTAGTTTAGCTCCTTCGTTTTTTACCTGATGGACCTCTCCGGCTGTGGACGCTGAGGCAGATGGGCTCCACAGGCAGCCTGAGGGCACAGGAGGAGGGAGGGACCAGAACTCCGGAGTGCTCGGAGCTTTTTGCCTTTTATCATAGCGCTGAGGGGACCCACAGAAGCTGACAGCACTGCAGGGGCTCCAGGAGGAGCTATCTGTTCCCAGGGACAGAGGGCACAGTCCCCTGTCAGGCCATACGGACGTTTTAGCACAGGCACGGGCACTGGGAGAAGGTTGTGCCTGTGTAGCCACAAGCATTCATGCTTCATGATGGATTCCAGGCTTCTCTCCTCTGGCTTGCTTGTCACCTTTCCATGCTTGTCTTTTCCTTTCTGATGTACAGACATCCCTCTCCCTGCACAGGAGTCCCACCTGTTTGCAGCAGGCAGGGAGTCAGCTCCTCCCAGCTGATGGCATCTTGCAAAAATAAAACAAAATAGGGCCTTTGGGGCCCCTCTAATGACCGTTAGCTGCAGGGGTCAGGTTATTTGGTGCTTGAAGTGCCTCCAGAAGCCAGTGCTGTTTGCAGAAAAGGGTTTGCTGGACTTTATGGTTTGGCAATTATATGGTACATATAATGTCCATGCACAGCTTGCAGTCTGCCACTGCCAGAGGTGTCCAGCCAGCTCCCAGGGATATTCCCCTTGGTGGAGTGCAGAGTTTTAAAAGACAAAAATGTTTCCCTTCCTTTTCCAAAACATTGCCAGCACCCAAACAAAGCCCTTTCAGGATGGCTCCTGCTATGGAATCGAAATGGAATTGCAAGGAAGCATTGCCATAGGTATCGTGGTGTGTTCATATACACTTGGAATCTGGGAGTAAGAGCAGTGTGCTGTATTGTGTTCTCATTTACATAACTAATTGGAGCACAGTCCTTATTATTTTGATGATGAGTCTGCATAATAGAAATCTCCTTAAACCCCAGTAGGAGACAGGGGAGATAAATACCTTTGAGGTTCAGTCCTGTGCTTCCTTCAGTACTGCAGCATGCTTGAAGTGGTGCTAAAGATTTCAGAACATCTGGCAGGAGCAGGTGGTGGTTTACCTTTCAATATGTTATTTAAATGACAATTTAGTTAAGCCTGCAAATAATAATAGTCATAAAAATAGTCTCACATATATTTTTGTCTTAAAGGAGCTTTCTGAGCTGAGCTATCAAGCCCTTTTATGTTCCAGGCGAGGCCTGTGCCCCCTCTCTCTCTGTGGTGCTGAGCAGGTTTTCTATGCAATGTTTGTGCTGAATGTTTTTTCTTTACTTTCATGTCTAAAATGAACCATCATATTGAATTAAGATGTGAGGTCTAAAATGAACCATCATATGAAGGTGTGAGTGCAGAGACAGCTGGAAGTGTGAGCCAGGAACAGTTGTCATGTCTGAATATTCTGTTGCCTCTTGTATCGCATCCCCAGAGAGAACCTCTGGTGCCTCAGACAGTGACTTGGGCTGAATTGGTGTCTTCCCATGTCCAAGGTGTCAGTCACTAGCATGTATGATCCTTTGGAAGTGGTAATCTTTACTGTTGGCCTCTGATAAATGCTCTCAGAGCAAGAGCAGCACCTCCTTGTGTTTCTGTGCTCTGCATTGGATTCTGCCTGTTCCAGAGACTTTGCTTCATTTCACCACATCAGCACTGTGACTGCTTAGCACGGGTAGCACTGAGCGGTAATGAGAGTCTGATGAGTACAGAGAGGCCCTGCTTCCTTAGTTTATTAATTGGCTAATGATATTTGAGGTCTTATTTACAGACGGAAAGCTGACTGCAGCTGTAAACATGCTGATAGAGCACTGGGGCCACAGGAGACACAAGACGAGACAGAAAAGGGGATGAATAAGATGTATTTTCTGTTGGAAAAGTCAGAGGCATGGATGTAAACATGTTTGACCCAGTAAGGTGATGGCTGCAATTTTCATTGTTCAAGAAAGGATTTTCACTCTGTATTAGTGCATAAGTGTAGTTTGGTGAGATATTAATGGAGATAATGCTTTCTCTTGGCTCAAGTTACTGGCTTTGAAAACAGACTGGTTTGCTGAAGAGAGAGACCATTACAAAAAAAAAAAAAAGATGATGCAGCCACTCTTCTCCTTTGTGATGGCTGTGAGTGTAGGTGACCCTGGAAAGAGTACTTCCATGGTCATGGCAGTGGGACTGAACTCCATGCAGAGATATAAGGAACCAGGTTTTGTCAAATATTTCCTTTCTGGCACTGCTTTGTTACCTCCTCTCTATAATTAATTGTGTCACGTAGAAGGAGGTTGATTGCTCCCCATCTCTGAACGTGCAGGTCTCATTTACCTAGAGCAGGCTTTTCAGTGGGAATGGAGTCAGAGCTACATTGTTGCCTCGTTACAGTCCAGTTAAAATGCAGCTTGAAGCTAATGCTAGGTTGATTATTAGTTGTCTAGAAGGCCTTTTTCCTTCTGTGCCTTTTAACCAGGATTTCCCATTACAGCCTCATCCAGAAGGATGCAGGGCTGAGAGCTGTGCACAGCGCTGGGAGCTGTGCTGTGGGCAGGGCTCCAGACCTGTGCACAGAGAGCAGGTGTGGTGCAAGCGCTCCCAAGTCCACCTTCTGCAGTGACAGGAGACTGGCCATGTCCCACCTGGGGGTTCTCACCTTGGACCTTCAGCTGAAGGCTTTTGAGTTTGGAGTTGAGTGTGCCATAAGTTGGTTGCAAAACAACTCCTTTTTTACTTGTTTACACCTTTGTGTAGTGTTGAAACAGTTAGGAAGTGCAGGCTTACAGAGCCTCTTGAAGAGCACAGTTGTGTCTCCAGGGGTGCAGTGGGAATGGGACTGGAAATTTTTGGGCTTGCTTGCTTTCTGCTCTTTATGAATCTCTTTGGTATTTAATCACTGAGAGGAGAATTAGTGGAAAGGACTTCAGAGGAAGGTGTCATTAAGTGGAACTCCATGTGGTGAAATGTCTGGTTTAACCCAGCTGGTGCAGTACAATGCAGAGTATCTTGTAAAGGTATTGCCTGCAGCCAAAGGTGCCCCAGGCTGGGGTTTGTTTTGAGAGGGAATGGCTCAGTCTCACATATTGTGCAGTAGGAAACCTTCTGCCTTGCAGCTCCCCAGTGATTTATTGGAGGTGTTTAGCCAAGGACTTAAATGGGTTAGTAGACTAGCACCTTCAGGGAAGTTGCTCTTTATAATTTAACTTTGAGAGAGCAGGTTATAGTGCTCTCAAACAGTCGTGTCAAAGACCCAGCAAAAATTAATGGCTCAGAACTAATGGCAAGCTTTCCAGGATGCTGCTCTGATTTATTGAGTGATGCTAAGCTCCAGCATCCTTGTGTGGAGAGCACTTGCCTTCCTGTAAGGGGGCTAATATTACCTCAAGCTGTTGTCAGTTGACTTGGTGGATTGCTGAGATGCTGCTCCGGGTGTAGGTAGCTGGTGGTGATTACTCCGAAGCATTCAGGGAGCAGAAACCCTGGGGAAAGGCTGATGAGCTGCCCGGGAGGATGATGTTCCAGCCGTGTAAACAAACTCCTGCCGTCTCCTGGCCATAATGAGGACCAGGCCCCAGTGACAGAGCCCACTTTGCTCTGTGCTGCTGCATAGGAGCTGAGCAATTTGCAGGGGAAAGTGATTGGAGGCAGGCCCTGGGATGCACGTAATCCACTAATCACCACTCGGAGATTCCTGGTGCTCGGGAACAGCAGGAGGGAATTGGCTTTTATGAGCTGAAGGAGACACTGGCATATGTTGTTGAGGAGAGGGGGAGGAGGGACTGCTTAAATATTTATAGATTAAGGGTACATTGGGATCCCTTCTGTCTTCTTGTGTGCCTGGTTCCCCTACTTTCTCCTGGGGATAGTGAGACACAGTCTCCTCAGCCTTGCCTGTGGTTTAACTGGGAAGCATCCAGTCTTTACCCTCCTTCCAACCCTTGTGCTTGCACTATTGGACTGGGCGCATGTGGAGCCTTGTCACCACCCGTCTCACTGGGCCGGCTCAGTCTTCCTCAGAAAATAACACAGCTGAAAAAACTCAGGGTATGGCAGCCTGGATTCTTATGGAAAGTGAAGGTGGAAGAGAAATAAAAAACAGGTTAGTAGCAGGCAGAGAACAGCTTCCCATCAGAAAGCTTGCCGCAACACCGTCCTGCATCTCTACCCCAGTCATCCCAGGCAGAACCTGCAGAGTGGAGCTCTGAGGTTCCTTCCCACCCCTGATTTCAATATAAAGGTTTGTCTTCCTGGAAACCAAAACAAGGTGGCCTGTGCATCGGAAGGCTCCTCCTTCAGTGATGACTTCTCATGTGTGAGTTCCCCTTTCCTAGAGGAGGGTGTGTAATGTTGTACACAGTCACAGAAGAACAGGTGACATAAGCTGTCGTGTGCATAGTGCTTTGCTCAGTCCTACCTATGGAACCTTATGAGGGAGACAGGAAAGGCCAAGGAAGAAGGAGCCTTTTGCTACCTCCTTCTGTTCAGTTGGAGGAGGTGCCAACGTGAGCACAGCAGTAAAGGAACAGTGCTCCATGAAGGAGCCTGAGGGCAGAGGAGATGCAGTGAGATGGATGTCAGTGAGCAAAGTGCGTGGATGAGCCCTTCCGCGTGGAAAAGGACTGTGGTACTGAACCCGAAGAGTTGTGTGTTCCCTTGCTCCAGCCTGGTGAAAGTTGTAGGACTTTGGTTTGGGTTTTCCTGCTTTTGCTGTGCAGTAGTAAAGTAGTTTCTCAGCAAGACGCGCAGATTTTTCTCAAGTGCTGCTCTTTTCATCAGTACTCCTGGAGGATATTTGAGGGGATAGAAATACCACGGGAGCCATTTTAGAGGTGTTTGCTATGATTGAAATCACTGAGAGCCACCTCATGTGTCACTAGTGCAGGCAGAGTTGAGCCCCGTGTGCTCATACCCCAAGTGCAGAGGCCTGTCTGCTGCACTCCTTGTTTGCTACAGGTAAAATACAGTGAGAGAGGCTCAGAGAAATTCTGCCAGTTACCTGTTTTCTAAAGACCCCAAAAAGCTGTGAATAAGCTGTAGTTGGTGTTTGCAGAGCAAGATAACTCAGTTTTATGTTTGTGCACATCCTCAATCTCTTCACTTGCATCATTGAACTGGTTCCATGTGCTGTTTGGCTCTTTTGCAGGAGTTGGTGCATGAATATATTCTATCTTATCCAGGTTAACAGCTCTTTTAAGACCTGATAAAACCTGTACTTATATAAATCACATATTAAATGGCTTAATATTGGATATTAAATTGCATAAATCAGTTCTAATTAGTTAAAACTGTAGCTGTAATGAAGATCTGCCCCTCAAATCCAGTGTTGTGCACCAGTCCTTGACAATGCCTGTGCAGCTGGCCTGAATGCTTTGTGGCAGCTCAGCTGATGTGCTGAAGGGACTGCTCGAAACAGCAACACAAACTGGGCATTGGAAGTGTTCCAGAATGGTCCCGGACAGCGCAAGTATGACAGTGTGTAGCTCCGTGATGGAACTTAGGTGGTTCTTCTGGTGCTCATGGCTTTGGTGATGCATCTGGAGGCACAGAGGTAGCGGGCCACAGGAGTGTTACCTTTGGCTTTGTGAGTGTAGAAGAGCTGCTGCTGGGGTGAATGAGGACCTGCTAGAGCAGGTTAAGGAGTATTTCTGTCCAGCTGCAACACAAACTCCTCATAAGTGAATTTTAAGCCTGGTGCAGCTTTAATGTTGTGTTCAAGGGAATTGTTTACAGCCCACTCTCCAAGCTTGGGTCAAAGTTAATGCTCCATCTGTGATGTCTGTTCTGGCAAATTCTGACCTGAGTTGCTTCACTGGCTGGGCAGTCTGGAGCTGTTACTGTAATCTGGAGATAGGTGCACTGTTCAGTCATCAAGCCTCCCAGGTCACTGGCATTTTACTGGGACTGTGCTGCTGTGGCTTTGCCAGTGGAAATACTGGAACCTTGTCTGGAACTAGTAGCCACTGCACTTCTTGTATTTAGCCAATGGTGTCACTGCTGCTCCACAAGATTGGTGTTTTCCTGTGGATTTGAGGAACACGCAGTCAGTGGTGCTTGGCGTTCCAGGGGCTGGTGACTGCTGTGCTCCCCAAGAAGGAGTCTGGGCAGGTGAAGGGAGCCCTGAAGATCTGGGAAGAGAGTGGGCACTTTGTTTTCCTTTCAAGCTTTCAAGATGGCTGTGAGAATAGATGTCGTGGGTTTACTGAGAATGGCAACTTTGACATCCCTGGGGATGTAGGAGCTCCCAGCCACTGCCACAGAGAAAGCAGAAATGAACTCAGAGAAGCCCTCAGACTTTGTTGATGAACTCCAGAGAGCCTCAGGCTTGTCCTGTCCTGCTTTTCCAGTGCTGGTTCCCTACTTAAGTGGAAGCTGTTGTTGTTCTGACGGCTTTTGATACCCGGGATGCTGTGTTGCTCCTGACAAAGAGCTGACAGTGTGTCAGCAGCGTGTGTGCCGGCTTTGACGGAACTGCCAATGCATGCAGCTCATATTTTTTATAAATGCCAGCTATGGGTCCAACAATAGGATGGCACCCTGCAGTGAGGTTGGAGCTGAGTGGAAAACACCAATCCACTCCTGTTGTAGGGGAGAAAGGGAAAATCCTATAAACTAATTAGCTCATTTGGCTCAGATGTCATTTCTGATCAAGCCACTTAGTGCTGCTCTCAGTGGCAGATTGGATGTCTTCTGCATTAAATGCCATTCAGCTGGACCCAAAAGTGTCTGGGGCACCTGTCATCTGCTCAGTGGGGATGCTGGGGACACGATTAATGATGGCAGAGAAACTTCCTCAGATTTAGTTCAGCCACCAGAGTTGAGTTTGTTCTGTCAAAGGGCATCTCAGTGCGGTCAACCAGATGTTAACAAGCTTCAGAGTTTCATCTTGTGTCTGCTTACTGGGAATTCCCGGGGAACAGCCTTTGAGACGCAAAACTTAATGGAAGAGCATGATGGTAGAGTTTGAACTGTGCCAGTGGACCTTGGACTCTTCCTTACATATTCCAGGAGCCAAGAACAGCTATGTCAGTATGGGGCAAGGAGGCTGCATGATGCACGACAGGAACTGAGTCCCGAAAACTGTGGTTTCTGTGCTGCAATGGTCATTAAAAGGGACTAATAAACAAGAAGGATGGGCTTTGAACAATGGATAAATAAAATCCTCACCAGTGACTTAGAGAGCATTCAGGGCATTTGTGTGATTCAAGTGTGTTGACATTTGACTTGGAATGACATGGTATAAAACCATGTGGTTCAATTTTTGCTTTTTCCTCACCTTTATAATGAGGAACCATTTCTTGTTCCAGGTTTCTTTTCACTGTTTACAGTGAAAAGCATTTAAGAGAATAGGCAAAAATAAATGATCAAGTGAGAGGCGTTATTTGGGCTCTGGTCTGAGATTATTTATTTTCATTTCGGTAGTTCTTAGGGATTGCAGGTAGGCTGGCATGTGCGCTTAAAAGAGCATGTGAACCATGGGGTTACTCCACCCAGAGTCAGTAGTTTTATTGTGATAGAGGAACAATTCAGAAAGAATAGTGTAGAGATGAATTTCTCGGAAGGATGCTGAGGAGACCAGCTGCAGACTGATGCAGTGCTTGCCTAACCACTGTTGCTTGTTTGTACCAGTGCTTCTGAGATGGCTGCAGCTGGAGGAGCACTGGAATGATGACATCCCACTAAAGGTAGGAGAATCCCTGCAGAAATTGGTCTAAATATGGGAAACTCTTCTTGTCCCCTATCGAAGTGGCCTTAAGCTTTCCCAAAGGTTTCTCAGAGAACTTAGAAAAGGAATGTGGCCTCTCTAAAGGCCAAAGTGTGTGTAAAACAGCCTCACGACAAAGTGTCCATGTGCAGTTGGTGCTGGGTGTGACAGCAAGCGTGGGGTGTCATGCAAGGGAACACAGGGCCAAAGTTCTTTAGTGGTGTAAATTTGGCATTGTTCCAGTGATGCCAGAGGTGTTAATGCTGGCTTACACTAACTGAAAATATGGTCTAGGTGATCTTCATGGGAGAGAAGTATCATGAGCCCAATGTTTTTTATTGTATTGGACTTTGTCATGGTTTCACACCTGTGAAAATTGGCACAGGATCAAAATGGAGGTTCATAGGGATGGATACACACACACAAGTGCAGAGCACTGGAGAGAGAAGCCCGGTGGTATCTGGGCTACCATTTTCCCCAGAGGTAACTGCATTTTGGTGTATGCAGGCCAAAGCACAAGTTCATGGCTTTGTATATTCCCTGTCTGTCTTTGGGTAATTACAGTAACAGCATCTTGTGTACCAAAGATAATCTGTACTGGAAACAGTGTCTGTGGGAGTGGTTAAGGATAAATATGACAAGAATGTCGTTGCTTGAGTGACAAACTCAGTGAGCTTTGTTTGACAGTGTCATGTCAGATCCCACGCTAGGATAAAATATGTGTAACTTGTGTCTTCATAAACATATGGTACATGTAGTGGGGAAGGTGATTTTCTGACACGTCTACCTGTGGTGAGCTTTAGTAACGTGTGGTGGAAGTACTGGAAATATACTTGCTTGTGGTCTCTGCAGACACTGCAAAAGAGAAGTACCACTTGTCTAACCCTCCTAATTCAGATTTTGGATTCAGAAAGAGGAACAAGACTATTTTGTGCTTCTCCAGTTCTTCCCTCTACCTGTGGCTGACCTGTTCCTCCCTGATGAAATTGCTCGTGTTGTTCCTGCTGAGATTACTGGAACTGGCCAAGCACTGGTCAGCAGAGGGTGGGGGTGCATTATAGTGGGGGGGAGGACTTGGATTTAACTTGATCATTACAGCTGCAGGGTGTTGGGCTGCACGTTGGGAAGATGTCCCTTCCTGGCACTCAGGTGCAGCTTTGGTGGTGGATGGCCCTAGGAGAGGTGACTGGGGAACAGTGGCAGCAGTTTCTGAGCTCACCAGGAGTAACTGTGCTGGTGGTCAGGGCATCAGAGAAGGGCTTTTCAAACAGGGTGCACTTGGCAACCTCTGTCATCCGTAGGACTGGACAGGCAGGATCTGCTGCCAAACACCAAGATCTGACCTCTGGCAGTTACTGGGCAGTGTTTTCTTTTTTGAAAAATAGAGAGGGAGGTTTGCATCTCAATATTTGAGTAGTCGAGCGTAATACAGTGAGAAAGGTGTCAGGATGCATTTCATCTAATACAACGGGATGCTCTAGGCAACACTTTGAAATTTGTTGAAAAGCAGGTGACAGCCACCCATGTAAAGAGTCTCACTTCCCTGAAGTGTGTTATGCTGGGCTGTTCCTAATAATTTCACAGGCTCTGCCTGTGAGCGGGGAGTGAATGAGTGATGCAATGTTGGTACCCAGAGCCACCTCGGCCTTCGAGGTTCCTGGGCTAGTTAAACATGTTCCATGTAATCCACTTAATTCCATGCATGAGCTTGTTAGAAGCACTGCCAGCAAAAGCAGACCAAGGATGTGCTCAGAGGTGTGTGTGGAGAACAAACTGTGTGGTCAATTACCATGGTGTGTTACTGTTCTTCAGAGTTCAGAGGCAGTTTTAATTCCAATCTGATTAGAACAGTTGCTGCTGGATCTTAGTATAAATCAAGTCAGGTGTGGCAGGAAGCATCCAGTTGGAATGATCAGCCGCAGGACAGCAGAATATCCGAGGTGTAGTGTAGGGCTGGCAGCCTCACCCCTCGGGCCCAGCTGGGGTTGCGAGGGGGAAGTCACATTGCAACTGTCCACACTTGGCACCATTTCTACCATTGTTTGATTTTCTATCTCCCTGTCACAGTGGCAGGGATGCGAAGTACAGGTGGAAGTAGCATGATTGCTCAGGTGCTGATCATCTTCAGCACTGCACATAGGTGAGGCATGTGCAAAAACATTGCTCCCTGCTGCCCAGGTCTTAGCAGAATGATAGCACATCCATTCCCAAAAACTGTGTGAAATGAGATGTTTTGTGGTGTGTCAGCCTCTCCCGTACAAGCCAAGCGCAGTGACTGCTACTCAACAGGCTTCAGAAGGGGCTGGTTTAGGACTTGGAAAGGCCAAACAAATCTCAATTCCTCATTCACATTCAATTCTCATCACCATTGAGCTGCAATTCTGAGTTCCTTTATGCAAACTCCAGAAGCAGTAACAAGTCAAGTCACTGAGAAGGAAGTGGTGTGTTTTCAGCATCAGTTTCTTATCTGGTTGTAGGTATAACCCTTGTGCTTTGTCCTGTCATACCGTTGAGTTTGTAGGGGTCCAAGGACTTCATTTACTGTGCTTGAGAATCCTCTCTGCTAGAAGTGAGGCACTCTGTGCTGGCTCATCTAATGAACCTCCACAGATGAAGAGTATTATTCCTGCAGAGAGAGAATTGGCTTTGTAACCTGGAATGTGTCAAGAGGTGTCTGAAGCCCCACTATAAACTGTTCAGGTAGCAGAAAGTAGCCAGAGATGCCTGTCAGGTTTGTGAACTGCCTCAGCATTGCTGCATGCCGTGCCAGTTTGTCTGTTCTAAATGGAGAAGTTGCTGGGGTGGTTGCTGATATGGTTGAATCCTGTGCATGCCTCCAGCTACTCTCCTTCCACTCTCTGAATGCTCAGTGGCAGGGTTCTTCACCCTCTTGCTCTTGACTTTTGGGTACGAGTGGGCAGTATCAGAGAAGCTGATGCCTCACTGGAGCGCACATGGAAACCTGGATCAATGACTGCATTGGAATTCTGTCCCTTAGTACTGTCTGTAATCAAGGTAATGAAATGAACCCAAATTGCTACATTGGAGACCAGGCCAGGATGTGTCCATCCCTTGTGGTGTGTGTGCCAAGCACCATGATTCTCCAGGCCTGGAATGCAGCTGTCACTCCAGAGTGAAGAACAGAAAATTTAATTTGTTGGGTGGAAAGAGTTAAATGAACTTTAACTGAAAAGCTCTATCTCTCCCTCTCAGGGTAGAAAATAGCCAAGGGCAACAGCGGATGACTAATGTGTAGAATATTGCAATTAGTATAGCAAGGTACTTACAGGGATCAAATTAAAAAATTCATTAACGTACGCACTTAATTAAGAAACACTTTTCGGTTTACATGATAAATTATGACACCTATTAAATCTTCTAGTACAAGCTGTAATGGTTTCTTTGCTCCTGGGCAGAGAACTATTGCCTTTGAGGTCCCCTGAGCTCCCCCAAGGACCACGGCAATGGTTCCTTGGGTGTCACAAACAACACTGGTCCCTGGAAGGTGCAGGCCCAGCTTTGCTGGAACTCACTGAAAGTCAAAGAACCAGCCAGGGGATGAGAGGTGCAGAATGCATGATCAGATAAACAAGAGATGACCTTGAGAGTAAAGAAAGGACTAAGAGAGCAAAGTGCTGAGCAGGGTCCCAGTCAGGCAGCAGGATTCAGTGAGGAGCTGGTCCCTGGACATGCCCCTGTGTGACTGGGCTCCAGTCTGCCATCCTGGCTGGTGGTGTCGGGAGTATGGGAGGGTTTTCCAAGGCAGGAGCCTCAGCTGCACCTGCCCCTTCCTGCTCTGGGCATTCTTTGCAGTTTTGGGGCACAACGACACTGGGGTGGGAACCGGACTGTTGTGCTGCACTGGGAATGTGATGGATCAAAGGGACATTTAGAGAACTTTTTTATATTCTGAAATAGAGTAAACTTGCAATTCCTGAGGCACCTGTTACTGTAGTTTGAGGGAGAAATCCAACTCATGGAAACCTGTATTTTGGCTTTGTTTTTGCTTTGAAGTAAATCCAGAGGACCAGTTTAAAGCAAACTGAGAACACTCTGATCTTTAGGAGAAGGGTGTTTTCCACTTCATTTTCATAAACCTTCTGGGCTTTTACTTTTGATTAGTCTGTGCTTTGCTCATCCAAGATTTCTCTCTAGCACTGGCCAGAGGAGATTGCAGTGCTAGCAATGTGGCCTGACCTCGGGGACACTGGAGGCTGGTACTCAGGGATCTGGAGAACTACTCCAGAGTTGTCAGGTGATGGTTTGTCCTAGCAGAGATGTCTTTTATGTTTTTTTTAGTTACTCCAAAACCTGTCAGGTAGATGTAGTTGCTTCCTGTAGTTGTTATTCTATTTATTTGGTTTTAGTTTCACTTGGCCTGTAATCTGCTCTTGTTTTTGGCTCTGTACAGTAATAGGTGAGGAGCACTTGTGCAGCCAGGTGAGCATGAAACTATGGCCCAGATGTGGAATTCCACACATGCTCTGATCCTTTGGAAAATCGTTTTAGATTCCTGAGCCAAACCTGCAAGAACTTAAGATGCCTTCAGTCTTCTGCTCTGAACACCTCACACTGCTTAGGTGCATCTCAAGAATGCTTGGTGTCTAGCATCTCTCTAGCATTTCAGGCACTTCAAGTGCCCATGTTACAGTTTCAGACTCACATGCTTTCATAATCTGTGTTTCATTTTCAGGTTCTAAAATTAAACTCTTGAATATCAGACTCTTATTGTCCAGAATGCTTCAGTCAGCCTGAACCTGTATTGTGCTGCCAGGGCCTTCCTGGGAGTAGAAACCATCTTTCTTGCAGACTGATGCGGATTTTTTCATAAATTAGTTTGAGTTTTGAATAAGGTTGATAAAATGCCCTCAGTTTATTAACCAGAGCAATTCTAAGTAGTCTAAAGATTTACTGTTCATTAGCAAATGTTTGAGTAAACCTGAAATGAGAACAGGGCAGGAGAAGCAGGAATGATGGCTTAATTGTTAGAGGCACATAAATAGAGTTCAAAATTGAGGTGTTTCTCAAGCCCCTAAGTGCTTTGGCTTTGTGGTGGAGCTGGGGAGGGTGGATACAGTTGGGCCGTGCCTCACGTGTGCAGCTGTTTGAGTGGAGACATTAGACTCTAATGCTCTTTGTGTTGGTTGTTTTCCTTTGCTCTTGGCGAGCTCTGGGCTGGTAGTAGGTTTTCCACTTGCATCTTATCGATGGTGTTCCCAGAGATGAACCTGGACCTGAAATACCTTTTGGGAGCCATGGGACTGTTGCAGGTCAGTGCCAGGGGGACAGGGCTCTGCTGTCCTCAGGAGCACCTCTGCACTCTCTGTGCACCCCTCCTGTCTGGGCAGGATCAGGATTCTGTTGAGCACTTGCACAGAGGTCTGCCCTTTCCTTTAATTATACAGAGTGCAGTAATCTCTAGCATTCACAGTATTTTATCAACAGTGACAGGTCTGCATAAATAAATAAAAATCTTACTTTATGCAGTGAAATATCTTGTTGCTTTTTAATAAATCAATAACTGGAGGTGACATGAGAAAAGCATCTTGAAAACAATTTCTGAGGTGATATGGAAGGCACTAGATTATCTGAAACAGTGATTTTCTTTGCATATTGTTTGGTTTGAAAGGAGTTCCCTGCTGAGTTCTCCAGAACAGCCTAGAACGGCTGCTAATCACTTGGTTTGTCAGCATTTACAGTCTTAGATCTTCCTTGAAGTGCACGAGGTGCCTTACATGTTCAAGAACTAGCAGTGAAAATCACTACCAAATAAATATTCTGGTCCCATTTCAGCTGACTGCATGTTTCTGTTTATGACAGAGGGGAAGGGTTGTTCTGAGCTGGGAAGAAGCAGCTCAGATTTCTCACTGCAGTTTTGCACTCCTCCGGGGTTTTTTTCACACCGTGCCAGCACTTGTGTGCACGCTACCTGTGATCCCGTGTGAGAGCTGTGGTACACAGTACAGGTGTGAGTCCTTTACTGGTGACCAGGTGAAGCTATGCCTAGAAGCCAGGGCTCTCTGAATGCACCTGGAGCTGTAAGGCTGAGAGGGCAGACCCCAGATGGTGAAAGGAAGACCCGGGCAGCATCACACCATGGTTTTTCTGACATTTCTCTCTTGTCGTGTCCCTCAGAGAAGGTACAGAGGGAATGCTGCTGCGTGGATCTGTGCACCTGATCAAGCTAAGCTCAGCCTCGCCCCGTGTGTATGGCAGGACGTGTGCTCGGCCCTGTGCCTGGGGTGGTACCTCCCAGGGGCTGCTGTCCAGTCCTGTGCAGAGGGAACTTGCTCTGCTCAGGGCGAGGGCTCCTGTGGGGCTCTGTCGGAAGGGTTCTGGGGTATCCTGGGATGTTGAGCCCAAGGCGGGCCTTTCAAAGAGCTCATTGCTCTGTTGGGAATGGCAGTTTTTCCTGTTAGCAATCTTCCTGGAACACAGAGACAGGTGAAAAATCTACATGCGTTGGCCTGCAGGGACCATTCAGCAGAGAATGAAAGGAATTTCTTCAATACTCAGTGTGCACAGTCACACAGACTAAGCATGTGGTGCCTCAGTTGCTGTTCTGCAAGTATGCAATGCCTTGGTTATATTGGTGTGATTTTTTTTCTGTCCTCTACTGCAGGGTTTGGTGTGGGTCTGATCAACTCCTGCCAAAGGGAGTGCTGAGGACTTGGGAGCTCCTGTGGCCATGTGTGGCTTAGGCCTGGGGGCTGTCCCCAGTCATGGTAACCTACATGTGACTGTGTCCCCTGCTCTCTGAAACGGGCCTTGGAAATGTGCCCAGAGCCCCGATGCAGAGGGGCATTTGAGAATGCTGAGCTCTTCCATTCCCTCTGATGATTGTGACACCCTTGCCTGATGGGAATGGCTGTGAGTGTGCTGCTGGTGCCCTGCGCAGTCCTGCCCTCAGCACTGTCACGTGCCACACCAGGGAGCGTTCACCCAACGCCAGGAATCCATTCCTGCTTGTCTCTGTTGCTCTCAGTTCCTTCTAACCTTCATTGGATTTCTCCCTGTCTCTCCTCTCTGGTTTGTTTCCTTCATCTCGTATGCACTGGCATGGAATACTGATGAGGAAATATTTGGTCTAAAGCCAGCTAGTCAATTTTGGTTAATTAATTGGAATGGTGATTGGCAAAACCCCAGCCCAAATTTTTGTAGGTAATTTATAGCCTAGGTAATCGTTTACTCGTGGATAATTATCTCTACCTGTAGGTAGCAGAAGGTAATGGTTATGGAGATCCAGATGCATCCCTAACAAACGCAGGCTGAGAAAATTGCAAACACTTAGTCTGAGTTATCTATTTAATTACTAGAGCTGTGCACTAACCCCATCCTTCTTGGATTCCTGCACCTCGGGCCAGGTGAGCAGAAGTAAGGGGGAAATTATTTACTCTTCCTGGGAAGTCAGTGTTCCTGTCTGGGCTTGCCTGTTAGCTAGCACAGATGCACTGGCTCCTGGGATGTCCTAATTTGCTTCATATGAAGCAGCAATAAATCCCTGCAGCTCTGCAGGGTGTGTGAGGCAGCGGATGAAGGGCGATGGAAGAGAGTAGAATGCCTTGGGTTGTAACCTCTCATGGGGTGCGGATCATGTGTGGGTGTCGGGCAGCCTTTGGCTAGGTGCTTGACTCTTGGGAAGGGATGAGTTCATTGAGCAGGGGCACAGAGTACCTGCTCTAGAGCTTCCTAGTGCCAGCATGCCTGCCCATGCAGATGTTTCTGCAGTGCTTGTGGGCCAGGAACACTATCCCTTTGTGTGTAGCACTCTTGGACCTGGCTTTCAGTGTCACATTCCGCTCTGCGAATGACTTCCTCCTACCACGGATGTTGGAATTTTATTTTGGAGGGTCATGCCAAGTTGGTGTCACTCTCTACAGGACAGGGGATATCTTTTGTCTGCAGTGACAGTGCTGTGCCCACTCTTTCAGACAAGAGAGAGGAATGTGTAATCTCGTGCTTTGGCGCTACTGGAAAATTTCTGTTGGTGTGTTCAAGTGTTTGAAATCCCCCTCTGCTACAAACATACCAGAGTTTGGAACAAAGGAGCAGCATATCGCAGTGCATGCTCAGTACTTAAAAGTGACAGCTACATGAGAGGAAGACCAACCAACTACTGGGATTCCAGACATTTGTTCCCTTCCTCTGTGAATAGGCTGGACCTGTTTCTTTGTTTGCCTGAAGCTGCTTGTTGTGCCTGTGGACTCTGCTCAAGTTTCTGTTCCTTGCTGCAGTGTGAAGCAGAGCCCTAGTACCATCCTGCTGCAGCAGTGGGCTAAAGGGTTGTTTTTTCCCTTGTAAAATCCTTTGAGTACATGGTGTCATTCCCAGAAGGGAGCAGGCTGGATGGTGACATGCCTTGGAATAAGAAGCAGGTCTCCATGCTGTCAGTCTAATTTTGCATTAGTGACAGTATGATTTTCAGCTCTGCCCCTCAAGAAGAGAGCAGAGGCTTCTCCAAAAAGAGGAGAGAAAACCCTTCCATTTTGCCTAGCAACAGAGCAATATCTCAGTTTTGAAAAACAGATTCTACAAGTCCTGTTGGGTTTTTAGCACACTGGCTTTTCAGTTTGGCTGCCTTGCTGAGGGGGTCAGAAGGGACCCCAGGGGGTGCGTGCTCAGGTTGGGATGAGGGCTGATACTACCCCCCCAAGCTGTGTCACATGTGCCAGGTCCTTTGGTGCTCAGGGAATATCCCCCACCAGCCCCTCCAGGCCTGGTGCAAGGTGGGGCTGAGTCAGCAGTGACCCAGCTGTGCTGCTGGGCACCCAGAGCCCTTGGGATCACATACAGAGAGTACCACCAAGTCTGCACAAACAGATTGACATCCCAGGTTTGGTACAGCCAATGGGATTTCTATGGATTTATAGCAGGCACCAAGTTGGGTCTATAGGAAAGCTGCTGGTTTGAAGGGATTGCATATGGCCCAGGAGAGCAAGGAGAATGGGAAACATATGCTTGGCACCCACAGGTACTGCAGAACCAAGTGAGTGTGAATTGCTAAAGCGTAGTTTACATAATCTGGTCAATAATATGCACAGATGGAGCCTGAATGTATCGCATGAATCAGGAGATGCTGAGCGCCGTAAGGGATGGCACAGCAGCAAACTGGAACTTTGAGGGTAAATTGAGAAAATATTTTCTATTCACTGGAGCAGAGGGTAAGAAACCCAATAGAATTACGAGGTGTTTGCTGTGGACAGCAGCGCTGGCCACTGATGTGCGTGAAATGGGTCATGTTGGGAAATGCTGGTATAAAACCAGTTGGGGTGGGCAATGTGCCCAGTCTGCAGAATTCTCTCACACTACCTCTGGACTTGAGTGGTTGGGGGGGTTCAGTTAACAGAAACGGTGCTTGCAGATAGATTGGGATGGATGGGAAGTCTTCTGTCCCTTTATCTACCAGTCAATTTTGGTGAGCTTTGAGTTAGAGCAGAGCTCTTTCCTTGGTATTGCTGATCCCAAATTTGCTTTGCTCAGCTTGAAGGTGTTTCTTGTCAGGGTTGATGTGATGTCACCTGGATGGAAGGCAAAAATGTGTGTTAAAGCTTGGACTAGAGCTGTGATAAAAACACATTTCCCCCAGTTGTTCTGGACACCTGTGCTTTTGCCAGTAGAACAGTCAGATGTGCAGTGGATAAGCTAAAGGTGCTTTTGGGACAGAGAGCCTTTAACTTGAAGCAGCGTTTTGCTGCTCGCTCTATTAGCAATTCACAGTAGTGTGGGTGACAAGGATCAGCTCTAGCCTGGTGGGTGGAAAGGACCATTGGGCACCAGCACAGGAGCCACTGGTATGTTTGTGGTGTGTGGAGGGTCAGGAGTCCATCAGAAATTGAAATAGGAGACTTTGTGTGTGCAATTCCTTGCTAACATCTCAGCAGAGATGGAAGTTGGCACATATAGAGTCTTTGCTTGGATCTTTTGTTTTTATATGCTTTGCCAAAATTTAGTTTGGCTATTTTCATTTTATGTAAGTGTGAAAAATGTTATCTGTTTAAGTTGCTTCTTTGCACTTGTATGAATAAAAAATGGCTTTAATTAAATTAGGGAAGAGCTTTGACAAGTGATTTGTCTATAATACGTACTTATGGTTTGTGGCATTTCAAAGAATAAATAACCAAGATGTTGAGGCTTAAACATTGGCTGCTGCACATGTTCTGTCATTTCTTCATGGAGGGAGAAGTGGTTTGAGTGTGGATTTAGGTCCCCATCCTGCAGATCTTGCATGCTAGGTCTCCCCTTTCCTTCAGAGATAGGGAAGGTGCCTGTCAATGACACGGGGAGGGAATTGAACTGGAAGCAACCCAAAGGCAAGGCTAGGAAAGGCTCAGATTGCAGCTCTGCGGCCCTGCAGGAGAATCAACAACAGTAGGAAACTCGGTGAACTCATATGCAAATAAAGCCAAATAACCTTCAGAAGGCTGGAAGGAGTTGCAACTCTGGAGAGAATTTGCCACAGTCCCAGTGGCACATCAGGTGCAGGGAGACAAGAAAGTAGGTGGAGGGTTGGGGAAGGAGAGGAGGGGGATTCAGAAAAAGAGGTGATGGGTTAACAATGCCTAGCTCAAAAAGAAGAGCTCCTGAAGAAAACTGCCTTCCAGGATTATTGCTTATGATGGGATTTTTGCTTTGCCTTCCTTAGCATTTGCTTTACTTGGAAAAGACAGGAAAGCCAAGAGAATGGAAGGATCAGGTCGCCTCACCCTGTTGTTTTAGGGGCTGCATTGACATCGTGGGCATTGGCAAGTCCCAGCTCTGGGCACAGAGGAGCCGAGGCAAGGTGACCTGTCCAGCAGAGCAGGGCTGTGAGGCCGGCCGAGAGCCTCTGACCCGGGCTGTGCATGGAGCAGCTCTGGCAGCCCCGGGCCCGGGCCTCTGTGGTCTCTGTCAGCTGCAGCTCTGCTGGGGCACAGCCCACCCTTTTATTTATTTGTAGCTTTTCTCCCTGACTCTTTGACACCCACCACCTCCCTGCCAGCCTGGTGTGGCTGATCAAGCTGTTCAAACAACTGGAAGACATCAGAAGTTAAACACTCATTATTTTAATTTGATGCTAATCATGTGTTAATGAGACTAATCCTTGCAATGATTCAGGTAATTTGCTTAATGGCTGCCCAGAGTACAGATTACAGCAATCAGTCACATCTGATAAGATGTCTGTTGTGGAGGAGCCTGTCAGGCTGTCAGGTGAATGAGGTGGGAAAAGACTAAGGAGCAAGATCTGATCCGGTGTAAGTCGGGAACCTTCCTGTTGGGAAGGGCATAGGAAGGGGCAAGGCGGCAAGTCCCCCTGCACAGCCAGGTTTGTGGCAGCCAGGGAAAAGCACCTCAAATCTCTGTGCTTCAGGGCTGTTCCATCTGGGATCCGGTCCTGTCCTGCCTGGAGAAGGACTCACACAGCCTTGTGCATTGGACGCTGTGTTCTTGAGGTCATTTGGGTCATGTCTGAGCCTTTGGGTGTAAGAGACACCCAACTGATCCCATGAGGTAGTCCTCTACCATAATTACAAGCCCGTGTCTCAGTTATTGTCTTTGTGGCGGATCCCTTCAGCATGGCTTCTGTTGGCAGTGAAACTGAGGTAGCTTTGGAAAGCTGCTCGTAGCCACCTGTCTTCCAGCAGGTCTTGGCTGGACAAAGTGAGGTTCAACAGAAATACTTACCTGGGGTGTAAAAACAGTTGTAATTTAAAGAGAGCCAAGCCTGGATTTAAACGAGAGAGTGCAGGTACCCAGTAGTGCCGTTGATGGGATGATGCTTGGGTGCTTGTCAGCACAGCCCCTGTCCCTGCAGGCATGTTAATCCAAAACCTCCACTTGCCGGGCCTCAGCACCTGCCCCTTCAGAGCTGCACTGGCTCAACCCCCCCAAGAAAACACAACTGGAGACAATCTCATGTGGGAGATGTGAGCCCAACAGCTACCTCTGAACTAGGGGCTGGGGTTTGCTCTGTAACCCCCAGCAGCAGGATTTTTGTGTGATTCCTAAAATAAAGACTATGATAGCTTCTAAAAACCTAGTTTGAAAACAGCCATTAATCATGTTCCTGTCTGCAGATTCAGGAATGGGAAAATGTCTTTGGCTTGTCTTCCTGATGCGTGGCAGAAATTACTGTTTTTTCAGTGGTATTTAGATTCCGCCATTTGTGGCAAAATATGCTGGGATTTAATCAATTTGCATCTCTGCTTAAGGCCCAAATTGTTACAGGCTTTAGGGGGATGACATTGTCCTAAAGCACTCATTTAATGATTTAGAGCAAACAGATGGTTTTATTTTTTCCCATTAGAACCTTTCAGCTTTTCTAGTTACATAGAGATATAATTATTATCTCTCCCTTTGATTAAAATGCAGAGTATTAATGCCTTACTCTGTCGGGTTCCAATTGCATTAGTTCTCTGTGGGTTTATTAAGTGCTGTTGAGTTGACATCATGTCCAACACAGTGTGCTGCGTGAGTCTCTGGAAATCAGCTGACAGGGAATACCAGGCACTCGGCATCCTG